>NC_069718.1:19646381-20246381 GCF_027358585.1 Pangasianodon hypophthalmus | reverse complement strand
TGACATGCAGAGTGCTGGTTAATGACTGAAGTTTGCAAAAAAAAAAAAAAAAAAGTATTGCACTCTAACAAATTGAGTCATTTTAGGTAGGAGTGTTGTATAAAGAAACCAACAAACAAACAAAAACAACAATGAAACACTTCTTTCTCTTGTTCTGTATCTCTCTCTCTCCCACTTTTGCACACACACACACACCCCCACACCCACACACACACACACATCCCCACACACACACACACACACACACACCCCCACACACACACTTTATTCTTGCAAGCCCAGGTGCCAACAGCAGCCCTCTTCCTGTAGTGTTGATGAGACACATGCTCATTGTGCTGATATAGAGTGCTTGTGTTAATGGGAGAATGTGTATAATGTGCAAGTATGAATACAAAGAGCCTTTTCTTGTTTAATATCGGGCTCGTATGCTGGCTGTCTGTAGTAGTAAAACTGCTAATGATGACTGTGTGTGTATGTTAGATGTAACCTGGTGGTTAGCCTTGAGTTCTGCTACATTTAGGTCAACAGTAGAAGATTGCATCTGAGTGTGCTGCAGTTATGCCCTACACAGGAAGTTTAGTTTGCTGCCGTGGCTTTGCTGTGAAGTGAAGTGAACTGTGAAGCTGTTTGTGACACCAGTATATTTTCATGCTTTCATGATTGTAGTTAGGTTTTGTTTGAATAATTTGAATTTCCAAAAATGTTGATTTCACCAAATTCCACAATCTTTAACAAAAATTGTCACAGCACATTGATGGATAAAAATCTAAAGTATTTAAGTAAAGTATACACTCACCATTTTAGTAGGAACACCTATATACCTGCTCATTCATGCAATTATATAATCAGCCATTCATGAAGCACCATCACACCAGAATGAGGAAAATATGAGACCTCAGTGACTTTGACCAAGGCATGGTTGTTGCTGCCAGATGGGCTGGTTTAAGTATTTTAGAAACTGCTGATCTCCTGGGATTTTCACACATAATTCACTAAACATTTTACACAGAATGGTGCAAAAAGCAAAAACATCCGGTAAGCGTCAGTTCTGTGGGTAGCAAAACCTTGTTGATGAGCGAGCTCAGAGGAGAATGGCCAGCCTGGTTCGAGCTGACAGTAAGGCCGCAGTAACTCAAAAAAAAAAAAAAAAAACCCTTTTTACAACCATGGTGAACAGAAAAGCATCTCAGAACACACAACACAGCGAACATATGGTGTCTATGATGGAGCCAATGTCCTGTAATATAATGAAACATAATGACACATATGAGAGCGTTGTTAGGTTTGTTGTATGTTAATTAATCTAGAATGTTGAGCAGAATGACAGGTACTCCTCTTGATAACTCCACTGATTTTGTCCTCCTCTTCCTTATCACCAGTCCAAGCCGGACACACCATAGCCACTCGGTGCAACAGTCACCATCTCCAGCAAAGATAATACTCTGGGTTCTATACTTTTTAAAATACTTCATTTGAAATGTTGGTGAAACTCAATATCTTATCTTGCTAAATGTGCTAAATATTTTATTAGCCCTGCATACGTGTGTTGGGTGGAGCCAAGACACCCAGGGAATTATCATGCCATCTGGCACAGAGGACGAACATGAGAGAGAGAGAGAGAGAGAGAGAGTAACTGCATTATTCCCCTGCCAGCAGTGTAGGACTTTTGCCTTTCTGTTTATTCACCCATATCTCCACTCCTCTGATCTCCACTGCTCTGTGTTTGTCCCACTGCTTTAGTGAGTCATGGCAGATATGTGATCAGTGGTTTTGAGGGAAGTGAGTGGGCTGTGATTCTGTATGTAGCTGAAAAATTCTCTTTCTCTCATTCTCTCTTTTTGCATGTGTACACAGCTATCAGTATTGGATTGTATACACTAAAGACAGTTATTTGATATTCAGTGGAGAGAAATTTTCTTATGGGAGAGAGATTCCATATCCCTATCATTGCATGAATGAGTGGATCATCTAAATGGTCTTGTACTTGTAAATTCTCTCACCCCTTTTTTCATATTTACACTTATACACCAACCAAGCATAGAGATGTACATCAAATATCATCTTTAATAGAGCTTAATACTGACTCTAGGTGCAACTCTAGGTAATACTCTAGGTGCGAGTGTCAGTCATTTTCCAGTTAGATGTTGAACATGGTGTTGCTGAGTGAGTGGTTCAAGCCTGGTGTGGGATGAGTTGTGTTTCTCAAAGGCTGTGTGCTGTGATTCATGTGGAGCCTGGTAAACTCTTTTCATGATTAATGCTGAAGTGGAATGATATACAGGCACTGGAACTGGCTGCTGGTGTTTTACAAAACAGTGAGTCAGCATTTAAGAGTAAAGACCTGTTCACACCCGAAGAGTTTTTTAAATGTGCCTTACGCACAAATGACTTCCATTTTGACAAGTCTTTCAATCAGTCCTGACTCCCATAGACATGTGTAGGACGTGCATAAAAACCAAGGCCATGTGTCCTGCTCTGCGCTGCATTCAGTTAACGTATTGCCTAAAGCTAATGAATATATGAGGCTCCACCAGCAGCCCAGTTCTACATAAACGTGAATACATGGAGTAGTTAAACATCCAACAGTAAATGTAACCATAAACCTGTCATTAAAGCCACGGTGAAATAATTGCATGAAGTGGTTTTTCTGCATCATGTTAACATTATATTTCTTAGCTTAGCAATGTTTTTGAGATGGAAAAAAAAAATGCTATCCTAGTACTATTATCTACATGAGCTTTAAATGAGAGACTTGCATCAATAATTACACCAAGGTCTTTTACTGTTGCGTATGATGTAAATGAAAAACCATTAAGAGTTACCACATAATTAGAAAGCTTATTTCTATCTGCGGCCCTAGTAGAGGTACTTCTGTCTTGTTGGAATTATGTAGGACAAAGTTACTCGGCACCTAACGTCTAATTTCCTTTACACATTCTGTCATGTCATCTGGTTTTGTTGAACAATTTCATACTTATAGTGGTCAAATCTGAGCCAGGTAAGAGGCGTTTTCTTAACCTGTATAACTTTTTCTAATTTGTCTATAACAATATTGCGATCTGCACAGCACTGACTGTGCATTATACATTATGCAAGCAAAAGCAGCAACCCTGATCAGAGGCCAGTGGTAGGTTATTTACTACTTTAACCAGTGCTGACTCAGAACTGTGATGAGGCCTAAATCCTGACGGAAATGAGTGTGATTCCTATGCAAGTATGAGCTCAGCTGCTGAGCTACAACGTTTTCTGGGATCTTGGTGATAAAGGCGTGGTTGATCAATATCTATAGTTATGTATAGTTTTTCAGCTGACATGGATCAAGGTTTCTTAATCAGTGATTTGAAAACTGGTAGTTTAAAACATTTAGGTACATAGCCAACGCTAGGGAAGTTTATTATTTTTAAATTAGTATTTGTTTAAGAAAATGCAAAGATATCAGATCTAGTGCTCAAGTTGATGATTTTGAGGAGAACAGTGGAATTTAGTCAGGCTGTTGGATTGGCATAAATTTGTGGATATAATGGTCTCTATGTAATTAAATATTAGAGTGTGAAATTCATACTGAATTTTTTGTATGTTCTTTCCTTGTCAAAAGGACTATATAATAATATTCAGATCCCCTACAGAAAGCACTGTTAAGTCATTCACTGCAAGATGACCAAGCAGAAATAGCAAACCAAGCTCAGAATCACTTTGCTTTGCTGCTTGTCTCTTCCTATGTGTCATAGCTGAAAAGCCAGTTTCCTCTTATGTTTCATCTTGCCCTGTCCAATTTCTTTCTGGATTCTTTTTTTCTGTATCACTTAGGCCTTTGTGTCAACTAAGCTGTTGTCAGCAACAGTGGAACCAGAATACAGTGGATATAAAATGTCTGCATACTCCTGTTAAAATGGCAGGTTTTTGTGAAGTAAAAAAAACCATGAAATTAAGATAAATCAAGTGGAGAAAATGGAGCACCACAGTGACATTACCAAGAATAGGAGATTCCTCCAAAATTTACAAAAGGACAAGACAAAAACTTACCAGGGAGGCTGCCAAGAGACCTACAGCAACATTAAAGGAGCTGCAGTAATATCTGACTGATTACTCTCTGCATGTGACAACACATGACTGGGCTATGGGGTAGGGTGGCAGAAGCCCTTTCTCAAAAAAACTTCAAAGTCCAATTAAATCACCCTGAACCATGTGGCAAAATGTGTTATGGTCTGATGAGGCCAATTCCAAAAGATATAATAATTCCATAATTCCAAAAGGTATGTTTGGCGCAAAAAAAGTACATCACCAAAAGAACACCATACCCAAGCATGGTGGTGGTGAAGCATGGTGGTGGCAGCATCATGCTTTAGGGCTGCTTTTCTTCAGCCAGAGCTGCAGGTTTTATCAAGGTGGAAGGAATCATGAATAGCTACAAATACCAGTTGATTTTACCGCAAAATTTTCATGTGTCTGCTACTAGATGAAAAGGAATTTCACTGTTTAGTGCAACAGTGACCCAAAGCGTACATCCAGATCAACAAAGGAATGGCTTAAGAGTCCAGACCTGAATCCAAGTAAAAATCTGTGAGGCGACCTGAAGTGGGCTGTGCACAGGAAATGCCCAGACAAATTAACAGATCTAGAATGTTTTTGCGAGGAAGAGTGGGAAAATTTTCCCAGTGGGAAAAGTCAAGATGTGACACGCTGATAGACTCTTACCCAAAAAGACTGAGCGGTGTAATAAAATCAAAAGATGCTTCAACAAAGTATTAGTTTAGGGATGTGCACACATATGCAACTAGGTTTTTTTTATTTTTCCTTTTTTTCCCTAACAAAGTTTCTGATCATTTTTCACTTTATTTGTATATTTTGCGATTTCATATTAAAGGTGGGGAAGGTTCTGACATGATTTATCTTAGTTTCATTTTTTTTACTTCAGAAAAACCTGCCATTTTAACAGGTGTGTGTAGACATTTTATATCTATTGTAAGTGGTTCATCAAGAACCATCAGCCATTGCTTTCATAAGATGCATCAGTAACTCCACTGTAATCTTTGTTTTGTATTCATTTACACCCTGTTCTTGTATGAGCTTTCTGTGCCAAATAACTGGAAGGCAGGGAGGACTGTCTCTTATGCAAAACTTTCCTAATAGAAATTGCAGAGGCTGGAACAATTTTATTTTTATTTCAAAAGAAGTTGCTCATTTAACCATCAAATTTACACCCTTTCATATTTTTTTTTGCTATATGTTAATGATTAAAGGCTAACTAACTTGTTATCCTGCTCTCTCAGTGGAAGGGTTGCCACAGGTATACTACTTCGGCCCCTGTGGGAAGTATAATGCAATGGTTCTGGAGCTGCTAGGTCCCAGTCTGGAGGACTTGTTTGACCTGTGTGACCGAACATTCTCCTTGAAGACGGTTCTCATGATTGCAATTCAGCTGGTAAGCATGGCTTTCACTAAAAGGCTCAAAAAGCCACAAGTCTGTGATCTGTCCTTTGGGAGGTTTACAGCATGCCACTTGTCTGATTGCATGAGTGGATCCCAATTCCAGTCATGGTCTCTTTTTTGTGGTTTTCCAGCACATCTGACTCTTCTTGTGAGGTGTCTGTTAATCAGCTGACGAGTTGAATCAGATGTGTTAAAGAAGGGGAAAACAAAAAATGAGTGTCTTGCTGTCACTCATCTATGCACCTGCTCATAATGATCGTAATGATCAAGCTTTTTCCTGTAATAAGTGAATTTTGGGTTTAAACTTGAAAAGCTTACTACAGTAACCTCAAACTTGGTGTTACTGGTGGTCTAAATTCAGATTTTTGGCTGACTTATTATTTTGTTTGTGTGTGTGCAGATAACTAGGATGGAATATGTCCACTCAAAAAACCTCATCTACCGGGACGTCAAGCCAGAGAACTTCCTAATTGGGCGTCAGGGCAGTAAAAAGGAGCACATCATCCACATAATTGACTTTGGTCTTGCAAAAGAATACATCGACCCAGAGACCAAAAAACACATACCTTACAGAGAACACAAGAGCCTGACTGGCACAGCTCGTTACATGTCCATCAACACACATTTGGGAAAGGGTATGCACAGACACATACAAACACTTGACATTTTACTCTGAGTGCTTTTATACGTACCAGCCTTGATTTTGGTTGAGCTATAAGCAATCAGCCGGTACATTAAAACTTACTTTGCTTTATATTTTTTAAGAGCAAAGTCGACGGGATGACCTGGAAGCACTCGGCCACATGTTTATGTACTTCTTGCGGGGTAGTCTGCCATGGCAGGGGCTGAAGGTCAGTGTGACTAGTGGCATTATTTCCCTGACCTTTATTTCCCATCTTGCTTGAATAAGGCATGTCTTTGGCTAGTTTGTTGGGATAAAGACAGAATGATTTTCTCCCCTGTACAACAGGCAGACACATTGAAAGAACGTTATCAGAAAATCGGAGACACCAAACGAAACACTCCCATTGAGGTTCTCTGTGAGAACTTTCCAGGTATGACTGAACCTCTGTCTCTGTCTTTTGAAGCTTAATATTAAGATAAACCTAAACCCCATTTACATAAATTATAGCATGCCTGTTCCTAATTGAATTGCATTTTGTGTGAAAGAATAGCCTAGCTATTAACATAGATTATGTTAATGATTTACATTCTAACAATGTTCTTTAAATTTAACTGTTTATAAAAATATAACCAAAAATTGTGTATTCTATCATCAAAAAATTTATCTAACAGGCTTATTTTTTGAAAGTGTTTAATAGATGTCACACAATGGTTGCCTAGAGGACAATTGGACTAATGTTGTATCATTATATTATATAAATTGTGCTAATGTGATATTAAAGCTATTAAAAATTATAATTATGCCATACTGAATGCCATATTGTGATAACAGTACATTGTTGTCAGTACATACAGCACTTGAATGGGGCTGTCATACTGCTTTGTCTTTTTTATATGTCTGTAGAGGAGATGGCTACATACTTGCGCTACGTACGGCGGTTAGATTTCTTTGAGAAGCCTGATTATGAGTATCTAAGGACTCTCTTCACTGAACTATTTGAAAGGAAAGGATATACATTCGACTACACGTACGACTGGGTCGGCAGACAGATTGTGAGTATTTACTGTAAAGGGTCACCGCTAATAGTAGTTGCTAATCTATGGTTACTTTTGCATTTTTTAATGAAGTGGTAGCTTAAATATTGTATTTCTCATCAGAAGTTGGTCTTATGTGACTTTGTAGTTTGTAACTTCTCTGAACAGGCCTGAATTTCTGTTTGTCTCCTAGCCGACACCAGTCGGGTCAGTTCATGTGGATTCAGGAGCCTCTGCTATAACTAGAGAATCCCATGCCAACAGAGAAAGACCTTCACAACATCAGCCGCTGCGGAACCAGGTACACAGCATCAGTGTAATATATTAATATTGTGAATTTGAAGAGAAAATGTGATTCAGGTCAGTTTGGATTTTTAGCACCATGTTAGATGAAGGTATAGGGAGAGTTGATGAGAGAGTGAAACAAAGAGCAGTGGAATCAGGAAGATAGCCTTGGAGAGCTAAATTAATTTCCATCCTGGAAAAGCTCCAGCCCCACCCCCTTCTTCCAGCGGCCCCACTGCATCTTGATTTGCTGCGCTGCCTGGGCTCCATTGGCTGAGCTGGAGTGGTGCTACTCTGTGTGTCCTGACGCTGCTCTAGCTGATCCCTGACTGCTCCTTAACTACAGCCTAGTGCTGTACTGGGGCCTACATTCATGAAGCATCTCAAATTGCTCTTCTAGGATTCGTTATCCTGACAGTATTCCTACTAAAATGCTTTCTGAATATGGTTCCTTCATCTAGACTCAAAAAAAGCAAAATATAATGATGATTCAAGAGTGTGGAGTAAGATAAGAGTGAGGAGAAAAATGAAGCCACATTCTCTTGCCTTGTGTTCATTCATCACAATCAGCAGCCATCCTCTGTCTCCATGGGCTTCCTGCATATCACGAATGGAAGGCCGTTCTGTCCAAACAGACAAAGGCTCCCATTTAAAATCCCCTATAGTACAACAGACCAGCTATGGCCTTGGAATATGCTAACACTACATGAGCACATGGATGGCTAATGTGTTGTTTTGGACTGATTTTAAGGGATAGCATTACTCGATCAGTGCTTCAGTTTTTGGCTTGAGAGAATGGCTGAAAGGAAAGATGAATCATGCTGAATATTAGCTGCTTGCATAATCATACTTATTTGGAAAGTGCTCTTGAGCTCACTTGCAGGCGGTCCAGACACATGCCACTAGCTTATGCCTTTTCTGTTCTTTTCAAGTCAGTTGGAGTTATTTTAACTTTTCTGCTTTTCTGTGTGTGTGTGTGTGTGTGTGTGTGTGTGTGTGCGCGTGTGTGCGTGTATGTGTTGCTCTTCACTCTCATTACCACATTGCTTGCGTCACATTCACATGTTTAACACCTCTCTGTCCTGCTGCTGTCCTCCATGTCTGTTTGTTTTGTGCTGTGTATGTGCAATGCATGGCCACTTGCGTCTCTCTCTCTCTCTCTCTCTCTCTCTCTCTGTCTCTCTCTCTGTCTCTCCCTCTTTCTCTCTCTCTCTCTCTCTCTCTCTCTCTCCCTCCCTCTCCCCGCCTTCCTCGCTGTGGTCTTGGTGCTTTGTGGGGGCAGACGGTCAGCTCGGAGCACAGGGGAGCATGGGACACGCAGCCTCATCGGCACACCAACCTGTCTTACCTGAGCTCATATATGGCTTCTGACCGGCATGGGGGCTCTGCACAGGTAAAGCGAGGATCTGCACGCACTGGCCCTCACCTCGTCTCTGCCACACCACAGAACTAAAGCATTGCTGCTTATTTTCTTTTAATTTCTCCCCTTTGCTTGCAACTAGCTGAGCAGTAGACCCATTTGTTAGACTTCTCATGAATGTACACCAGTGTTATTCATGAGTGGATTTGCATGGGGTACACAAATATATGTTGAATATCTAATTTTCAAACCATTAAAAATCTGTGTAGAATAATAAATTGTAGAATATGTTGTTAAGGCCAAGTAAATCATTAAAATTGGTCTAGGAACATCTCTGCACCCTCATACAGAATGCAAGGATCAGTGACTATGAATATCTGTCTATTTCAATCTGTTATATCAAACAGGTGACTAGCTAGCTAACTGCTAATAAACTAGCTTGCACTTGTCACGGGTAGGCCCATGGGATTTTAGTATCTGTGTGTTGATTTGTTAAACAGTAGCCAAACCTGTAAAAGCTGAACTAAGGCCGCCTTCAAATATCTGAGTGTGGCATCTCTAATAATTTGCATATCAGACACGATTGGTTCAGGACCATAGAGCCTATTTTGTGACCTCACTACCTGTCACAAAAATAGGAATTTAGTGCTAATTTGTCCAAACTATATAATCAGAATCAGCCATTCAAATGGAGTTGAACCATTTAATAAACATGGTATTTGAGTTGAGAAGTATTTTAACTGATCCATAAAGTTATGACTATTTCAATTTTCCTTTTTGTTGACATTTTTGTTTATATTTAATGATATGGTTCATGTATACTCAGTCCTTGTTGAGGTGATCTTAGGAAGCAGTTTTAAAGCCTCTGGCAATCTGGTTTTGATACAAAAGGTCTGTCATTTAATATGCAATTATCAGTGGTAGATTGACATGTACCCTATATGGCCAAAAGTATGTTGACACCTGACCTTCACACCAATATGTGTTTGCTGAACATCTCATTCCAGATTTACTCCCCCTTTGCTGTTATAATAACCTCCACTCTTTTGGGAAGGCTTTCTACTAGATTCTGGAGCGTGGCTGTGGGGATTTGTGTTCATTCAGCTAAAAGAGCATTCGTGAGGTCAGGCACTGATTTCAAGCAAGGAGGTCTGTGGTGCAGTCGGCGTTCCAGTTCATCCCAAAGGTGTTCAGTGGGGTCGAGGTCAGGGTTCTGTGCAGGGCACTTGAGTTCTTCCACTCTTCCACTCTTCCACCATGAACCATGACTTCATGGACCTCACTTTGTGCACTAGAGCATTGTCATGCAGGAACATGTTTGGGCCTCTTAGTTCCAATGAAGGGAAATTGTAATGCTACAGTGTACAGAGACAACTTTGAGGCAACAGTTTGGGAAGATCCACATATGGACCTGATGGTCAGGTGTCCACATACTCTCGGCTATATGGTGTATATCTCTAACTATAATTTTATTATAGCCAAAAGCTACAAAAAGTCCTATTTTGTGCCTAATCATAGATGTATGGGTGTGTGAGTGAGCATACTGATTGACAGCAACGTCTCCCTGGCAACGTAAATAACGTGTGAACAGTGCTAGTGATGGAAAAGAGCTTCCACATTGCTTTTATTTTTATACTCATGAGTCACTGAGTGGAGCGTTGGTGTATTTTGTATATATTTCTAGAGTCACTAAAGTAGTATATCTAAAATTCTAACTAGATGCAGTTATATTCATGATCACTTAGGCACAAAGATCTGGAGTGGGCAGATAATTTCTAGTTTCTGTGGTTGGGGTAAATTCTGATTGGTACTTTAGTAGACTGAATATAGTTCCGCCCAACTCAAATCAACCAAAACAAAACTGCAGAAAAAAGAAGTTCCAAAATCCTTTAACTGTGAGAATGGCTCAAGTGAAAACCTTGAAAGGGCGACATAAATTAGAATTGAATTGAATTTTTTTCTAGAGGAATCCAAGTACTGGAACACTTGGATTGGACAAAATGGAGATGTTGTAGACAAATGATACATGTTTTTGACACTTATTATCAATCAAGAATATACAGAATTAAAAAAAAAAAAAGGTTTTCTTCTGACTCACCCTTGTATTAAAAAAAAGAAAGAAAGAAAGAAACAGCAACAATGTCCTTTCTTTTCCAGTGGGTGGTAAGTTTACACAGCATCTCCAGCTAACAGTAAAAAGCTAATTATGAAAAGAAGGTGACACAGCCTTTAAAAATTTCCTTCATATAGACATGAACTGATTTTTGATTGGACACATTCTGTGTTGCAGGTGATCAGCTCAACCAATGGGGAGCTGAATGCAGACGACCCTCTGGTAGCCCATTCCAACGCACCAATAACAACGCAGGCAGAAGTGGACGTGGTGGATGAGGCCAAGTGCGTTTTTTTTTTTTTTTTTTTTTTTTTCTACTACAGCCGTGCCCCGACTTTTCCTTGCCTTCTTGCTGTAAAGATTTTGTCCTGGCAGTCTTCTCATCTTGATTTCTCAGGGTCTTGCTGTTGCTCTTTGGCACCACCTCATTTTTGTCATCTATTTGTACCCTGTGCTCTTGCTTTGTGTGTCTATGTGTATTGCATTTCCTATCACCCTCGATATGTTGCATGTATTTTCACTTCACCTGTTTGTGTGTACAGTATTAATCTCTATCTCTCTCTCTACGCTTTCTGTAGCTGCGTGAAAATGCTCAACTTGTGGTGAGTCTCCCTTTCCCTGTACTCATCCCAATTCAGGGACGGGCACACAGGGGGAACACTAGTACTGACTAGAGAGCTAATGCTTTACATAATACAGTACTATCAAACTGGCTGGACAATGTGTCTTGTCTCTCACTAGCTAACTTTAACATTATTGATTACTATTTGGTCTTAGGTTAACAACTCCATATTAGGTGTTATAGAGGCAGCAGCCCAGAAGTCGTCTGACACAATGCCATGTGTCTTTCTCAGCAGCATGTCTATACATTGTCTTACTAATGACCATGTTGTTGTCGTCTTGTGCTTTGTTTTTTTTGTGTTTTACCTTGTGTGGTTCACGTGACTACCTTCACAAACCCACTAATGTCTTTTCTTGTAAATTATAATAGATAGGCATGACCTTGACACATAGTTTTGACAATAATTTTGATCTCTTTTTCTTCCCCCTTCAGGTGCTGCTGCTTCTTCAAGCGTAAAAGGAAGAAGAGTTCCCCAAGGCACAAATGAGCCAAAATATTCCTCTCCTTATTTTCACTGTACTGCTGATGTGAGCCTCTCCATGGAGACGCATTTACAGCTGGAAATTTACAAGGCCAGTACATACAGTACATACAGTGGCCCTGCAAGAATGTTAAGCTTCTTAACAGTCCAGAGACAAATGGACAGGACTGTCTCCCCTTTGCACTCTTTTAATTTGCCTTTTCATCCTGATACTCCTTTATTTATATATTTTAATGTTTTTACGGATGTCTGTCCCTATGAAGAGCCAGTCAATATAGGACAGTCATGCTGCATTTCTTCCTAAAGGGTTGTATTTTGCTATGGACATTTAACTTTTCCCAAATGTTCAACCATTTCAATGACCTTTCTTGCTCTTGTGCTTGGCCTGTTTATTGTTTTATTTTTTTTTCCTTTTGTCTGGTTTTCCCCATGCTCTTGGACAGAGAGGAATTCATCACCTGGTGGTACCTGGACTCAGTAGCACAGATTACTTCCACTTCGCTTCGGTTTTCTTCTACAGATTCTGTGCATTTTGAATATATATGTCCATTTACTGTATGCATCCTGCCTTACTTACACCCATAAACGCATAAGCACTATGTCGTGACAAAATAACTCATTTAATTCAAAGTTCAAAACTCCACAAGACCATAACAGTCACAATGAAATGAATGTTACACTGGAGACAAATATTATTGCATGTAACAGTGCAATACATACATCAGTATGTATACGTGTATGAATCTCTAAAGGGGTTTTGCATAGATGACTGGCTTGCGAAAGAAGATTGTCCCCTAAGACCAAAATCTAAAAAAAAAAAAAAAAATTACTCAATATATTGAAGTATTTATCCTGAAGGTATTTGTGGCATGTAAAATGTTTGATTAGGTAACCAAAAGCCATATTTCATGGAACTGTGTATTTAATCGTATTGTAGTTTGCATGATCCAATCCATGGCTTCTCTTAATACATTTACAGCAGGGGTGTAAACGAGAAAGCGCAAATCAGTACCACTCATTTTAGCTTCAGCTTGCAGAGCACATTTGCTATGTGCTGTTATATAGAAACTTTCAGCTTTGAATGTGCAATACCCTTTCCCAAAGTCTTAAAGGTTAGAATTCTCTATCACCACTATTTTTTTTCCATTTTTTTCTTATTTGTGTGTCATATTTTCAAATTAGGGAAGATAATTATAGAAGACTGTTTTCCCACAAACATATGAGGCCAACAGATTACAGTAGGTTTATGTATATTGATGTGGGTTCGTGCAGTAAGATGGAAGGTATCGCTCTTTCATATTGCCGGGTCTCTTCTCTCATGTCCCCTGCAGATGATTGTGTGTAATGCCTTGAGTACAGGGATGCATTCACACTAGCCAGATCATTAAAATGATTATACCTGGGTAAAAAATATCAGACAGATAACTTTAGAGGATTGGACTAGCTCCTGTCCTATCCTGTATGAATGCTGAGATGGACTACAAGCCTGTCATAATATGACATGTGATTTACCTGCAAATAATTATACTGAATATATCATCATTAGATGTAAAGAGCATTTGTCTTAATGCCCAAGATGCTCCAGAGATGTTGGGTATTAGGTAAACAGTGTTCAAGTTCTTTGCACCTTGACATACTTGAGCATTTAAGAGAAAGTTAAATTAACCTTTCTTTAAATGCATCGTGTTCTGGACTAATACATCTACTTTTTTTTAACTGTGTTATATTTCTGCTTTGGTCCTCAAGCTAGCTTTTGTTTGAGTGATTGTTTCTTCATGTGTAATCTAACAAGCAGCTGCCTGTTTATAGCATTAATTCTATTGCAGAACTTTTGTACTGTAACTGTTTCTTTTTTTTATGTTTGGTTTTTGTTTTTGAATATGGATTAATAATTGCGGCCTAAATGGTGAACTTTTTTCAGATTTTGCCTTTAAACAAAATGAACATTTATTTTGTATTTAATGAACCATGCCTCAAATGGGAATTTTATGGTGTGTTTCTGTGCATTTACAGTGCATATGAGTGTATGTGGTCACTTTATTTGTAATTTTATTGATTGTGAATATTTGTGAATATTTTTATTTCATTTATTCGGAGAACACTAAGGTCTCCACGGCACCTCCTGGTGGGGTGAATGACTGGATCTGTGCTTTTCTCCTAAATTAGCCATATATGGTAAAAAATATATATGTGTATATATATGTATAATGATTATTTGTGCATAATCATTTAAGTTATGACTTAAGTTGTTTTGTTTGGACACTGACTGAACCGGTGTTGAAATCATTGTATTAGCTGGACATCATCATGAATCTTAGACTAGGTGACGTAGGACCAGATTTCCATTGTATGCGTTTATTTTAGTCATGTATGGTTGATACTGAAACTGATCATTCACTGTTATGTTCAGAATTTGTTTTAGCTTATATTATTATTAATGGAAGCTTTTTATCTTTACATTTGACATTTGATTTCTGAGTTTTTGTGGGGCAGAAGGATTACAGTAATGTGACTGTAACTTTGCCTTCGTACCCCCAAGTCGGTATCTGCTTTGAGTCATGTAAACACTGGTTCACTGGGGCATTGTGGGACACTTGTATTTCAACGTGTTTTTTCTTTCTGCACCACTGGTTCCAGCACCATCCGCATCTATCATGATTTGTGTCTTGTCAAAGATTCAACGCTTGCTTACTTTTACTTGTTTAATTCCTGAGTGCATTGAGATAATGTGCTCACATACAAACATGCCCTACAGAAACAAGGGCACGTTTAGAGAGATCATTCCTTATAAGTAATCATCCTTTCTCAAAGCTACAGTCTTAAACCATATGGTCTGGTTCCCTGTTCACACATTATGCCTTATTCAGAAAATGCTTTTTAATGAAACAAGTCTGGAAAGTGAAGTAAATGTTTAAAAAAGATTTAGCTTGAGAGAGGCGCATTCCCTTGTTTAATCTCCCAACCACAGGGAACTGAAACCACTAATGAAACCACATTGAGATCAGTCAGAAGCTGTCTTGTTGTAAAATATGTAAAATATTTCATTGTTTGATGGTCTCATGATGAAAATGAAGTCTATTACAGAGCTGGGTTTTATTTTATCCCTGGTTTGAAGCAAGCCTGCACAGATAAATAAAAGCAAAGGAAAGTTAACATGAAAGTTAAGGGAAGGTGATTTTTCACAGACTTTTTTTTCTCCACTATTTCGACCTTGTCTTGGACTAAATGCTGTTATTAAGGATTTCTAACAAGGAGCTTTGTTCATGTACAGTGGCATCAGGGCTTAATGTGTGTCTGGATAAAACAGGCCCCCAAAATGTATTATTAATATTGTGTGTTAAAATGTTGAATGTCATTTCCAAATTTTATCCTTATGCTTTAACTGTGCTAAAGGGCTCCAGTTGTGAAGAATCCATTAGTTTTTGAGATTTTGGGAAGTTTTGTTTTCAGACAGACAGGCAGCCTCTCTGTGTAATGGCCATTGTTCAGAGGCACCGATAAACACTTTTTATTCCTTCAACCCAGAGGGGAAGCTCAAGTTTGGACCCTTTTTTAATGTAAAATAAAAAAAAAGATCTCTCTCTTACCCTTCACTCGGTGTCTGAGTCATTTTGTATTTGAGCGTCAGATGAGCATGACTTTGCTGCTTAAAAAACATTCTAACTGCATTACATTAGAACAGTCACTCAAACATGATATAAAAGTGTTTCTTTTGTTCCAGAAAAACGTCTTGATCCAATTTTCAAATGTCCAGTTTTGGTGACCTGTGCCCACTGTAGCCTCAGATTCCTGTTCTTGGGTGGCAGAAGTGGAAGCCAGTGTGGTGTTCTGCTGTTGTAGCTTATATGCTTAAAGAATTGACGTGTTGTGCATTCTAAGACCAAGTTACTGTAGCCATCCTGTCAGCTTGAACCAGTCTGACCATTCTAATCTGACCTCTCTCATCAACAAGGCGTTTTTGCCCATAGAACTGTCACTCACTGGATGGTTTTTTTTGTCCCCCCACTATTTTGGGTTAAGAGACCATCACGCTTGAAAATCCCAGATAAGCAGTTTCTGAAATACTCAAACCCACCTAACTTGCACCAACAACCATTTTCCAGTCAAACTCATTGAGTTCACATGTTTCCTCTATTCTGGTGTTCAATATGAACCCTGACTGAAGCTCTTGACCTGTATCTGCATTATTTTATGTACTGCACTGCTGCCACATGATTGGCTGATTGGACAATTGCATGAATGTGCAGGTGTACAGGTGTTCCTAATAAAGTGGACAGTGAGTGTATATGGTGAGGTTTACTCATTTAGCTCTGAGGAGAACTAGGTTCAGTAGGAAATTAACAGAACTGAGTGGTAATTAGAGAAAATGTGTCACTAAGGGGGACACAATCCTGCAAGCAATCCTTAAAGAACCCCTTCTCCAAGTATGTAGTGGATATAACATTAGCGCTAGTAACTAAGAGGCTCATTTGAATTAAAAATATGCACATTCTCCATGTCAGAAGGTGGCAGTGCCTCCCTGATAGTGTTTCCGGTCTGTGCTTTAAACTTCCGGTGGAGCTCTTTCAGGCTCTCTTCGGCTAACCAGATCCAACATGGTGGGTATCAGACATTTTCACTGTTGCTAAAATCTGATTTAATCCTCATTTTACACACACAATGGAACACAATTAAGGAGTTAATCGTTTAGTAGACGTGTTCAGATCTTTGGATGTGTGAATATTACACGCGTTTAGGTTTTATTTTGGGTAAAATCATTAAATAATCGGCTCAGTCTGGACGCAAGAAGACGTCCGATGGTTAGCGTCCTGCTAGCTAACGTTGGAGAAGAAATTGGCTATAGTCTGTAATGGCGATAATTTTTTATGTTGCAAAAAATTAATAGGTTTATTTCTGCTGTTCATAGTGTTCTCCATTTTGTGTGAATTCTGTATTTATAGTGTTTTTGATGAAAAAGCCTGAATAGTAACAGGAAGCTGAAAAATGATTTTATTAGCCAACACCTGGCTAGCAAATAGCTGTTATATCTTTATTAGAGACTCTTCATTGCTAATGCTGGTGCATTTATCAGATAAATTCCATCAAATACACTTGTTCAAGATTGTCACTACCTTCAGAAACTACAAGTCCTCTCTTCTCTCACTTCAAGTGGCTCCAGCATGTTTATATGTATTTAACAGTAGATAGACACCAAATGGCTGGAGAATTAGTTTAGTTTGCTTCCTGGATTATGATACGAACACAAGGTTGTTGTACGAAGATGTTGGAGATTTGCTCAGTTTGGGTTCTGAGGTTGCTGTGGATAATATGCCATCCTGCTAGGCTTCTGCATGTCTGATGGATGTCTGTGCTCTTCTGCCCATAGGGCCGCGTCAGGACAAAGACGGTGAAGAAGGCCGCTCGGGTCATCATCGAGAAGTACTACACCCGCCTGGGCAATGACTTCCACACCAACAAGCGCGTGTGTGAGGAGATCGCCATCATCCCCAGCAAGAAACTCCGCAACAAGATCGCTGGGTAAGAGACTGACCAGTGCTCCTGAGCAGAGTAACGAGTGTCGCGGTGTCGTGGGTCCCTGTATCGAAAGTGACCGTGGTGTCTGGTTGCCAGGTCATTGATACTACAGGGAGAGAAAACTGAAAGTCTTTCCCGTGTTTGCTAGACAAACGTGTTCTTGCCAAACCCTGTATCTTTCAAACACTTTACATCACATTCTACTTCAGGAGTAGTTGCTCTCAATTTTTTTTTTTTTTTTCCAAATTTATCTTTTATTTATTTATTTATTTTGCAGGCAGGGTTCCCTTTGACTGTAAAATAAATTCCAAAGTCCATTGAACTGTTCCACTCTTATGACCTGTTCCACTATTATTATCACGTAAACAAGTGCAATATTTTGACTATTTATTAGCTGTATAGAGCTGTTTATTCCTGAGCTTTCCTCTGAAAGAACAGTAGGTTTAATTTGTCTGAATTAAAACTATTCTATTCATGAGCAAGTCAGTTTAGCTATAAACTCAAAAGGAGTTGTGATTTCCACCGCTGTTAGAATTTAAAAAAAAAAAAATAGTCTCTCTCGCTCGGTTTCATGAACCCCACTTTGAGAACCAGTGATGTAAAGGATATTTTGGAGCCAAGGTTTCTCAGCAACTATTTACAGCTCAACTAACCGTAAACACTTCGAGCCATTTTCAGACAAACAGTTTTTCAATCAATCAGTCAAGATGTTTAGCATTGCATCTGTAAGGCTAATGTACCAAGGAAAGCTGGAAGCTGTCGGTTTAGCGTTATATAATGTGCATGTCTAAGTCCCACAGCAGTGATGTTGCCTTTTGTCCATCTGATGCAGTTGTAAGAGTGCATCCTCTTGATGAAGAGAAAGCATGTTGAAATAATGTGTTTTGTGTCTTTGCAGGTATGTGACCCATCTGATGAAGCGCATCCAGAGAGGGCCAGTCAGAGGCATCTCCATCAAGCTGCAGGAGGAGGAGCGTGAGAGGAGGGACAACTATGTCCCAGAGGTATGTTTTAGCTCTTCTAGAGCATTTATACACCCTGTTTACACCCGGACATTTCATGCGTCTTGTATGTGGATCGCATTTTAATAAGATTACAACCAGATGCTTATACACTACGATCATTGCAGCATCAAAAATCATGATCTTTGTGCCACTTGCCAGTATTTTTAAAGGCACTGTCTTTGAAATTTATGGACCACATGCGCCACCTGTTGTAAGAAATTGAGGTGTCGAATGTGGCTCAGAAAGACAGATGGATTCACACTTTCACTTTTATTTGGATAATCCCTATTTATATATAATCCTGATAATCAAGACGCATAGATAATCAAGTATAAATGGGGGCTTAGTCATCTGCTCCCAAGTCTGGTCCTATTAACAGTCTGTTCAATATCATGGCACATCTTTTATCAGGCAGTCCAGGAGCTTTAGGTTTCAGTTTTTCTCATGTTTCTCTCTGCACCTGTGATTTCCAGCGTTGCATTAGGTCCAGTTTGCATCATAATGAGAGAGAAAAAAGCTGGCGGTTGCAGCGGAGATGTTATCAGGCGATGAGACAGTTCACTAGGTTAAAAACAAATGGTTGATGGCACATGTAATTCTCAGTGCGGTGCTTGTGTTTCAGGAATTCCCGTGATTCAGTTAATTTGATTTTAAGAGTTAAATCATGCTCGTCATATTCTCATGTTGACAGATTTAGGCTGTCTCACGCTTGGCTTGGTTTTGACTTGAGATCTTACCAGAGAGATCCTTCAAGGCAAGTAGTGTAAATATGGTTTTATTGAGGATTAGCATAGCAATGTTAGACAATCGCTTCATCTTAGATTGTGAAGTAGAACTATATCCGTTATCCAATATTGTCCATAATATCCAATGTTGATCCTTTACAGATTAAATTCAGTAAAATGCCTCTGTTGTTTTCAAAGCAAAATGCAAGCTGTTGTGAATGGCTTGTGTGGTTTAGTGGGGGGGATCCCCCCCCCCACCTTTTTTTTTAAATTTTATTTTAGCCCCTTTATGTCCTATTTTGGTCACCTGTCAAATTCCCACCCACCAGCCAGCTCTCCCATCACACAGCAGCTACCGGGGAGGGTGAAGGCTAACACGTGCTTCCTTCAAGATACATGAAGCCAACCAACTGCATCTTTTCGAACTGCTGCTCGTTGTGTCACTGGGCAGCGTAACGCACTCGGACGAAAACGCTAACTGTCCCCTCGCTTACGCATTTGACTGGCTAGTGTCACTGTGATTGTGGAGAGAGAGCATGGCCAGTTTTGAGCTCTTGGACTCCTGGCTGCTTATGGCTGTGGCAATCTTGGGATCCAAACTAGTAATCTCCTGACAATAGTTGTCAAGATTAATCTCTGTTAATGCATTTGACTAGACAACTATATCATAACGGGTGGGGGAGAGGTGTGCGGTTTAAATCATGTTGGGCTACTCTTGGGGTTCCACGCAACTGACACGTGAGAATGAGCAAGTGCATTGGAGCTTTCACTTGCCTGGTGGGCTAGCTAATGAATTAGATGTTTCTTTCTCTGCATGAGGTTGGTGGACCTCAAAGCTTTTTGTGTGATATTTGGGCAAAGCACCATAAATTATTTATACAATTTTACCCACAATTTCAAAGCATCTGGTGTCTATTTAGTGATTAGTATTTTGTTTATAGTGTTTAAAGGTCTTTCCCCTTTAGCCTGGTCATGTATTACTGGAAAGAATAATAACTTAAGATGGTTGCTGAGTGGACATGTTTGCCTACAAGGACTTTGGATGCAGTAATGTGCAATGTTTTGTCATGTACACTGCTTCAAATGTAGGACCCTGATTTTTTTTTTTTCTTTTTCAAGTATTATTTTTGATTTCTCAAAATCCCTGAACAAAGAAATAAAAATCCTGCCATTATTTGTTCTGAACTCTCATCTTATAAATGTTAAATTTAGCAGGTACTTTTTTTTTTTATCCACAATGTGAAAGCTTGTTTTTGGCCACCGTGGTTTGTTTAACTTCCTCTGCTGCCCTGCACTGCACTTCACTGATGCACTCAGTGTGATCCTAGCCCAGTTTGCTCTGAGTAAATGCATCACATATGCACATGCACCATTTTATTGGTTTTTCAACACTACCTAGTGCACTTCTTTTGTCTTTTTTTTTTTCTTCCTCCTCCGCAGTATGTGTTGAATTAATTTTTCAGTGCAGCTCTAGTTGAAAACGGCTGTACCTTCTGCCTGATCTTATTATTCAGATATCCATCCAGAGTTAAAGAACCGATATTCACTAAAACATGAGGAGAGGGTGAGAAGCTTGTTTTAATGTGTTTTGATCAAGTTTAATTCGATTTTCCACTGCAATAAAACTGTCCTCGTCAGTGGCGATGCACGTGTTGGATTTTGACAGACGTAAACTAGAAGAATAACGTGCTTTAATGAATTTCAGCTCAATATTTCAATCCCTACTGCAAAAGTGTGCTTTTGTTGATTAAAATTCAAACTTGGTAAATTCTAACTACCACTGAGTTCAAGTGAAAATCTCATTGGATTAACAGCATCACAGTGGCACTGTAGGTGCCTAATAATGACGGTCAGGACACACATCTGCTTGTCATATTTACTAAATTAGTGAATGAAGACAGAAATATATTCTCCACATGAGCGCAGAACTCAGTGTAAAACTCGGAGCTCACAGTTGTGATGTGCTGCTTGTGCAGTGCCACTTCTGGTGTAAAATGGACTTTATCTGCAATCCTGAGGTGCCTGAATTTGTGTCATCAGTTAAGACTTGTGCTGAATGTTATTGAAAATGTTTGAACGTCAGATGTGGCTTTTAATTTTCATATTTTACTTGTAGACGTAGGGCACAACGGGTACTCGAGTATTGATTTCAGTATTAGCTAGGTTTTCTGGCATACATAGACATACCTATTTGAAGCATCTCATTTTGGCAGAGGAGGTCAATAAATTCACTCACTGTTTTAGCACAACAGAACAAGTGTTTAGATAGAGCAGTTAACCCAGATTAAAACTGCAGTTGCGCTTCTGTGAGCTCCAACACTGACCCTGTATCGAAAGTGACCATGGTCTCTGGTTGCCAGGTCATTGATACTACAGGAAAAGAAACCTGAAAGTCTTTCCCGTGTTTGCAGGATTGCTTTGTTCCTGTTAAACCCTGTATCTTTCACACACGTTAAAGCGGTGCTTCTCAGTCAGTGTCCTGGAGTACTGGTACCCTGCACTGTTGCGTTCCCTGCTCCCAACTTACCTGATTCAGCTCATCAGCAAGCCAGAACTAGTTAGAAGATGAGACACACTGAAATGTGCAGGCCCATGGTACTCCAGGAGCAGGATGGAGAACACTGTTTTAGAGCATTAAAGCTTGTGTGTACAGTACAGAATGAGTCCATGATGGACATGAACATGTCATCCATTTGCACCTAAGCTCTCATGGTTCACTAAATAGTAATATTTCTATCTACAGGTTTCTGCTCTGGACCAGGAGATCATTGAGGTGGACCCTGACACCAAGGAGATGCTCAAGCTTCTGGTACGTTTAATTTCAGGTTATGAAAGGAAGTGTTTCTGTGACCCCCTGTATCGAAAGTGACCGTGGTGTCTGGTTGCCAGGTCATTGATACTACAGGGAGAGAAAACTGAAAGTCTTTCCCGTGTTTGCTAGACAACGTGTTCTTGCCAAACCCTGTATCTTTCACACAAATACTCTACACGCGTCATTATCTTAATTGTGCGTTATGTAACCATTTGCCGCTTGATTGACTATAAACACCTCAGCCGCCATTTTCAGAGGAATTGTTTGACACTTTGCCCTCTTTCCCTCGGATATAATCAGTCCTCTCCTCATGTCCCATCACGTTCGGTCTTCTCACTGACTGACTTGTGTGTTTTCTGACAATGTTATCTATAAAATGGGCAAAAGTAGCAGCAGCTATCCCAAAGCTGGACTCCTCAGCACACAGCTTACTACCAGATGATACCAAGATGAGAGTTGTGTTCTTGGAGTCATGTTTGTTATTGATGCCCCCATGACTGCTGCACAAAGTTTGAAATATAAAACATAATTTGGAGGATACAGTTTCTATTTGAGATGTATATTAAATACAATCAAATGGTATTAATTATCCAAACAATATCCTTGGTTTAGGCAGTAATAATGTAAAGCCATTTGATTTGTACTATTTTAAATGGATAGCCATAAAGTCCACTAGCAACAGCAGCCTTGTAGCTCAAGGTTAAATCTGAACCAAACATGGACTGGCTGATGGACCAGTGATACTGAGGGGTAAATTTCCTCTTTGCCTGAGCTTGGCTCTGTTCTTTATATGTAATTACTGATGTAGCTGGATTGGATTGTTGATTTGACACGTGCCTGGATTTATCTGTTCTTCATAGCCATTGTCTGTCTGGTTACAAAGACAACAAGTCCATAAGCTCAAACCTGCTCATAAGCAGGCTTATTCAAAGCAAACAAGAACAAATTGCATATTAAGTATTGTATAAGTTGTGTGCATGAGGTATAATAAATATAGCACTTGTTGACTAAGTCTAGCATGTAATTGCTATTGAGTCCTCAAATTAAATAACATTTTGTAGTGATAGTAAAACAGGCACATTAAATTAAACTGCATTTCTTACATTATGCACAAGAAACAAGAAAACCTTTCATGTCCTCTACAGGTACACGTTAATGTACCAAAGATCGGCACGCATGTTGATTCATTTTTCAACTTTTCCCTGAATGTTTTCCTTGGTTCTTTTCTTTTACAAAATGTATTTAAAATACATGTTTAAATCATTTGAATTTGACTAATATATTGTAAGCAAAAGTTTGTAATGATACCAGGTGTTTTGTGAGCTGTGGTGTTTAACTTGTTATTCTGTCTGTTCCTTTGACAGGATTTCGGCAGTCTGTCCAACCTGCAGGTCACTCAGCCCACGGTCGGCATGAACTTCAAGACTCCTCGAGGAGTCTAAGTGTTTGTAATATATCTCATAATAAAACTGTGGAAAACAAGGAACTTGAGTCTGTGTGTAATGGTTGATCTTGGCATTTGTGCTTTGTGGTCTCAAAACTGAAAACTGATGATAATGCACCACCACACGTCTCTGAAAGGGGACTTTTCCCCCCAAGTAATTCACTTCATTTATGTTTTAGTCCCAGGGCTTTTGCTTCAGCTAGTCTCATATTTATGACCAATGGTGGTTAAAATTAGGATAAATGGAAAGTTCCACTAGACTAATTTGTAGGAAGAGAGAATTACCGGTTCCTTGTGTATAGGATTCAGGCGTCTACGTTCTGCCTAACTTAAAGTTGCTGGGGTTTAAGAGTAACATCAGCATCCTGAAACTGAAGTTGGGCAAAACCTCTCTACATATTCAGAAGGAAGACTAATACAATACAGTGATTACCTCATATATACCATTACATCTTGATTAAAAGGTAATCCATTTTTAATCTGATAAATTTGCTTGATTAAATTTTTTAACTAACTTTTCTGAACAGAAGGTCTAAGACACTGTTTATCTGGTGCAGATGTGTTTATAGTAGCCAGGAGTCCTAGTGGTGCCATATGGTGTTTATAGTGGAGGTCAGCTGGCCTTGTTATTACGTGGATGGATGTCGGTATGTCCTTATCCATGTAAGTGATGTTCCAGGTCACAGAGACACATTGTGTTGTCGGACATGGCCAGAAAAGTGCTGTATTGTCTGGCTTCATAATTCTCAGTGGATGTTGTTTGAGCCTCCCCTCCTGCACTCCTGTGATTTTAGACTGCAGCATGCATTAGTACCCCCTTTCTGCAATGAACCCTTTCTGCAATGAGCTACGTTTAGTGGCTAGTTTACATCTGCAATATCTGCTGTTGCTGTGATACATTTTTTTGAAGCTCCATTTAATACATACACAGCATCATAACATGAAAGGTTTAAACTGAGAAATGCCTAGTGAGTGCTAATGATAACTGTATTACTGGTTAAACTAGACCCTGGAGAAGACAGAGTGCTTTAAGTGTTGAAAAGCTGACAGAAAAAAAATGAGCCATTGATTTATAATTTTATTAAATCTGTCAATGAAAAACAGACAAGAGATGTAACCATGAATGTTGGGGAAGAACAGTCAGCATGGCTAAAGTGAGAGATCAGGAGCTTTTGGTGCAAAAATTCACTATTATTGCAAAAATGTTTGATCAAATTTGATCAGCATCACACTAGTCCATACAGAGCAGCACTGTTCACTCTAACGAAGGGGGAGAGAGATGACAAAATAAAAAAAAACAAAAACAAATGGCAATAATAGTAATCATAATTATATCATAATTACAAAAAAAAATTAAAACATCTCTAAACAGACAAAACACAATCACCTCAATAATAAGACGATATTCGGTCACCGTCACAACATCAGAAGTTCTTTTTTTTTTAAATATTGTTTTTAAAAATACTTCACCATCTACTTATACTTTTTTTATTGCGAAAATAGGTGATGACAGATGGAGCTGGAGGGTGGAAGAGGGCCGTTGGCACTGAGAGCGAGCTGTAGTGTGTGAAGGGTTGTGTGTCCTCTTCTCACACACATACTCACACACTCCAGCAAGGAACTCCATTCAACGAGGCTCCTCCCGTTCTTAAGCTGTATTTCTGTTTCGCAGTGGAGTAGATGTCGGTTTGTAGAGCGATCTGTTGCGCTCTGTACACTGATCATAATCCCTGAACAAACGCAACGCAAGTGCAACCTCAGTCTTATGTTTTTTACACCTCGGACAGAACTGGACTGATTTGGGGCGGTCACCTTATGGTCACGTGATGGTGCTGCGGAAAAAAATAAGTTTATGTTTTATAATGGTAGGAAGCATACATGTGTTAGAAACAGTTGTGGAATGCTTAAAGAGTAGGTGTTGACAGTACGTGGTTTCAACAAGAACCCTCGACATCGAGGCTTCGACCAGTTTTTCAAAAAGAGCAGAATGAAAGAAACGAATGAAGTAGAAGAATCTCAACACAAGTGAAATGCACTCTTTTTCTCACCCTCAGGTTCTCCATGCTTTCACTAGCTCAGAGAAATATCACAGAGAAATGAAAGGAGGCAGTCTGTAGAAGTCTCTTGGACCTCATATTTTGTTCATTTCACACACTCTATGCCATAGACTGTTTATAATCCAGAGGGAACAGTGTGTCTCTCTGTGTTTGGACTCTCCTGTGTGTCTGCAGGGGCCTGAACACTGGCATGCAGCTCTGATGGGAGGTGGTGGTAGATTTTGGGTCTGAGGGAGGGCTGTAAACAGTTCTGTGGCAGAACCTTGGCTCAGGGGGCTCTGTCTCTGTAAGGGGGGACAGAGGCTGAGAGAGAGAGAGAGACGTGAGAGATAGTGGGCTACTTCCATCAGTAAAGATAATAGTAACACTGACATGCATACACCATAATCAGTTCCACCAGCTCACAGTGACAACGATGTCTGAGGTTCCTTAATGTGTTTGGAGCCAATTGGAGTTTGAACACTGGAGTATTGAGGCAAGCAAACACAGTTATTTTGAAGGTACTTCAAGGACATTTGGGCTTTTTTTTTTTTTTTTTACTTCAAATCTTAGCCCGAACTTTAAGGACACTGAGTTGGCTGTAACCTTTAATCTTCTTAATGTGTAAATCTGTTTAATGCTTATTCATTCATTCACACATTCATCTTCAGTAACCGCTTTATCCTCGTCAGGGTCACGGTGGATACAGAGTCTCTACACTCTGGATGGGATGCAAGACACACGTACACATCCATACACTTATTCACGTCTAGGGGCAATTTATCATAGCCAATCCACCTACTGGTTTGTGTGAGGAAACCGGAGAACCCGGAATAAACCCATGCGGACACAGGGAGAACATGGACCTTCACACAGTCAGTAACCCGAGCTCAGGATTGAGCCGGGGACTCTGGAGCTGTGAGGCGGCAACGATATCCACCGTGTCTCTTAATGCTTACTCTGATGGTAAATAGTTATACTCCATTGTTATTCCATTGCATATTTCTTCTTGTCATTTTATCAGGATACAAAACATCACTCTATTCATCCATCTGAAAATGGAATCTGAGTTAATGAGCAGCACTGTGTGTGTGTGTGTGTGTGTGTGTGTGTGTGTGTGTGTGTGTGTGTGTGTGAAGGTGCAACAGAGTGTATAGTGAATGCAGATTTCCACCTGTAGTGGCTCACTCCAACATGGTCCAGTCTTACATTAGTCCACACACACACACACACTTTCCTTCCCCAATTCCCCAATTCTCATTCTCTCTCTCTGTCTCTCTCTCACTCATTCACTGTCTCTCTGACCTCTTTTTCCCCCCAGACTGAGCGCAGGGTGCAGTCCTAAAGCCTGCCACTAGGGGGAAAGAGCTAGGAGTGGGAAGGTGCTACGAGTTTAGCCACGGATGATTGAGGCAGTCTCTTGCAGAGGCGCGTTTTTCTGGAACCATCTCCAGCATGGGCAACAGGAAGTTTGTGAAGTGGCCGGCGTCCTCGGCTGACCAGCCATACTTCTCCACCAGGACATCAAACAGAGACCACGGCTTTAGTTTAGTGATGTGCCGCAACTCACCTACAGAGGAAAGCAGAGAGAAAACTGGAGTTAGTACTGGGTGAAAAGATGCATTTATATCACCAGCCAAAGAGACTTCACTCATGATGAAATGGTGTCTTGAATAACAACGTCTGTTTTGATTTTTTGTGCAGATGGTCCATGGTGCAGTCAGCAATCAGCAAACTACACTGAGCACTTCCAGTAGCTCTCTCATTATGTGACAATCATCTGAGAAGCACATGATGACAAGTAAAAGCACTGGATTGTTATCAGCAATACAATCATTAATAATACAATGGTGCACTGCAATATTTAACCCTTGTGTTCTGTTCACTACTTAGCAATGCATGTACTGTTCATGGGTCATATTGACTTTGGACAGCTGAAACAGAAAAACAATAAACAATAAAGAAACAATAAAGATACAAAACCATTTCTCATGCCTGGGGATGCTCCGACCAGCAGGTATGTTTAATCAGGTATGAATGAGATGGAGGTAATGTTATATAGACTGAATTCATCTATGTGTTTTATTTTTGTAAAAAGCAGTCTGAGTCAATTGAAATGTAACCACTTTTTGAATCTGTTTTATTAAACATAACCTGTGTAATATACTGTAGACTATACACCAAATAATTAAAAAAAAAAAAAAAAACATTTGTGGCCTAAATGTTTAAGTGGCGATCTTTGGGAGTCCAAGCACCTCCAGTGGCCAGTTCTTGCAAACTTAAACAGGACAATCTAAAGTCCACAGATGACCATTGTTCTAATGTTTTGTGAGGACTGCTCAATATTAACTGGATAAAATGTCTGCTAAAATGTCTATTCACTGAAGGTGGCCATCTTTTTGAAGTAACCCAATGGTAATTAAAATCCAGTTAAAGATGAGCAGAACAATACAGCACACCAAAGTTTAGCTTAATTGGACTTTTGATTCCTGAGAAACAGCTATCTGAACTTAATTCTGCCTCCTATCGTTATCCATACCTCAAACACACTTCCTCATAACATAAAGTTTCGTGTGAATCCGTACAACCAGTCCTTGGTTACCTCAGATGCCCAACTGTTTTATTAAATCAAGCTAGCTCCAACCTATTTGGATTAACTGGCATGTGGAGGCCATGCTGTTAGCAAATCTTAACATGTTTTTAATAATTATTGAGTATTAGATTCTCCTGAGTAATTCGACACCAATTTTGTGACCATATGCCAAAAATCCTAGGACTAGTTTCCAAAAAAATATTTCACATATTATGCAAATTATCATCAAATTGAATGGGTGTGGCTAAATGGTCCAAAAGGCAATTTTTTGTGTGTGTGTGTGTGTAAAAAAAACAAACAAACATGAATAGCGACCCAGTGGCCAATTTGCATGGCTTACTAGTGTGTCCCTAGAGGAACCTAGCATTGAAGTTTCGTGACAATAGGGCAATGCTAGCCATGTTAAATGCCTGCTGAAATTTGACTGGTGGCAGCCATGTTTTTTAAGTAATCAGGTCATCATCAATGGTCCACTTGCAGATTAGCACAGAAATGTAATGTACCAAATTTCAGCCCAATAGGACTTATGGTACCTGAGGAACCATTATTTGAACTTAGCCCTGCCCCCTATTTATGGCCGCTCCTGAAACTTTGCATGAACTCAGAATGTTGTCCTGTATGTACCTTTCAGGTTTCATAAGGAATCCATACAAACAATCATGAGTTAAAACTGTCTGAGTAAATCAGGCTCTGCCTCATAAGAGTTGATTGGCATATGACGGCCATATTGTTTATAAGCGTCAATATGTTTTTGGTAGTTTCTGAGGTTTCCACTACTGTGTGTAGTTTGACACCAATTTTGTGAAGATCCAAAAATCCAAATAGGTTCTGCATATTATGCAAATTAGCTCAAATTCTAAGTGCGTGGAGCAAAATGGTTCTTGAGACTATTTCGCTCAGTGGAATCAGTGCTTTGTAGGACTTACAGTTCATGAGATATGGACCAAAACATAAAACCTTGTGCTATTATGCCACCATCAGGCCTATGTGGGTCCCTTTGTGTGCCTAAGTAGTGGGGGCCATACTGTATCTTTCCTTCAAATTCTGTGTTTCTATGTCTTACGGTCTTTGCTCTCTATACTGTTTAGCAGAGAATTAGAATAATAATAATAAAACAAATACAACAGGGTTCCAGCACCTTCTGTGCTTGGACCCCTAACAAGTCTTTCTGACCCAAACAGAACACCAGGGTTAATCAATAGGCAACAGCCTTCAGCACCATCATTGTTTGAACAAGGATTATACAAAGCATCAGCATGATATCTAGATGTACATCTGTCCAGCAATTACATGAGAAAATTTGCTATTGGTATCAGATTTGGAGATGTCAGTCATGAATATATCAGGCCTGTGCATCCTCATTACCACTCCGACTGGATGATGCATAATCTGTATGATGATGCATAAGTTTTTTGTTACGTTTATAGTTTCCAGTTGAAACTCTGGCCTTAATGTGGCTGGCTATTCAGGTGCATTTCCACAAGAGGAGTTGCGATTTGATTTAACGGGCTGCAGAGTCAGGGATCCTCTCTCATTCCTGCTCCAGAGTAGCTACTATTCAGCTTCTCAGGAATTGCTGGAGTGGAGTGTACTGGTGTTTGGTTTGATGGTTGGTCAAATTCATAGAATGACCAGTCCTCTAACCTGGCATTTATATATTATGTTAACAAGCAATTATTAAAACTCGACTTATATTTACAAGACAAACAAGCAAAGTGGAACATTTTTGCTTTGTGCTTTGTGCATGCTTGAATACTGTTGCTTCCTGCTTGAAAGTTTAAAAAGCTACATTAATGTTAACATTATGTTCACAAAGCAAAAAAATAAAATTATGATCTCAGTGCTATGGAAATGCAAAGCAGGAACTCGTCCAGGAACTGCATAGTACTTCTTCAGGACAGTTTCAAAACTCCTAACTTCAAGAACTTCTCAATGTTTTGTGGGAAGGTGCCTTGCCATTTAGGCCTGCCATCTAATGTTGTGTTTCTTAATCAGTCTGATGTGTGATCTTGCATAAGGATTGCTGGGATTCCTGTCTTGTTGTTTTGTTTTCTTATTCTAGGATTTGGTTCCTGTAGACCTGAAGATGGGGAGCTCTATTACCTTTCTTTGAGAAGAACTCACGGCTGTATTTCCCTGCAGCGATGACTTTACGTGGGACTTTCCCCAGCAGTTCCATAATCAGAGCGATGTGGTCTGACCACCACACAGACAAACACACAAACACACAGACAACAAAAGACGCACACAGACATCAGTAAAACATGCACACACACACTTCTGCAGGAGGACGAGTAGATGCATGGCAGTCTAGCTCATGAACAGACAGACACGATTCCTGTGAAGTCCTCGTGAACTGTGGAGGATTTTACAACCTGCTTGCAGGCAAGCATGACTGTGACTCTGCAGTGAGCATTTATATATTTTGCAATATCACACACAAGCCAGGGTGGACTTAGTATATAAAATTCATAATAGTGGTAAATGTGATGCTAACGATGTCTGTCTTTATCGAGTGGGACTGCACATGCATTCGTCCTCCCTGAGTGCTCCTACAGCTACCTCTCCGGTTGAAGAACTCCCGAGAATATTTTCCAGATAGAGCAAAGTGGCGTGGAATACAGCCCAAGAGCTCTATGATGTGGGCTATGTGATCTACAAAGCAGAGGCAGAGGGAAGGAGGGAGGACAGAGGAAGGAAAAGGAGAGGCACAGAGAAAACAGTGCAGGAAGGTGGGGAAGAATGGATGACAGATGTTGAGAGGAGAAGAGGGAGGCAGAGAGGAATTAGAGAGAAAACAGAGAGAAAGAGAGAGTTAGTAATACTGTGATAAAGTACAGCGATAAACACAGATTAACTGGAAATACATACAGACAGAAACTCCCCATGCTTAGCTGAATTTAAACAAGCCATTAATTGAGTCAAGTCCTCCAGCATTCTCCTTTTTTTAGACCTGTGGGGCAATGTTTTTGGTGTGATGGTGAGGAAGTAGTGCAGAGAATGAACTTGAGGGAATCAGAGGGAATGAGGAAAAAGTACATGGCCTACAGGGTAGAATGGACAGGAATTAATAATCTGATCTCATGTGGGATCTCATAGTGGGAAATAATAATACATTTCTGTGTTACTAAATTTCTGCATTTCTGTTTCTTGCAACTTAGACGAAAGGATGAGATTGAGCTGAAGACAGTGGAGTAGGAGGTTTGACTAAAGGAAAGGAAAGGGTAAAGTGAGGAACTAAGTGGTGAATGGAAGATACAGTAATCTTAGAAACCATAATATACAAAAATATACAAATGCCTGTATGGTAAAGCAGTACAGTCTTTGATATAACCACATGAATATAGTAGACATTATATGAATTATTAATGTAGTAGAATAACTGATTAAAAGAAAACTGACTGTGATTTGCGATTTACCTTCATCACGTGAGTAGTCCTCTCCTGAATGTGGCTCGAACAGATAGTCTCCTGTCGCCAGCTCAAACGCCTGAAGGGGACAGAAACAAGAGCAGTGAACAGCCTGTAACTGGAACACAATCAGTCCAATTATTGAACTGCATAAATGCTACGTTAAAGTGTTCTCAAAGAAGCCAAGCTCAAATATCGCAATCACACAAGTCTTATATTTAAATATTTATTCCAGTCTACAAAATGGAATTTTCAAGTTCTAGCAACCCTGACAGAAAATAAAATTAAGGCATCTAACTAATAAATAGAGTTACATATAGAAGTGTAGCAACAGTCTGATACACGGTTATTGACAAAATTGTCAAAAATGAGTTGTATAGTACGTTATGCTTAAATGTAAAACACAGACACCAGCCATTTTTCCCCCACAACAAATATGAGCACTTATTACTAACAATCACATAATTTAGAGCTAGGTTTGTAGCCTGAGGAGAGCAGACTCAGCTGAGAGCCAGTTATTTCACTTCTGGGACATGTGAGTTGCATTTTCTTGCCAGCTAGTGATTAAGACTCTGCAAGAAGCTTGAATGTTTTTCTAAGTCGGAAGCAGCCTAATTATGGTAATTCTGAGATGACTTGACAGTGGGTTTCGTAATTATCATGTGCAAAGACCAACAGAAAGAGATGATCAGATATCGCTTATTCACTGGACAACTTCAGTGATTGACATGAAGAATATCAGGGACTGGATGAATCTAACTGACCAGTGTTTGCAGGATCGTGTTTCTGTGTGATTGGCTGACAAATATGGTCATATGGTAGAGTTGCACACTGTAATGAGCATGCACCGATAAACTCCAAATAGAGTGCTTACCATACAGGCAGTGCTCCAGATGTCTGCAGGAGTGCTGTAACCAGCACCAATTAGAACCTCAATAGAACGGTACTGCCGCGTCTGAATGTCTTCTGTGAAGTGCTTGTGCTGAAAACCAAAGAGAATCTGTGATTTAACACTGTCTCAGTCAAACTAGTGAGACACTGGCCTATCAATAGTACTAATTAGTGTTCTATTAGATAAAGTCTTGTGCTACAACCTCAGCATCTTGCTAATGTGTTCTTTTTTATCCTTTTAATTTCTTCCCCTTCTCACCAAGTTGCAATTTATGTGGACAGAAATGGATGCACCTGCGCTGATGTGGGTGGAGCGGCACAACAAGGGATGTGACATCTGACATTTAATTTTCAAAACCACTTTAGTCCAAAATTTAGCAAAGTTACTTGGTGCCCTCTTGACACCTGTGATCACAAAAATACTGACAACACATCTGTTACACCCACACGTTGTAATTTTGAAAATAAATAATAAATAAATGAATAAATAGCATAGTTTCTAGGAGCACAAAGTTGCAATCTTGCTCCCTTTCCTTATGCCTTGCTTATGCGCTTGTGTTATTATCATGAAAATAATGCCCTGTATTTCCAAAAATAAAAATAAAGTTCAATGCATTTTCCCAGAAATAAAATAAAGCAAGGACTACAAGGCTGGTTTGAGAGTAATGACAAATACACACAACAATTAATTATACACATTTCTAGTAGCATGCCTCCTTTGGCCTTTGAAACAGCATGAATTTGCCTGGGAATGGAAACTACGACATGCTGTTTGTGTTGCGCATGAAAGCTGTACCATGCAGAAGTGACTGCATTGCATAACACCCTTTTCCACCTCATCCCACAGATGCTCAAGAGGGGTGAGAGCCGCAATCTGTGCAGGCCACTAAAGCAATGTAAACTCGCTGTTATGTTCTTGGAAAACTCAGTGACGATACGTGCCTTGTGACATGATACACTATCTTTCTGGAAACGTCCAACAAGTCTACATAAACTGTAGCCAAGAAGGGATTCACTTTTGATTAGCTCTTCAGGAAATGATGATACTCTGATCCTTCCATCAGCATAATATTTAAGAGCTGGACAACTTTTTCCAACTCAACAATCCTGTTGTCCTGTCTAATTTTCTGATCAAATTTTCTAGTTTTGACTGATTTTGACTTTTCTCCGTATGGTTATGTGATTACAGTGTAACTTTAGGAAAATGCAGATATTGATATTCCCAGTGGTTTTGTCTTGTTTCTGGATTTACATTCATTCACTCTTCATCAGTAAGCGCTTTATCCTGGTCAGGGTCACGGTGGATCCAGAGCCAACCCCTGCTACACTGGTCTCAAAGTTGAAGACTTCACCCCAGATGGGATGCCTGCCCATCACAGGGCACTATTCACACACACATTTACACCCACGGGCAATTTAACATAGCCAATCCATAGCCAAGCCAGTAAAACCTGGAGGAAAGCCACACGAACATGGGGAGAACATGAAAAACCCCACACAGACAGTATCCCAGTATCCCTCAAATCGAACTGGGGACCCACTGTGCCCCTGTGCTGCCATGTCAACCTTTACATTTTCTGTTTAAAAGGCTATGCAGTTTCTATACACTAAATAGTTAGCCTCAGTCATTAGCTCGCTTAGGCTTGGCATGCGTATGTCCTACTTGCCAAACAGTGTTCTCACAGTTTTACTCGCTTGATTGCATTGTTTGCTCACATTCCCATTTCAAAAGCACAAATTCACAAGTTTTGTTCAAACAAGTTCCTTCTAGAATCCTCTAAGCTTTGCCTACAGCTGCTGACCCACTTGTGCTGAAAGCCACCTGTCTCTGAGGCAGTTTTTCCTGTACCACACATGGTTTGTGGCCATTTTAGTCAATTAAAGATAAAGTCTTTGAAACACTGAAAATCCAAAGATGGTATCCTGTACATTAATGTTGAATTTGGATGTGACATTTAGCCTGTCTGACTGCTTGCATGATTCTCACCATTCTCTTTTGAGCCCTCTGATCTATAAGCTGAGTTTGTCCAGAGGATTTCTGGTCACTGGTAGTATTTTTGCTTCTTGCTCCATTCTTACCATACCCTTGAAACTGTCATGAAAAGCCCATGTTTGAAAAGCTCAGGACTGGCACACTAGGGGCAACTGTCATGCCACATTTAATGCCACATGTTTAGAAATGCTGGTCTGCCTGATTTATACCCTGTAACACAGTCACATGATTTGGAAGATTTTTGTAAAGATGGGGGTGTATGTAATAACCTGGCCACTCAGTGTGCACTGAGGTTATACTGAAGGCAAAATCTTCAAAAAGATATTTATTTACATATTTACATATTTATATTGTTTCCCAGATTAATCTCAGAAGCTGACTACAAAACAATTGCATCTTACCACCCAGCAGGCATTGCCCAGGTCTGCTATTTTCACTCGGAGTATGTCAGCATTGCGAGGGTCGAGAGGATTCACCAGGAGGTCAGCTGCTCGTGCTTTAGCTGAGTGAACAAGTACAGCTGTTATAGTAGCTACTAGAACAATACCAGAACAATAAAAGAATAAATAAAACTTATTGTGTCATTACAGTCACACTTGAGATATATTATAATGCGTAATCTGAATCATGTTTCATAGTAGCACAGTCTTTCTTTTTCCAACATTATTGTATTTGGCTCAATTACGCTACATAAGCACTAACTTTAAAAATGTATTTAGAATACTGATCATGCTTATTTTGGTCTGAAAGTAACAAGGTTAAGATAAGATAAGATACCTTTATTGTCAGTGTACAATGAGATATTGTTTGGAGCAAGCCAGTAGATACCATCAAGAGTAGACAGTACATATAAAATAAAAAATAATAATAATAAATTTTATTTTAATTTTAAAAAAATAATTGTTAGAAATGGCAAGCAATTCTAGTCCCTTTCATTCCTATATCTCTAACTTACACCTATACATTTGCCATCAGCAGGATGCTCATACATGGAAAGGGTGTTTGATGGGTATATTTATAATATTTCATATAAAAATAAATGTTACACACTTTACAAATATTGCTATAAAATGTAATTAAAAGGGCCAAACTCTGGTCAGCCATTCTCAGAAGTGAACAGATGGTGGTCAGAGGTGAGTGTGTGTGCGCCACCTTTAGGAGTGTCTCCGGTGCTGGAGGATGAGACGGTGCGGCTGCGCTCGGCGTCGGGGTTCAGGTTTGTCTCTCCTTCCTCAGGCTCACACTCTTCAGGCTCGGGGTCGAGCGGGAGCTCGGGGAAGCGCGGTGCCGTGGCTCGATGTCGAGCGCCATTGCTGAGTGCTGCTGTCTCTCCATTGAACAGCTCATAAGAGGCATCAGAGGCGTCCCGATCAGTGGCGCTGAGCTCTGACTCCACCAGCGGGCAGAGCAGAGGTGAGGGTGAGGGCACAACAGGCACAGCGTCTGATGGATGATTTGTGTCCACCACTGCATGACCGTTAGTTTTTAAGGTGTCGTTGTGGCTCTCTGTGGAGTTCCTAAGCTCCTGGGCTTCATCCTCTGCTTCATCATCATCATCATCATCGTCCTCTTCGTCATCAGCTTCATCTTCGTCTTCCTCATCTACTTCCTCTACTCTTCTTTCTTCTTCTTCTTTTGGCAGCTCAGGCTGCTCCTCCTTTGCACACTCCTCTGTCTTTGGTTCGGGCTTCTCATCGGAAGATACAGCTTCAAGACTGTCTACTGCTCCTTTTGCATCTTCCTGACCTGCTTCAGCTTCCTGCTGCTCTGCTGCTTTCTCCTGCTCTTCCACATCTTCTTCAGTTTCTTCTCGTTCATCCTCCTCTTCATTTGCAGGGTTGTTGCTCTGTTCATGTGGTGGTGTGTTGGTCTCTGTCGCCACTGAGGGATCTTCATCATCAGGAACTTCTGTGTTGGGAAGTACTTCACAGTCCTCCTCATCGTCCTGCTGTTGTGGCTCTGGAGGAGCTGCGCCTAGAACATAGGAAATAAAGAAGAAATAGAAGGGTTCTGTTCTCAGACAAAAATGAATGGACCAGTTAGGGTCCTGCATGTGTGTTTGCACATGTGTGTGTACACACCGCCACATTGAGGGGGCGGAGAGGAAGTTGGAGGCTTGCCTGTCTCTGCATTTACAGACCTTAGTATCTCCCGCTTCATTTATTTCCAGTCCAGTAACACTCAACTCAATACTGAAATAGGATACAATTGATTAAAATATACACTGACTGGCCACTTATTTAGGAACATTCATGCTCAATCATGCAATTACTCAATCAGCCACTCATGTGGCAGCAGCACAATGTGTAAAATCTTGCAGGTACAGGTCAAGAGCTTCAGTTAATGAGAAAAATGTCATCTCTGTGACTTTAACCATTGCATCTTTGTTGGTGCCAGATGGGCTAGTTTGAGTATTTCAGAAAAGGCTGATCTCCTGCCCATGCACAACAGTCTTTAGAGTTTACAGTGAGCAGCAGTTCTGCAGCAGGAAACTCTGCTGATGAGACAGGTCAGAGGAGAATGGCCAGAATGGTTTGAGCTGAGAGGAAGGCTATGGTAACCTTAAATAACCACCTTTACAACCATGGTGAGCTGAAAAGAAGAACCATAGGCTACAGTGGGCTCACCAAAACTGGACAGTTCTAGATTGGATAACACTGCCAGGTATGATGAATCTTGATTTCTGACTCGAGTCAGAGTCAGAATTTGGCATCACCTTGAATCCATGAATCCAACCTGCCTTGTTACAACAGTTCAGGTTGAGGGTGGCTGTGTAATGGTGTGGGGAATGTTTTCTTGGCACACTTTGTCTCCGATAATACCAAGTGAGCGTCATTTGAGTGCCTTAGACTATCTGAATATGCTGCTGACCATGTGCATTTTTATGGACACAAGTTACCCATCTTATAATGGCTATTTCCAGCATGATGAGCACAAGTTGTTTCAAAATGGTTCCATGAACATGGAATTAGTTCAGTGCACATCAGGGGGCTCCCTATTCAACAGATCTGAAGAGATCTGAGGGATACAGGGATTTCTTTAAAGCTGCTTCGTGACAATGTCCATTGTTAAAACGCTATATAAATAAAATTTAAATTAAACTGAAATTGAATCCAGTAGACCACCTTTGGGATGTGGTAGAATGGGAGGTTCACAGCATGAGTGTGCTGCTGACAAATCTGCAGCAATTATGTGATGAAATCATATCTGTATGGACCAAAATCTCAAAAGAATGTTTCTAATACAAGGGGGGTCCTACCCAGTATTAGTAAGGTGTTCCTAATAAAGTGGCCATTGAGTGTACAATATAAGCTAAATCCAAATTGGGTTACAACATGTTAACGAGTAGATGCCATATAAACGACCCACTCTTGTGGGATTCACTGTTTCATAAATCAAAATTACAATGAATGTTAACATTTTTCAACAGTGGCAAAGCAGTGGAAGTTTTTGTGATTGTAATTACTGGGTAACTTTAGCCATATTGAGCCCTTTCTTAGTACTTTACCAACACATCTGAGGGAAACGCTGATACACCTGAGGGTTTTGCCTGTTTCCACCATCATTCTGCTTTCACACTATTCAAATAAAAGGCTTAAAGGATGACTACTAGCTAAATCGTTTGCCTCAGTCTAATTAGCTAGCTAATGCTCAGCATCCCCAGTTTCCAGTTGCCTAGCAACAGTGATTAGAGTTCTCATGACTTTAACCAACACTAAGTGTATCTTATGTCGTCGAAAGCACAAGCTCACACATCCATATGAGCACACCATCAGAGCGAGCTCTTTCTAGAATCTTCTGAGCTCCACCTGCAGCTGCTGACCCACTTGTGCTGAAAGCTCTCTCTGTGTTGATCGAAAGCCATGTGATGGCACTAATAATGATGACGTGGCAAAAATGGAAACTGTAGAGGCATTATAATGCACAGAATATGGGCCTCTGACAAAGGTGGCTACGATGATTGAGGGCTGTTAGGATAATAGCATAAATCAGATATATTTTAAGGGTAGTTTGTAGAGATTAAAATAAAACCCAGAGTCCTCATTTATCAACATTACATAGAAAAGGTCATGCAAACAATAAAATTTGGATTTATCAAATGTGCTTATGCAGGTCGTATACACAAGTGTACACTATGAAGCTTAATAGATTAGCAGTATTAGCAGTTCACTCTCTACGTAAAGCATTCGTAAGTGAACACCTGTTTGGTTTTCGCCGCTTTACTTATGCATGGTCAAAGTTGTGCATGAACACACAAATCTAAGCAAACCTTGTTTTGATAAACCCAACACTTTGCATTAAAAAGACTGCACAAACAATTTTAACACTGTTTGGTGTGTTTGCACACAAACACCCAGATGTCTAAATCTCAAATGTCTCAGTTATAATCAGTAACTACTTACATGTGTGGTTGGTTAATCTAACAGGCCGCTCCCTCTCTCCCTCTCCTTCTTCCTCTTCCTCTATGTCCTCCTCTTCGTCGTCCTCATCTTCACTCTCACCGAGAGCTAGTGCAGGTCCTGGTGGCGGGTTTAGCCCTTCGTTGGCTTTCTGTCTCTCAGCCTCCCTCTCTAAAGCCTCTATCTCCAGCATGCGTCTCTCCAGCAGCTCTGCCTGCCGCTTTTGCTTCTTCTTCAGCTTCTTCTTCTTGTTCTTAGAGATCTTCCCCACCTGTAGGGGGCACCACATACACACGCGAATTAACCAAGCATTATCCATTCCTGCTTTTGCTCAAAGGACCATAAGGAATCTCTTACTGTTAGTTAATTAATTCAGCAGTGGCTATGTTGGGATTGTTAGTGCTACATACCTGTTTGAGTTGGGGTGCTGTGCTCACTGTAGAGAGGAAAAACAAACAAGTTAAACCATATTCCTCAAACTAGCGCTCAGATCACAATTCTAGTGAGCTCCATATAGTTAACATATCACAATGCCGAATGTATAATACATCAATTAATCTCTGTTATGTTATCCTTACATTCTTTTATAAACTGTTCTGTTAGACCATTTAATTTTATTGAATTAAATATTTTGGTTTACATGACAGCTTAAGGTGCCTGTTTATCATGTTACATAATACTATGCCATCAGTACAATAGTTAATGAACTTTAATTCAATTCAAATTAATTCAATTTTATTTGTATAGCACTTTTAACAATGGACATTGTCACAAAGCAGCTTTACAGAGTATCCTCATAGTATGCTATTAATGAGTAAAATTATACAATACAATAATAAAAAATTAAACTAACATTAAGTACTTATTTGTAGCCACCTATGGAGCTTGTAGCCTAACCCAATCAAGTAGCAAATCAACCAATAAGCTGATTTGGAAACTGAAGAAATTTATAAAAATACATTTTACAAACCACCAAATGCCCTCAAACATTCATATTTCTATTATAGTGTCTGACATATACTGACACATTTATATCATAGCTATGTAAAATGTTAGCATCTAATATGTACATTGGGTACCTTTCAACAAGAAGTTAAAGTCTGGTAGCTTTAGTGTCCTATGAGCTTGAAACATTATGGGCAATTAGGTCTATGGATAAACCTCCACAGCTGATCTGAGGTCAGTTGAGAATTGATCATCACTGCTGACTGTGACCTGGAATGTAAGTTTTTCCACATTTTCCGGACTTCATTCTACCATCATATTATCAGGATGTCGCTGTTTCAGTATTGAATTTGATAACTGGGTATAGGCTACATGGGAGGTGAAAAACAAACCCTTCCGAAACAACCAAGGTCCAGGCCTCAGCGTCTTCATGGCTAATTACGGCCTTGCTAGCCCTCTCACTTTAACACGTTGTAAATGATGGTTTAAACAGAAACATGAGTGAAAAGTTGAAGACAAAATGCTGTTTGTACTTAAAGATATAAAGTTCTTCAGTGATCCAATAAATAATTTTTTTTCTTTGAGTTTAGGCTAAAAGAGGATTTAATGGCACTATATGTCCTGTCTCTCTGTCCCAGTTCCACGTTAAAGCTGCTGGCTATTTCTGATGCCTGGCTCTCATCATCTCCTCACTCCTTCATATGGTCCCACCCTGCTGAAGGCCACACAGGCAGCTCATCTACAACCAGCCTGTCCTTAGACACTCTGTCAGCAGATCAGGCTCTATTCTAGCAGTCATGGCGTCTATAATGATCCTATCATGATCATGATCATGAATCCAAGACTTCCGTAAAGGCAAAGCATTTCTGCCTTAAATATGAGTTGACAGAAGAAAACCATGAGTAACTAATGTGTTATGTGCGTGGTGTTGTTGCTTTCCTGCTAACACCAAGGACAAATTCGGGTCAAGTAGTTTGTGAGTGTTAGTACAATAGCTGGAAGTGGAAGTTTGTCTATCGAGGATCTACAAAGAGTAGTTCTCAGAATTCAGCTCATACTGCACTTTTCACTGAATATATCACTTCTTCTGAAATGTTTGCATGAATTTTTGGTACAGCTACAGCATTACTAGTCCAAAAATCATGCTGCATATCTAAGTTAGATGTAAATCAATAATTATTTCTCGCTTCCTCTATTAGATTTCTGGTTTCCTCTATTATTTAAACCTAATCAACGTTGATACTGGTGATAAAAATAGCTAAATGGCTAAGGTTAGATACAGGTGTACTTCCTTCATATGTTTAAAGTATTTGACCAACTCGATATTTTCCAGTTCCCAAACACGTCAGGCCTGCGCAGGAAGGCACTTTATTTAGACTGCATAAGCATAGCTGAAGATCATTACATAATGCACACTGTGGGGCAGGGTTATTTTGAGCATTTATTTAATTATGTTTATATTTAGCATTTAAAAGATATGCTCAATTAATGTGACTAAGCCATCTTATTCATGTATGTGCAGGAATACAGGTTGATAGTGCAAAATGTAGACACATGCTGTGCTCCTTGGCCAAATAACTGATAAATAATCACGATGGTTATTATGTTATCCTCTATCATGTTGTGGTGGTATTTTGTGTAAAAAACTGCGGATCCAGAGGGAGGTATAATACCTGCAGATCCAGAGGGAGGAGGCGCTCCTGCTTTCTGCCACTCGGTGGCTTCAACCGCCATGCGCCTGACAAAGGCATCGTCCACACACATCAGGATGTTCTCCGGTTTGATGTCTGTGTGAATGATCTTGCACTTAGTGTGGAGGTAATCCAGACCCTGCAAGACCTGCCAATTAAATACACAACATTCACATCACTTTGCCTGGCTCAGGAATGAGCTGCGATTCATGCTTCTTCAGATGGTTGAAGGCTGCTGTGGTGGTGAGATAAAACATATATTATATGAACACTTAAAGCAGCAGTTCTCAAATGGGTCCAGAGATCCCCAGGGGTCTGTGAAGCATAGCCAAGGGGACTGAAATTTTTAGGTTTTTTCAGTGGTGGAAAGCATAACCCACCATTATAAAACTAATTATATGTATTATTTAGGTGGTACAGTTATTAACGTGTTGGTCTGGTAACTTGAATTGAATGAGTTTAATCCAAACCTTAATAACGCAAACAAGTAGGACTATATATATAATTTCAACTTGGACCCAATGTGTTCTTTTTGGGGAAAGCCCAGAAAAAGAAAACTTTATGGTTCTAATAAACAGAAAAATATTTATTTACACATAAATCTAATAAATAAATCTATAATGAAGGGGTCTGTGGAATTTATTTTAGAGCTAAACAGGTCCCTGGCTGCAAAAAGTTTAAGACCCCCTGGATTAAAGAACATCTAACTTAGATTTCTGTCATACTTAGTATGCATATTTAAAATTCAAACCAGTTCACAGTATAATATATTTCCAATAATGTGTTTTGTGAGTATAGGTGTGTGTACCTGTCTAATGATGCTCTTGACACATGGTAAAGGCAGGCCCTGATAGTTGGACTTGATGATCCATTTCAGTAGATGGTGGCCGAGAACTTCAAACACCATACATACATCTGAGAGAGTGAGTTAGGTGCAATAACACAATCACATGTATATGAGAGCTAAAAATACCCACACACATGTACACACACTGAGGAGGATACGGATCCCGTTTATCCCCGAGATCTTGAAGTCATCGATGAGCTGAACCACCATGTCTTTGTAGGGGTCAGTGGGGTCACTCTCACGTACCTGATAGACAGACATAGGCGTGTACGATTACCACACACACTCTGAAATGAGCTCTTGGGATCAAATGGCCTAAACTGTTAGAAACACATGGCATATCTTAAAGCATGTCATCTGACACGAGCTGCATTAGCTTAATGAAAATTATTTCTGCTCCAACATACAAAGGAGAGTGTGTTTAAATGGACTGAAGAGGATGCAGTAAAATGGCTGTGTATATTGGAGTCTTGTATTAGTGGCCTTTTCACTCACACATCGGAGTAGTTTGATCTCGTCTAGTGCCGTCTCTGTGTAGTGCTGAGCACTCTTCACCACCTTCATCGCCACAAAGCGCTTCCCTCTGTAGACAGAACACAAGACTGTTGTACATCCAGGCTATACAGTGCATTCAGAAAGTATTCAGTCCCCTTCATTTTTTTCACATTTTTTTTATTACGATGCAGCCTGATGCTAATATGCTTTGACTTTTTTTTTTTACATCAGTCCATACAATGACAAGCAAAAACCAGATTTTTGATAACTTCTCAAATTTATTAAAAAGAAAAAACTGAAATATCACATTGACATAAGTAGTCAGGCCCTGTGCTATGACACTTGAAATTTAGCTCAGGTGCACCCCGTTTCTGTGGATCATCTTTGAGATGTTTCTATACTTTGACTGGAGTCCATCTGTGGCAAATTCACTTGATTGAACATGATTTAGAAAGGCACACACCTGTCTATATAAGGTCTAATAGCTGAAAATGCATATCAGAGCAAAAATCAAGCCATGAGGTCAAAGGAACAGCCTGCAGAGCTCAGACACAGCACTGTGTTGAGGCACACATCTGGGGAAGGCTATAAAAAATTTCTGCTGCATTAAAGGTTCCCAGGAGCACAGTGGCCTCCATAATTCTTAAAGGGAAGAAGTTTGGAACAACAAGACTCTTCCTAGAGTCTCCCAGCCAAACAGAGCAATCGGGAGAGAAGGGCCTTGGTAAGAGAGGTGACCAAGAACCCGATGGTCACTTTGGATGAGCTCCAGAGATCATGTGTGGAGATGGGAGAAACTTGCAGAAGGTCAACCATCACTGCAACACTCCACTGATCTGGACTTTATGGCACAGTGGCCAGATGGAAGCCTCTCCCCAGTCCAAGACACATGAAAGCATGAAAACATGAAATTTGGATTTTTTATTTTTTTTTGCAAATTCCAAGCAGGCTTTCATTTGTTTTGCACTGACAAGAGGCTCTGTGTATGTGTATGTGTGTGTGTTTGTGTGCGTGTGTGTGTGTCTGCCCATATGGGATTTTTGGCTTCCAACTGTCCCAAATGGCAATCAAACTCAGAGTGCCTGAGGCTACAACTGCACATCCTATATTCCCTCCACTGCATAAAGTTACCTCAAATGTTATCAGTCCATTTTGCCTTCTTAAAACCCCTTTCTGCAGTAATGCAGCCACATTTCAGTTTGTGGACTGTTTCTTTCTTTCAACAAACTGGCAAGTGAATTTATAAAAAAAATCCCATTGGAACAGATGGGGAGTCTGTTGCACTGCCTTCTGCATTGTTGCACTGCGGTTCGCTATATAGGTCGTTTTTATCTTCCATCTTTACTAGGACATACAGAATGAACAATATGTTTCTGAGCCTTTGGCTCTGGTAGGTTGCAATACAGTTTATCAAAAAAAAAAAAAAACTGAATTAAAGTGTTTTCTGGCTGACAGGAGAAAGTTAGTCTGGTTGGTTTTGTAGTAATATAGTATTTTGATTTGCCTAGGGCATTAAATACAAATAATGAAAAATCCTCTAATTTATGGTTGAAAACTGGTAGATATTCCAGCATCTTTCAAACTAATCTCTACCCACCACATGCAGTATAACTATGTGCAGTTACCACAGACATTAATTTTGGCACATTTCCCTGTACCAAGAAAAGAACAGAAAACTTGTTTACTTAAAACTCACTTATAATGTGTAAGAGCAGTTGTTGTGGCAGTCAGTAAACATTGATGTGAAAAATCTTTTCCCCAAAAATATTTCAATAAAAGGAAAGTTCTCAAAAGTTTTCAGTTAAAGCAACAAGGACACAAAAGGCTAGTAGGATATTTAAAAAAGGCTATTAAACAGAGCATAAACTTAAAGAAACTTACAAAAAAAATATATAGTATAAAACACAAGTAGGAAAAACCATAAAGCACCTCTGTTTAAAGTTCAGTCAACCTTAGCAGTATTTTAACATTATATGCTTAGATATCAAGGAAGCCTGCATTTCATAAAATCTATAAAGTATAATGTAACTGAAAATTAGTGTAAAGAGGGGAAGAGTGTGAATGCTAATGAAATATTGTTAATAATTTTGGATTCAAAACATTTTGCAGTTATATCTGGGAATGATTAAAATATTTGTGCGGTCATCTGTGAAAACTTATTTTCTACTTTACATAGTTCTGAAAACTACATTTTTTTTCTGAACTGAAATCTCTTTTGCATGTATTTGCATGTACAGCATTTTAAAGTCCTTTTAACCCCAAAGTGTCAGAGAAATTCATATTTAAAGATTCAATTCCAGTGACAATTATCTACATTTGCAACCTATATATATATATATAAGTTTACTGGGAAATGAGTTCTCACTTTGATTATCAGCAAAATCCACATCAGTCTCTGTCTCATCAACTAAGGAAAATGTTCTGTTGGCTAAAAGTCTTATTATTAATGTATTTTATTAGGCCATTTAAAAATTGTAAAACTCTGTGCACTGTCTGAACAGAGTGCCTCAGTGCTCTTCTCCATTTTGATAATGATGTGATGGAGCAGGTGCATCACGGACATTTATACAGCTGGTATCTGATAATAAACTGAATTGATTCCATTTGCTAAGGTGTGTAACTATCCAAAAAACTAAATCAAATCATCAAAAAAATCACACTTAGCCAGCAAAAACTGGATCCTCATCCAACATTATCTTTGCACATAGATTCCAGGCCAAGATTAGAAATTAACCTAAATAAAAACATTTCCAAATCATTTTGGTTTATATATATATATATATATATATATATATATATATATATATATATATATATATATATATATATATATATATAAAAAGTAGCAATGTAAAGGTATATTATTGGCAAAAAAATCATTCTTTTTACGGACCTCATCACTTTTCTGTCCAGCAGGAGTGTGAAGAGAGGCAAGTGCTGAATGTGCGTCGTTAGCTGGTGTCAAATGTCACATGTTGGGTCCACATCATTACATATGTTGGACAGGCTTACAATGTTTTTCAACCCATGTAAGGCACTTACTGATGATTGATGCACTCTCGTCCAAAAGTTCTACTGAAATCCTGTCTGTGTCTTATAGACTCTAGGAGGTTAGATTTAAGCAGGCAGCTATCATTTACCAAGATTTATGGCATGAATCAGTGCATAAATGCATCAGAGTAGGTCAGGATCTAAGGAATCCAAGAGTCCAAGAGTGTGTGAGCTAGTGGGCTGAGAAGTGGAACACATATTTTTGTAAATTTTTTTGTGAATTCTTCAATCAATAGTTGTACATTAAACTCTAAATTTGTATAATTTGTCCTTGGGACTCCTTTTCAGAGGGAAGTATTTCTGGCTATGTGTTACCAGTGTAGGTGAAAGTAAACATGAAAGGGCTTCAGTTTTGTCCTGATGATGCACAGATACTACAAAAGTGCCAGCAAGCAGAATTGCATTCCTCCACTAATGGGAAGGTGGATAAAATTAAATAAAAAACATCTTTGCTAATACATTCGCTCCTGTCTGTTTCATCACAGGATGTAATGTAGCAGTCACACATTTTAAACATTTACTGACTGAATTCAGCAGCTGCCCTTAGTCTTCCATCATAAGTTTCAATCCAACAGGTTTTCCATTCTTTTTTCAGTACAGTGAAACATGTAGAAATTATGTGTATTTATGCTACAGATGTGGTGGATAGAAATTAGGCTCTTCAAGAATTCTGCAGTATTTCGTTATTTCATTGCTAGTTGCTGACTTCCCACTGATGTTGTGTAAGTGGCTGAGTGTTTGGGCTGTGTTTATGAAAGTTTCACTACAGCTGTCACTTGTGTTGGCCTCCCAGGTGAACAGACGATGCAGGTGACGTGGCTACCTGCTGCACTAAAAACTAAAGTGCTGAGTGTGAGTTTCCAGGTTGACATATGAGCTATTAGTCTAATTGAGGGAGAGGCAAGATCTTCAAACAGATACAGGAGTCGAAACATGAGACTAGGACACAGATACTGGCATACACCAAGCTCCTGGGCAACACTGAGTCTGAGTTACTGAGGGTGTGAGCGTGTGTGTGTCTGTAAGGATGGTGTTTTATGTGCATGGTAACTCACTGGATATCCCAACATAGCCAGACAGTAGAGAAGTGACCCCAGCCCAGCTTTCGGATTACATGGTACCTCCCATTGAACAGATCCCCTATCTTCACCGGATGGTATCCTCCTAGAGAAAAAAGAACAAAAGAGAAAAAAGTTTAGGACAGTCTAAAAGTAGCATGTTAATTTTAACGTGTAAAAATACTGCTTCCTCTGGGGAGTATATGCCATGCTATACCTGGAAAAATACTGGCCTAAACTCGGCTTTCTTTGTCCACTGTCCACAGAATTATAAATATAACTAATATAGAAGTATAATACAAATATAAATGATCTAGAAGTCTCATGTCTCTAAATATTGACACTAGAGTTCTAATTAACTGACTGGCAAATTTTGTAAGTAAGAACAAGAAACAATTACAGAAAACACCAGTAGGGTGGGTGATATAAAGATATGATATGCAGACGACATATAGACATTCCTGAGAGGATTACAGACATTATCAGTACCGCTATAGTGCAGGCAGCTATCATTTACCAAGATATTGGCCAAATTTAATTTCTTTAGTTCTGCAAGAGAGAGAGAGAGAGAGAGAGAGAGAAAGAGAGAAAGAGAGAGCAGACAAAGAAGAGACTCTGCTGGGACCTTTGCAGTAGTCTGCCGGGTCCTCCTGTTCCTCATCGTCAGAGCCCAAAATCTCTTCCTCTGGCTCTGGGGGTGCGACTGGCTCGGGTTGGGGTGGTGGAGGAGGAGGAGGAGGAGGAGGGGGAGCGGACGGAACTTTCTGCTGCGTCTCAGGCCTGTTAGACAATAAGAACAAAAGAGAAAGTGAGGGACAAACCATTTATCATTTAAACTTTCAAATGGTGCCACTGTGACTGGGCAAATACAGCACTGGTGTGTTGTAAGTGACCTCATCATTGGAAACAACTTCATATGCTAAACTATTTATAACTCACACTACGTTCCATTCAGCCGTGGGCTGCCTATGTAGGCAGCATTTTTTCATAGTGAGATAAAGTCTGTCCCCTGCTGAAGGCAATCCACCAGATTCACCAGATTTTGAACGGAACTTATGTTATGGAAAGAACTTATGGCTGAGAAATACTCATAATGTGATAAAGAGCAATTATGGTGATATGAAAAATTAACATCCTTACAATGGGGTATACTGTTTCTGCTTGATCAGTTCATTCTGCAGGATGTGCTGAAGGCTTAAATTGGATTGGAGCACACAGGACCTCTGGCACCTTTGGTTTATGTGACTGGCAAGTGGAGAGAACTTGGGTGCTATAATTTGATTATAGTTTATAATAATACAATATTATGATAATATAACAATATACTACACTCACCAGTTAGTGTAACAGGAACAACCGTACACCTGCTCATTCATGTGATTATCCAATCAGCCTATCAGCACAACGCATAAAATCATGCAGATGCATTTCAAGAGTTTCGGTTAATGTTCACATCAAACATCAGAATGGGGAAAAATGTGATCTCACTGACTTTGAATGTGGTATGGTTGTTGGTGTCAGACAGGCTGGTTTGAATATTTCAGTAACTGCTGATCTCCTGCGATTTTCACACAGTCTCTAGAGTTTAAACAGAATGGTGAAAATAAAAACATCCCATGAGCAGCAGTTCTGTGGGCCGAAACATATCAGCATGATTTTATGCACTTTTATTCAATCATCTGCTGCAACATGATTGGCTGATTGGATAATTGCATGAACTAAGCCGTTGTACAGTTGTTTCTAATAATGGGGTCAGTGAGTTTATATGTTAAGAACTCCATGTAATGACACATAAATTGCATGGTACTGTTTTCACATTGTTGGCACCCATGAAAATCACAGGGCTCTTCCACCTCCTAACTCCCAATTTAACCCGTGGGTATGGGGATATATTTGATATAAACAAACAAGACTTAACATTTCTTTATTACTTACTTGATGCAGTACAGAATTACAGACATGGTAATTAAACCAGGGGATCACATTTTTGAAATACCTGATGTAAGATAAAACACACACCCCGCACACACACACAGCCAGTGTTTGGTGAGCCAGTTGAGGTCAAAGAGAATGACAGAATGCCTGCCAGTGGGTTGCTATGGAAACAAGCCAGGCGAATCTGGCTGATGTAGGGTTAATATATTCGAAAGCAAATACAAAGAACCGGAGTCGCACCAACACTCATAACTGACATTCCAGCAGTATCCGGGCACACACACACACACACACACACACACACACACACATACAGTACACAAATGCAAGAATCCTGTAGGAAGCAGCAGCACTGACAGCAGTGATTAGTGTTACTAAAGCATTCAGAGATAAAAACTCAGCAACACTACACACACATCACAACCATTAAATTCTCTTTTATAAGCTGGTTGTGTCTATGCAGTACAGAATTATAGATAACATGATTATGGTGATTAATTACTAATATTTACAATCATAATTTATCACAGGTATGCAGCCAATTTATATTTTATTGCTGTTAATATATTTTGTCATTTTAAGCAGTACCTGCAAATGACTAACAATAAGGCAGCAACTTGTGCTACAATCCATTGTACTTGGAAGTCGGAAAGTTCCAAGTCAATTTTCTTGACTTCCAATCTAAACGCATTCCAGTGCTTTGGTGTAGAAAAACATGGATGTCCAGAGCATGTTCATATTTGTATACCCAGTCTCTGAATTTGATAAATATATTAAGAAGATATACATGAAGATATACATCTTACAAAGCTGTTAAAACAATGTTTCACAACAGAAAAGCTAGATATCATGTAGAATCAAGTTTTATCAAGTAGAAAATAATGCAGAGCGAATTCTGTTGACGGCTGACTCTGCACCGCCATATTGCTGTGATCTCAGGTTTAGAAAAGGCAGATGTTCCCAACTCGGAATTCCGAGTTGAATGACGGTTCAAAGCACTTTTCCATTTCAGAGTTCAGATTGTTCCGAGTTCCGAGTACAATGGATTGCAGCATTAGAGCAATTAATGATTTTTTAAAAATCTAAACACGGGTAGACTCAAAATATATAGCTAGATGTGAATAAATATGCCACTGCCAGACACTTTATAAATATGAACAGCTATCTTTAGCTAATTAGTTCATTTTAACTAATCTTACTTATACTGCAGCCAATTCGGTTTTATTTAATTGAGGGAGCTAAAAAATTGTGAGCATGATTAAAGTATGATTAATTGTGTAACACCAATATACAGATTTGTACTGTGATAACCAAGTAAACCAATACACAACCAGTCCATACACACACACACACACACACAGACTTGAGAGTCATCATTATTCTCTTAGCATTCCACACATTTCACAATTCGAGCAATTGAATGGTCTCTTCCACACACACACACACACACACACACACACACACTCAGAAAATCCTAGACATCTGTCTGCAGACATCCCTGTTCAGATAACTCAATAGCAGAACTATTAGACATACACCAAGGTGCATATAGGAGTGCATTTACAGGAAGAGCTCACAGTAAAACAGTGGACTCAGAGAAAAAAGTAACAGGATATTCAAATTACAAAAGGATATTCAAAATAAAAAAATAACGATAATGTCGCATCTCAATAGAGCTTAAATCACTGCGAAACAATCTTCCAGCCAAGCTACAGGAACAGGGACTGTGTAGAGCTAAGCGCTTGCATGCAATGACGCTAGACACATGCCTCAGGATGGCACAAGGTGAAGCGTGAAGCTAACATGTCAAGAAAAGTCTGTGTTCTGTCTGTCTGTGTGTGTGTGTGTGTGTGTGTGTGTGTGTGTGTCCATAGGCAGGTCCATACAAGATGACATTTTTATTATACCCATTTAGTATCATCACTATGTGCTTGTAATCACACACACACACACACACACACCTTGTCCATTCACACCCTTCACAGACATTCAGAAGCTCAGCGTCACATTCTAAGAGCCCTGCCCTGCTTGGGCAGGCTGCGTACACTTACTCGTGCTGTGTGTTTAGTCTTTACATGCAAAAGCGCATAGTATCTGGGATTGGAATAATGATCACTACTGCTGAAGTGGAATCAGTGGAAAAAAGTGAAGGAGAGAATGAGGAAGAAGAGGAGAAGGAGACAAAGAGTAGCAGTGGAGTGTATAAATTGGACACTGTGTCAGTGAATGAGATGAAAGAAGTCTTTCTGTCAAAAGTTTGCATGCAATGATTTTCGCAAAAGTCATTTTGATATATATATATATATGTATGTATATATTCTCAACAGTCCGTGGTGTATGGTGGAGGGGGGTGGAGAGAAAGAGAAAGAAAGAGAAAGAGAGAGAGACACATCTTTTTAAAATAGGAACAGCTCCTGCCAAACCAGGACAGAAACTGGGCACAATTGAAGGGTGTGTGTGTGTGTGTGTGTGTCTGTGAGCATTTGTTTTATCAAACTTCATGGCTGATATGCTGCCTCTTGTATTACACAAATAATGTCCACAATAATCACTACAAACACCTTTACTTACACAGTTCAGTAAAAACATGGGAAGTTTGTAGGAGATCACAGAAAATTTAAAGCTCCCTTTTGAGTCCAATGATGCAAACAAGGCTTCATGCAAAATCAGCTTTAAGCACTTCATCCTGCTGTGTAAATGAAGACACGGTTCCCATAATTCACAGCACATTTTGGTGATGAACGCAGAATAACAGCATGAGCCTAAATTACAGGTGCGTGAGATGGGAACGTCTCCCACATTGCACAGAGGGGTTATTATGATCGCTCGTTCTCTAACTGTTTGTTATATTTTGAAAAGTATTTTATGACTTTGACAAGAAACAAAGTTAGACTTGATGAAATTCTTTAGAAATGAGAGCGACACAGCATCTTTGATGCGTGGTAGCTGGGGGATAGAGGATTTACTACTGCAGCATTCTTCTCTGTGTTTCTCACTGCTGCGGTACACATTAACACCAGACAGAGATGACAGCAGGTATTTAGCTGGCTAAATATCCACAGTCCAAAATTAAATACATATTGTTCACAATAAGTCCACAGTGTTTTTCTTTCACACAGAGGAGATCAGTAGAGAAGCATCCTACTCTGAGACACTGCTTATCTTGAGGGCTGAATTTTTTATGGCATTTCTTCTTAATGTGAGCTGTAAGATGCTGTAAGAGCTGTAAGCCTGTTTAGCTTATCCTTCAAACCGTGGGCATGTTCTCTTTACAGGAAAGTGCACTGAACAAGCCAAAACATTGGCAGTATTTTATTAATTTGAAAAATCAAAATACTGACTTAAAAGCATAATAAAATACATCCTGATCACATGTTATGATTAGTTTCTTGTGGCTTCATTAGGTTTTGCACACAACTGACCATTGGTGCACATTTAAAATAATAGGATGTGCTGGATCACATGCTATTTTATAAGGCTGGAAGCCATATTGTTAAATTAAACCAAATTTGCAGGGATTAACAATCATCGATCATTAAAACTAGGACTATTCATGCAGCAATATACTGGCAATATACTCGACTCCTATTAAATGTTTACTTCAGTGCCTGCCATCTTATTATTTATATATCATAGTGTTTTTTAATATTTCATTTTTAAATTGTCTGTGGATTTTAGGCTACATTGTATAACATTTGACAGCAAAGAAAAAAAATTGCAATTGCATCTCGCCTACTTCTACTCAAGACAAATCTGGCTGTTGACTTGAGCATGTGCGTAACACATTTCTAAATACAAACATTTTTCCAATGTAAATATCGATGTAACTTTGGACTTAAGAAGGACTTGCCAGTTCTGAATACAGTCTTTAGTGATGAGAAACTGAGTTATTCTCACTGTGTTTGAGGCTGTTAAGTGAGCAGTTCTGGGCCATGTTTTTCGACACAATGTATCAGGCTCTATAGTGAAACTAGAGTTCTGGCCTACAAATCCACACAGAAGGTAGCTGAAGCCAGGTGTTCTGAGACTCAAAGATCATACATATAAAGCCCTTCCCTTTAGTATTCCCTTCAATACCTTGTCCCTAACACACATGAACACACACTGATTGGTTGGATGTTGGGGATCCACATTATTTGTTCTTCTTCTTCCATTTACAATGTCTTGGGCGCCAGACGTTGAAAAGTACTGACCTGAAAATCCCTGACCCACCTTTAAAGCCAAATGAAAGCTGAATAGAATGATGTAGATAAGAAGAATTAGCCTTTAAAAAGGTAGAAATTAAATTTTCTCACTACTCCTAAACCATAATCCAGTGAAATGGCAGGTGACGATTTACAGGATAATGCCAATATCCAACAGTGCAGCAGTTTATGTACCCCTTTCCAACATAAATAAGCTACTTCTCCCAAAAACCAAATAAATACTACAGACCAAATCATTTTTTCTATACAAAATAAGAACAACCAACAAATCTTTCATACAGTCTTTCATTCACACTGAGGCACCCAAAAAAAAACACATATTTATCCATGCTGTGCATGTAAGTGAAGAGTAAACTCCCTACAAACATAATAAAAAATAATATTACCCTAATAAAATAATCAGTTTAATTACATGCTAGTCAGCTATATCAATGCTGTTGGGATAACTTTAGATTTCGAATTTACACTTCACACAAAGTCAGATCGTATCTCCCAAGTATGTATTTTCACTTTCTCACTTCTCAATTGACCTTCCCCTGATACTTAACATTTAGTCATGCTCTTAAAGGATGTTCTCAAAAACACCACTGAAGGTTCCAACAACTCCACCCTACATAAATAATCTAATGTTTTAAAGTGTGAAGTTGTTCTTTGCTGTTGTGAAGCAGATTAAATACAAGGCACCCAGGCATGGGGCTTAACTTTTTTCCTGTGACATTGACATTAAATTGGGTTATTTCTAACATTTGGTCAGCGAGCTCCACCACAGTTAAGATTGAGAGGAAGTACCCGAGCTGATTTGACTGGATATCACAGCAGCACGTGTAAACTTTCATGGGATGGTATCAGTTATGCTCATAAATCGCTTCATGTTTGCACTAGCAAAGTGACCATGAGGAGAAGCTGCTGTTACTGAAGAATGGCACGGGCCTCTAGTAGCTACAACTCAATCAGTTATTCTGTAAGTGTAAAAGCATAACAATACTGTGTGTAGGAAGTGTCTTACAAATAAAGTGTGAATAAATAAGCCAGTAAAGAAAAAATGGCAACGCATAACCCATTTATTTGTTTTTAATAAATATTGTGCTGTGGCTTGTTTCCCATTTGATTATTTTACCTGCTCTAACACATAGCATGTATACATCAGCTAATTATCAAGCCCTGCAGAAGGAAAGGGCAGGTAAGCCAATCGGAGAGAGCACTGTGGTGAAAATCCAGGAGCAAGACTGGAATACATCAGACTATATATCTACATTATCACAATATAGCTAGAGATGATCCACTGCTCTCCTGAACTACTAACTATCCTTCTGACACCTAGAGTCTGTTACAGCCATAAGACTGGTAGGATCATAGCCAAAAAGTACGTTTATCAGGAACTGAAATTCATATGCAAAATGTCAGGATTAAAAACAAAAACAGTACATCATATACACTGGCAAATGATTTAACATACGGGTCTAAGATGTGTCACTTTTGCTCAGGGAAACATCTATTCTTATTAGTTATCCCTTATATCTATGACATGTCGTCTCTTTTCCAAAATGTTATGTTAGCTCAAGCCACGCAAAGGTCCAGTGCTTGAGGCCAGTGGGACTGACTTAAGGTTACACAACCAAACTGTATTGTGTTAACTGAAAGGTAAAATATATCTCGATTTCCACTGCCATGATCAATGATTTATCTGTATATGGTATGTGGCAGGTATTAATTTCAGACCCTGGCCCTTATGTTGATTTAGTGCTTATACTAATGAGTCAGTCACACCTATGAATCACCTTCTGTCTGAATTCTTAGTATTCGAGAATGTTCTGGAGCTCGCTGAAAGCCTGCTGTCCTTGGCTATACAAACTCTTCTTAGGTAATCATACTTTGGACACAGTTGTCATCTCTCCTCCACTTCTTTCCTCTTTTTCCTCTGATTCATTCTGCCACTCTCTCTATCTCTCCCCACGTCCAGGCTTTCTTTTGCAGCGTGCCCGCTGACTCACCCTCTCCCTCTACAAATGTGGGAATGTGCGTCTGTGTGTGTCGGCGTGTGCCAAAGTGCAATCTTGGGGATATTTCAGTCTGCTCCCTGATGTCACCACCTTGTTGTCTCACTGTCACACATATACACACACAGACACACAAACATAAGTCCATGCATACAAATCAATAGCCAATTCAGACACACATTTAAACCACGCCAGTATTTTTTTTAAATGTATTATCTTCGGCATCGTTCTGTCTGGATAGTTTGTATATTTTCATCTTTGATTACTAGTTACATTCTAAACAGAGGACGTTTTTCACATCGACCACATTGTTCATATCTTCACCTGCATACCTTATGCACATCTGGAAGATTGAAAGCAACATCTTCAAGGTACGTGAGAATCAAAACATTCTCATACTGTCTGTCTGGGTTCTACATCTGTTAATTTCTCTTTAAAACATTTCTGCCATCATCATGATTGCTGTTGTGAGCCGAATATCAAATAGAAACGTATGCTCTTTCATCCAAAAGTATTTACTAATGAAAAAAATCCAGAAGATTAGTATGTAAAACAGACTTTTTAGTAGGTGCGAAGGCTAGATAAGAGGGTTTTTTTAGATTCAAACACAAACTGTGATATGGAAGTGGGTTAGTTTTAATACTCAAAAACTGTCCGAGAATCCTCTGCATCCTTCTTAGAAGTCTCCTGCATTTGCGGTTCTTTTACTACATTTATAATGGCCGTATTTTACAGTCAGTGTCTGCAAGAGCTCCTATAGATGAACGTCAGTGACATTCAGCAGATATGTAAGAATACTTGCAAGGCTCCTTCTAGGAAGCTGGAGAAAAGGCTTCAAACTGTATGCTTCATCACACATACGCCACTACTAATGTAAATAAATATAGGAATAATAGTTAGAGAAACCTGATGGACAAGTTGCTGTCTCACTGTACTGATGAATGTATACAAAACAGAAATGTGTCGCAGCACTGAATTCAAGTAGTCCATAGTACATAAGTACACAACATGCAACGCAGCCCTATTTTTTTCAGCCTGTTGAAGACACTGCAACATCTCTCAATACTGCCCCCACTATTCATATTGGTACTGCACCATGCACACTTGATTTGATTGAATTTACACACGCTAAACACTCGCCATCTTATGTATGCGTAACTCAAAGTGTGTCAAAGAGACTATTCGTCATAAAATACCACTTATATTGCATGAGGTGTAATAAACTTTTAAACACAGTCAAATCCAGTAACTTTCTATGCTACTATATTGAATCAGGAGAGGCTACAGGGGTTTAAAAAAACATGCTTTTCCTAAGAATGCTGTTTAGCAAGTGGCTAGCGTACGAATGTATTAGTTTGTGAAAACAGTAATGCTTATTCTCAGCAAAAAGCAGCTGCATTCAGGCAGCCTTCCTGGCTGATTCACTCAAAAGAAATCATTGTGGCGACTGGGAAGTTCACAGCTACACATATGAGACACTACTCAGAGAATACAGGATTCAAAAACCCATCTAGCACTTGGCCAGAGAGCTAACGTTTAATTAGCCATGTTTAATTTTGTTACATTCTACTGCCCAGCTTTTGTTTCGTTATATGCTAAGTCTCTGAATGGATTAAATTTCAATTACTGTACTCTTATAATGTCAAATGTTTTAATCCAGGGGTCTTCAATTTTGTCCATAAAGGACCGGCATGGCTGCAGGCTTTCATTCCAACCAGGCAGGATTCACACCTGTTTCTTCTTGTTTAATCAGTTCATCTTGGGCTCCAATCAACTATGAATTGTGCCTCCTATTTGGCTGCAACCACACCAGCCCTTTGTGGATCAAATTGAAGATCCCTGTTTTAATCAGATGAAAATCTAAAGCACATATTTAGGTGTACTGAAAAATGTATCATATCAAGACACCACCATATCTTATCAAATTGTATTCTGAATCTTGCGTATCGTTCCACCATTGGTAATAAACCTGGCGTGTAGGTTTAGAGTAACTGGCAACACTGGATGGCAGCAGCTACAGAACACAAGGACAGATCCAGTCACAAAACTGGACTGAATTTACAGCTTCCATCCTTCCCCTCTAGACATGACATAGATATAACTGCACACTACAATGCCCTTCATTGCTCTACTTGCTCCTAACCTGTGATACACTCACATCCACCACACACACTCAGCAGCAGAAGTAATCAATAAGACTCAGATAAATCACTGAATGTTTTCTTGTATGCTGAGATCATCCTGAACAACCACAGCTGATGAATGTGTCCATAGCCGTTTCGATTTATCATAGCCTAACAAACGTAAATAGCTTAGAGAAAATAACACAGGTCAATCTTTATCCCTGTTTTATCAAGTGTGACGAAACACAATCAAAAACACATCTCATAATATAGTGATTTCTTCTTGCTGTGCAGCCCTAGTGCTCAGTGCTGAATAAAATTTGCATCAGGAAAAGGCTTGCCAGTCTGTGTCCGGTTACGCCAGCAATCTTAACAGGCACCCTCTTATTCTACATACAGACAAACACACGCACACACACACACACACACACACACACAAAGTGCTACTGGGACACTCACCCAACCCCCACAACACATGACCTGTACAGGAAGGGTTCAAACACACATATTTGCATTCACAAAAGAGCTAAATATTGTGTGTGAAGAGATAACAGAAGGAAATAGCTTTCTTATCACAGCAGGTTAAGCAAAGCATAATCAGTGTATCAGAGTGTTTATCCTCTACAGTAAAACCCTGTTCACTCCTATAAGGATAAAACTGCCTAATTATCATATACATACTGTATATCCAAGCTGCATCAGGATCCCAATATAGTCATACTATTAAATTTTTCTACTTCGTACATGATGCTTCTACAACAGGATTGTTACAGTGTCATGGTTTCACTGTCACGATCAGACGTTACCTCACTGTTAATTTTTCAAAATACCAATTAAGATGCATTTCCTTCTGGGTTTGTTTCTGCTTTTCCTCACAGCCACTCTCACATTCATCTTAATGAAAACAACATGATAAATAATGATGTAAGAGATTTTATGAAAACACCTTTCAAAAGTCCTTTTCAGGCCCAGTTTTACATGGGGAGGTTGGGTAAACTAATTATTACCGGAGTTTCTCTGGGATTTTAGTCCAAATCTGTCACACAGACTCCACGTGTCTATAAAAATCTGGAAAGATTACACTGTACTTTACCATTTATAAATGAGATTCTGGTCCATGTTTACATGACTGCATCACACAATTCCTGCAGACTTTTCAAGTGCACTTTCATGCTGCGAAGCTCCTGTTCTACCACATCCCAAAGGTGTTCTATTGGATTGGAGACTCTTGTGTGTGAACATCTCAGGAGATCAGCAGTTATAGAAATACACGAACCAGCCCGCCTGGCACCAACAATCAGGCCACGGTCAAAATCACTCAGATCACATTTTTTCCGCATTCTGATGGTTGATGTGAATATTACCTGAAGCAGTTGGCCCGTATCTGCGTGATTTTATGAACGGCACTGCTGCCACACGATTGGCTGATTAGAGAATTGTATGAACGGGGGCAGTGGTTGCTCAGTGGTTAACAGCTTGGACTACTGATTGGAAGGTCACGAGTTCAAACCCCATCGCTGACAAGCTGCTGTTGCTGGCCCCTTGAGCAAGGCCCTTAACCCTCAACTGCTCAGTTGTATAAATGAGATAAATGTAAGTTGCTCTGGATAAGAGTGTCTACCAAATGCCATAAATGTAAAGATAATGTAAATGAATGAGTAGGTGTACAGGTGTTCCTAATAAAGTGTTCAGAGAGTTTATAGGTGATGTTTAAAAGGACATGTCAGAGAAGTAACAGTTTGAGAGGTTTTAGGCAAGTTACTGCATTCTGAGTACATGTACAGGCTACGGATATGTTATGGTCATGTGACCTACTAACCCACTCACTTATCTTGGGCAAATCGATCATAATTACTACAGATGTTTTCCTGCTACACTACTTAACAAACATATGTCTGGGAATCCCACAGAAAGATAATCAACTAGAGGATTTAGTCTTATTGTTTCCTTTTGGTTTTTGTTATGCTATATAATAGCATGTGCAAAGTGACTTTTGTCCAAATATTTCATAATAAATATTTCCTTAGTATTTTCAGCACCAGCATGTGTGATTTTTCTTAAATTAGTCAATTAATATTAATAGTAATAGCGTGAAACCTTGATATTTTTAGACTAGCTTATCATAGCGTGAAACAATGCACCATAGGAGAAGTATCCCTTCAGCAGAGTGAGAACGGTACCGTTGACTTCACTGCCATGTTTTCCCCATGTTTTTTACAGAATTAATGATTTGAGCCAATTGTCCTCCATTCATAGCTTATTGTTAGTGCATGGACATCACCTCCAGATGTCCTAACATCTTGCATATGAGCTGTACCTGATCAATAATCAATAACCTCTTCCTCTGTGGAGTCCAAACAAATCAGCTTGTCAATTCAGTCATTTAAGTTGACAACAGTTAGATGGTTTCTGCTTTAGAGTCTAAAATCTGGAGGTCCACCAGACCACAGTCACACACCCATCCACACACACACACACACACACACACACACACACACATTCTACCTGTGTTTGAAGGCTCGGTGGCGCAGCCGGAGTGCACTCAGTGCTAAGTCCAGAGTCTTGTTGGAGTGAGAGACACTGCGCTCCATACTAACACACAAGACAGGACAGTTATGTCCTGTTTTTCATTTTTGTTCTCACTTTTCCCCAGTGTCTGTCAGGGTGCTGTAGAGGGTGTGGGTGGGGCCAAGAATCCATCACTCACATGACCACCTCACACCTAGCTGACAACTCTCCATTCTTACCGTCAATGTCTCTATAGATGCGCACACACACAAACTCATACAAGGCACACACAACCATACAGTCGCTCAGACACCACCACAAGGACCTTCAATTTCTCCGACTGCATGCATGTAAACAAACACATTGACACACACATAAATATACACAAATTATTGTCTGTTACACTTTCAGAAGCAAGAGATTTATTATCTGCTTTGCTGTCTGGATCAAGGGTGTTAAATCCACAAAGCAATAACAAACAAACACGAAGCATTTAAACCATTATATGATTCACTGTTTATTGTAACTGCGGACACATGACCACTCAGTCCCTTAGTGAATAAATATTTCCTACAAATACTTAATTTGGAATGAGATCTCCAGAAGGCTCTCTCCGGGTTGCTCATTATAGCCTGCCTATCTTGGAGTATCTTTCCCATTCCACTCCAACATTCCTCTAAGCCCAAGTGACCCGCTGTTTCCTGCAGGCTCCGATCTCTTCTAAGGTTCCCCTTTTCAAGTGCAGAGCTCATCTGACTGCAGATATGGAACAACAGAAAATGTAGAATGTTGTAGCGAAACACGGTACTTGTTAAGTGTACTTAACTTAACAAATGTTACCGACAGACACTGCCGAATCTACACCAAAAATCAATGGTGGCATTTTCTGTATGAATAGGTTTAGTAACAGATACTGCTACTGCTGAGTTCGGCTGTTGACAGAGGTTAGGAGATCTCCACCCATCTGTTCCCCACCCCTGCTCTGCTCAAATTCAGTGCACCTGAGCTCAGTCAATGACGCACACACCTCACACACACCCTGCATACCCGACAGGTAAAGCCTCCTCAGCTGGTGTCAGCTAGCTCGAAGGGTTATCATATGGCTGATGAAGGTTCCTCAGATGGCCAAGTGTAATGTTCCAGCCATCATCCAGGCAGCATATCTGCACTGATGCTGCAGCTGAACTACTGTTCTGACCTAAATAAGCAAACCTCCCAGTGCTGCAGTACAGGATTATGAGATATGATTGCGATCCTTTTGGCACACACTGGTACCCAGAATATTTAGCGTAAGCCTTCAATGTACAAAAAAGATTTAGAAACAAACTTTTAATTAGGCATTATCCTCAAGGAATGGCCAGGTGTACCTGTTATCAGCATCACACTTGGCATGTTCATGTTTGTTAACTGCACTCATCGGGGAAGGTAAAAGTATTACAACTCTGTATATTTACCCAGTGATACAGAGATACACAATGCAGGATGTGTCTTCTGCTGAGGCAGAGATGGATAGAAGGGGAAAAAAGAAGAGCAACAGAAAACTATATAGAGATTATGTAGAAAGCAGTGTGTCGAGAGAACAAAAGTATCAGAAGAACCAGAGAAAAAAGAAGCAAATGAGTGGGGAGAGAGGGGTCTCTGAGGACTAATGGAAGGCTGGTTAGCTTTATAGAGCGTAAAAAAGCGTGTGGGATCAGTGTTTGGTTGAGAGAGCTACAGACTGTAAGTGAAATAGAGCCATGGACCATTGAACTGTCATGAACGGTGACTGACCCTTGTCTTTTTGAGTATCTCAGTGCTTATGTCCTAGAGACAACAGGGACAACAAAGGTACCCTAATATAATGAATTTCTATTTGTGTGTAAGGGCTCTTTAGCTCTAAACAGCTATCCTGCTTTCTTTTCTTTCCTCTTTCCTTCATGGTCTTTCTATCCATCTATAAATGCATAAAACCACATTGTAGATCTTTCTGCCCTTTTATATATAGAAATATATACTCTTCTTCTAGAAGAGTACCCTCTTTTTCTATTGTCTTTTTGTCACTCCTTTGTGCCTTGTTTCTGAATTAAATATATTTTATTTTTCCAGCTCTCATTCTCTATTCCTATTTGAGAACTATAAAAATCAAAGTATTGTAACGAATCATCACCTAACCTAAAATGCATGTCCTAATCAGGCCTAACACACATAAAAAATCCCCCTTAAAGTGGCCTTGTGATACATGCGAGCATGAGTGCAAACGCAGGCCACAAACACCGCACTCCTCTCACATTTCCCACATTTATCATCCATCCTTGAGACACACACTCCATTTCACCTTTGGAACGCAGCTAATTGTGCCCCAACAGACGTATCTTACAGCAAACCTGTGCTGTCTTACCAGTGTGTAAGTACCCTCAACAGAACCTTGAATGGATAGCAGTGGATTCTGGATGGATCTGTGAAAGTCTTCACATTCTATAATAGTCATGCTCTAGAACTGTCTTTAGCTCAGAGCTTTAAATCCCAATCCTCCAGGACAGCCAGTTAACATTCATGTTTCATTTTCTCAACCCCTCTGTCCAAGCTAATCAGGTAATGTGCATAAACTGGAACATTCAAGGACACTTGATATTGTCCGTATGTAGTAGGAGCCATAAAAATTGCCCCGACAATCCAGGCATGGTAGGCATTACAATTATTCTTTAATGCAAAGCCATTCAGCCTGCAATCTGTCCAGAGATCCCATAAACATAATTTTCAGATAGCCTAACATTGGGATCCTAAAGCCCTATGACAGTGGCTATTAAAAGCATTAATGACATGAACACAATCTGCTCTAACTGATTCATATTCTCTCAGTGCTTACTGAGCTTACAGATATTTTTCCCCTCTGGATTTATATCAGTTTAGATGCCTTCCCACCAGTGTGAATGTTACTCTGTCACCAAAAGCAGGGTCAGTTGTAGTCCGTGTTGTACCCACAGAGCACATGGGGGTTAAATGCCCTTCCCATGGGCACAATAGAAGTGCATAGAGTAAGATGCTTAACATGTCATGTTGCATTCACACCTGCTGGCAGTTGGTGGGACAGGCTCAGAGCTCAAGTTTTCACAGATTCTATTCTCCAAATCCATAGGGTGTTAACCCTGAATATGAAACACTGTGGTAGCTGTATTAGCTCCTGTGTGTCCAAGACTAGTAAATCCAGACAGCTGGGATTACTGTATAATCTGGAATATATTTTACAGTTCATTATAAGGGTTTCATACAATGTTTCACCACTCACCTGGACATAGTGGCAATGAACAACAAAACCTCTTCAGCTTATAACTATCAGACCAGTCACATGATCCTACAGTTATTCCTGTTTGTACCTGCCTGCAATACTTTTTTTAGGAACTAACTTATTCTATTTCCCAAAATATAAAAATACATAATTCAAACACAGAGACCCTTTAAAGCTGTAACTTGCCATCTGAATCAACAACCAGTGAAAATGTTTGAGAAATGACATCATAACAATACCACTGCTACGATGAGCTTTTTACAATGCAAAAATTTACAGCTAAGTATTTTGTTAATATAAAGTAAGTCTTTTAATGGAGTTTTACTCCATGTCGTCTTGCTCCTGTACGCATGAGAGCATTTGTTTGCACACTCCCTAAACTGAAACATTCATGATGTGGCCTATGCTTTCTGCAGACATTACATGACCCACATTTTCATTCATTTACAACTTTATCACATGCAAAATCTTGCTATGACCTGAGAGTCTGTGTCATATGGCTGGACGATATGATGATATAATTTTTGTAACTGTGATAAATTTAGTAAGATACATTTTTCTAACTCATAGTGTTAAGTAACTGATTCGGTGCATTTTTATATTTTTCTACCAAATGTTTTACTTTTCTTTCCTTTTTAGTGCTCCCAAAGCCAGATCTAGTCCATCTAACATGTACATCACACGCCTGCCACCCAGCAGACATTGCACCTTACTCCCACCCTTCACCTTGCAGGTGGTAATCCCACAACATGGCTCCACGGTGCTATTTTGGGCTGCGCCCGAGCGGGTTACTTGGGTGTCCGGGTCACTAGGTGCACACAACCCCCAGGCCTGACTCCAGGGTTGGATCCCTGTAACCCTAATCTGGACAGGGTCTTCTTGTACCTTTTATAGGGGGTCTTTAGGTTCACTCTTTATCTGACTTCTACCCTTAGATCCAACCACCAAGGGTGGCCCTACTGGGAGCATTAAGCTCCTGGTGACATAACCCTAAGGTTCACCAAAATACACAAGCCCTTTCACCATCTGGATCCTCTCAGAACTGAGAGGAGCCAGTTGAGGTGGTTCAGGCACCTTACAAGGATGCCCCCTGGTCGGCTCCTGCTAGAGCTGTATCAAGCACATCCCACTGGACAGAGACCCCAGGGCAGACCCAGGACCTGCTGGAGAGATCTCACAGTTGGCATGGGAATGTCCACCAAGATGAACTGGAATCTGTGGCAAGGGATAAAGAAATCGCTGTGACCCCCACCAAGTAAATGGTAGGAAAATGAATGAATGAATGAGTCTAGTTTTCAGTCATAAATCATTTATTTTCATAGGCATTAATTAAAAGTATCATGTAAATCATAGTTTTTCATATGTTTTTGTGGTCTTATTGTCTTATCTGTCATTTCGTTAGGAAAACTTAATTATGATATATATTGTACAGCAAAGGTTAAGTATCGTGATATGATGTTTTCCATATCGTCCACCTGTGCAAGCATGCTAAAAATTTTAAGTTGCATTATCTTCTAGCTATGACTCGGCAGTTCAGGATTCCACACTGAAGTATTATGCACGTGTATGCAAGATAGGTACAGCACTTATCCTGTGTTAAATTGGTGTGTCGATTGTGTACATCCAAAAAAATTAATGCAACATGAGCACATAGTGCAGTACCAATGTAAATAGTGGGGGCAGTATATATTCTAAACAGTATTTAGTATTAACACTAACCAATTTCTCGACTACAGTTAGTAATTTAGTTTTAAAAGCCTCTCAAGCGGCCTTCAAACCTGCCAAAAATTCTGTTTTACATACTAATCTAGTAAATACCTCTAAATTTAATGTCATAGATGATGGCAGACTGGTCAATATGGAAACCTGCTGGACAGGAATGTTTTGATCTAGTAGATGTTTTAATCCTTGAGTTGTACATAAGGTACGTAGATGGTTAAGTGCATAATGCTGCCACTGCATCCACATGCATCATGAGTCAAATATAAACCAAGCCTTACACCACCTGCAAGGATGTGACAACACGGCAGCGTCTGTCTCCCCAACCCATTACACAAGCTACATCACTGAGCAAACTTGCTCAAGGGTCCTAGCATGGATAAAGATTTTCATATAGAGTATCCTTCTACCTTCAGAGCACTTATCTGTCTATATCTACTGTTCTATACATGCCTATTCTTGTAAACGGCAATGTGCTATCTGCGTGCCTGCTGCTGTACTGCAGGTGCCCTCCATATTCTTGGCACAGCACTAGCAAGATTTGAGTCTATTTATCCATCCATATATCCATCCATCTGTCTCTCTTTCTATCCCTTTATCTATCTGTCACTCTAAGGGTATGGACAATAGTCTTCTGCCTGCTGCTGCGCTGTTGCGTTCAGTGTCTTGGCACTGAGTTCTGAGTCACTAAGCATGGATGGCTTCACTTGGTATCGACGACGTCACGGCTACTTAAATAGAACAGATACTGGGCTACAGTATTGTGCGCAGTGGGGTGGCCTCTCTTCACACTGTGATCAAGTATAACTATCATATACCGGCATTACCAAGATGCAGGCCTTCATAGTTAAATATACAGTATACACCGCGTACAAAGTGCAAGAAACACCAGAGAAAAAACAAGAGCTGCACAAACAATGAAAAACTGAAGATTGATATTAGGTGAGTGCTGACATTTGCATGTTATTTCAAAAGGTCATCAAAGATCATTTGTATCTGGCCACATTTTTGTCTTATATTTGAATATGGCATAACAAATTAACATAATTTATCATCGAGTCCAGCATGTGTTTCTGTGTTGAGCAGACATAAGACATAAGTGACAAGTGCAAATATTGATTTCAATGTTGTGTTGATGTTGATTTTTACCTGATATGATCTCATATTTTACTAAACAGAACTTGCTGTTAATCTGTTGCTTGGCTTGAATTGCCGTGAATTTTTTTGCATTCGAGTTATAGAATATTTAATGTTTGACAAATGATGCTTTATTGATGTCTTTCCTCTGATGTGTTTTGTGCTAATATTGTGCAATGATGTAAATTGTTGTCTAACATGGCTGTGTTCCAAATATGCATCAAATGTTTTGTCCTGGTTGAGATGTCCTACATTGGGCTCGATGTGATAAAATGCACATTTATATTTAGCTGCACTGGTTTAGAAAACAATACATTATGACGGACAATCTGATATCATTAGATAAATAGAGAATCAGAACTGTATGCTTTGTTGTTAAGACAGAAAGCATGATGCGCCTTTCGCCTGTGATGTGTTTGAGATGTTGAGATGAACATCCCACTGCCTTGCTATGATCGTGTTGTGATGTTAAAGCATGTTCAGATCATGTTTTCCGGTTCTGGGTATGATACTACTTCATGTTTTGTCTTTGTCAGCATCAAGGCCAATAGGGTAGGACATGCAGTGCAAAAGCGCCCTATTTTCTGTGTGTGTGTGTGTGTGTGTGTGTGTGTGTGTACAGTACGAAACGCACTGTTGTTCATCCCTGCATGCATCCATTCTCCATCAGACCAACACACTAAGGCAAACCCAGACAATAAAGACAACAGACTGCATAGACAGACTGTACACACACAGAGTGAGAGACAGGAAGGAAGAGAATGATAGATGGAGATCATACAGTGAGACACACCGACAGGTAAATGAAAAAAAATGAATAGGCATTCCAGCGTCCTGAGACACGTTACCTTTCTGGGGACGAGGATTTTTCTGAGTTGACGGACATGAGCAGAGGCTTCAAGCCGCTCGCTCCCAAAGGAACGACAGAGGCAACCAGGAACGAATAAAACACTCTCTGTGTATCTGCCTCTCCTTGCTCAGTGTCTCACTCTTCTCATCTCCTTTCTGTGCCGCTCCACTGAGACAAGAGAGGAGGGCTACCTCGTCCTCCCCTGCTCCTCTCTTCCACCGTGGCAAAAGAAAGGATGGAGGGCAAACGATGAAACAGAGCTCGAATAACAGAATGGAGGGGAGACGAAATCTTGCTGCGTTTGAGCAGACTCAGACGGCGTGAGGAGCCCCTCCTCACCCCTCTCCCTCCCTTCTTTTCTCCTTCTTTGCTTCCTTCCTTTCCTCTGCCTCTCCTTTCACTTTTTTTCAGGCTTAGGGGATATTTTCTTTCCTTCTGTTGACACTGTCGTCCTCCACTAACCTCTGAAATGAAGAGCGGAGCTCCTCACACTGTCTGCCTGCTGCTACCTCTTCCTCCTCCTTCTCTCTCTCTCTCTCACTCTTTCTGTCTCTCAGTGCAGTGGTTGGCTCAGCAGGCCCTTCTGCAGCTCTCTGCACAACAACAGAGCTGTGAACGCAGCGGGTTAAACCACTGCCTGAGAGGGAGGGGGAGGCTGTGCAAAGAGTGAGAGAAAAGCATGTTCATCTTTCTCACTCATTCTCCCCCATAAAATAGCTTGGCCCATGCTTGCCTCACCCCCTCCCTCCTTCTCTCCCTCCCTCCCTCCCTCCCTCTCTCACTTCCTCCTGTTACAACATTCTGTATCTCGGGGCAACACGGCACATATACGCTTTCCGCCTCTTTCTCATTTTCTCTCCCATCCCTCTGCCCCATCTCTCTTCCTCCACCTCCCTCCATTTCACAGCTGTCTTCTCTGCTGCTCTGTTTGTTGCTTTTATCTTCGCTTTCTCTCTCCATCAGTGCTCTGGAGCTCTCTATGCTTTTCAGCAGATGCAGAGCACTGGAGGGTGTTCATCACGGAGAGGCTTCTATACATTTAATATGCCCACATCTCCATGCTACATTAAAAGGTGGAGAAAGGGCTTCACAATAACTGAAAATTAATATTGAGCTGACAGTTACTTACCACAATTATTCAGGAGAAAAACACCTTTTATTATTTCAATTCACAGCAATTTTTCCACTTTGTATGTTTTCTGTATTTCTTAAAAAAATGTATCCATACAGTAGTCACATTAACTGAAACTTTTTAAATGCTGAAAATAAATAAATCTTCCACCACAGTATGCAACCAGACAGACAGTTAGTTTTTGATTTAATGCACCATCAAATTTTAAAGTCCATCAAATCCAGTTTCTAATGTTAGGAAATGAGCTAACTTTAAGTAATCACAGTCGATTATGATTAATTAATTATGGGAAACAATTAAAATATGATTAATTGTTCAGCTCCTAGGAAGAGCCTAATAGATTTTCCAAAACACACCGTTTGGTGTAATGTGCTGAAACAGAAAACCCTACAAACCACAAATAACATGCAAGCCATGCCATATAAGTCAGAGCACACACACACACACACACACACCCACACAGTAGCTTCCTCAGCTCTTCCTGTATGTCTGACAGCATGCTTATGTAAAACAGTAAATCTTGATAAACATCTGAGAGCAATGAACCCATGTGTACTGATGACAAAGACACCATGTGCACCCATAGCCTGTCTAATTTTTGCCAAACACACACACACACAAAACTAAACAAAGACTCAGATATCCACATTCTAGGAAGGTAAGTGTGAATACCATAAGGCATTCACACAAACATAACACTGTAAGGAAGATTTGTCAGCCTGAAAACACATGAATATGACATTACATGCATGTTCTTTACCCCTCTAAAATCATTTTTGGCATAGAAGCCATAAAGATAAGCCATTTTAAAGAGGTAGCCTAAGCTCTGATAATACAGTAAGTGTATGATACTTGGTAGAAATGAAGAGGAGTAATGACCTTGATGCTAATAATGCTGCCCTATAAAGAATGAGTAGAGGTAAGACTTCTGTTCATTGTGTGGTGACTGATAAAACAAATTTTCTCTTCCACTGCAGCCTATAGTGAGGATATATAGTTAATATAAAGCCCTTGGCATTTTGTCTGCAAATGAAACACATCTAAAACAATAAAGTTGCCTGTGGTTGTATAAAATTACAAGCAACTTATATTTGAACGCATCCTTAAATAAATAAATAAGATTTTAATATTGTTTTAAGGTATTTAACAGCCCGGTTGTGTGTGTGTGCATCATGAGTCCCAGGCACGAAGAGGTCCAGTCTGCACCCCATTTCACCTCCTCTCATCATCTCTGTCCCTCCATCAGCAGTAGTGGAAGTAGGCCATGTAAAGATAGCTGCAGCCTTAATACTGACTCCCAAAATACCAAAATGAGCAAAGAGAGAGAGAGAGACAGAAAGAGAGAGAGAGAGAGCGAGAGAGAGAGAGAGAAAGAGAGACAATCTGGGTCTTTTCTCTCTCCGCTCCTCTTCTTCTCTTCCTACAGCAAAAGTGCTCAGTGAGAGCGTGGGTGTGTGTGTGACTGTGTGTTCTCCTTCTCTGTTTCGTGTGAACTTGTTCTCTAGCTAATCACAGTTCAGACAGTTGCTATAGTGATGGAGCTGGTTTATTCCGGTATTCGGTCTGCTACGTCACAGAAAGTGTGGGGTTCTCAGGCAACCACCGCTGAGACACCAGTGTGTGAGCGCGCTTCAGTGTGTGGGTGTCATAAATACATGTCTGCCAGTGCAGGAACACAGTGAATATTGCTGCTCCATCACCTTTTTATAGGACAGCTGGACGGATTGAATGATGGATAGATTAGATTCTAATTTTGTTTAAACTTAGCAAGAAGCAGCCTTATTTTTTCCGATGGCTTACACGTTTGAACACTGATGTACAATGTGAGAGAAAACAAAGTTTTGAGATTATTTAAAATAATAGAATTATAAGTCAAATTATGATTTTTGTCCTTACATTCAATAATTGTGATAAATAAGAGTGATATTATTGTCAAAAATTTCATGCTGTTTTCAGCAACTGCACCGGACAGTGCCAAATGTCGAAATATTGGTTAGTGAGGTTACTAAGGTAAGGTTGATATGAATGAAAGGTCATCATAAAGATGCATGCACGTGTGTGTGTGTGTGTATGTGTGTGTGTGTGTGTGTGTGTGTGTGTGAGATCTTTGACCTGGTCAGCAGTCAGATGCTTCTTTTGCCTGGCATCTAAACAGGGCTGAGTCACCTACAGCAGTCAATACCTTCTCTCTCTCTCTCTCTCTCTCACACACACACACACACACACACACACACACACTTGGATGCATCAACGCTATCAATCTTTAAGCAATTACAGCCTCTGCCTCCAGGCCTTTCTCCACATCACACCTCGATTCTCGAGTGCTCTACACCTCTGCAGACTCACACACAGTTAAGCATCATCAGCAGGCTCAAACTTGCTCCAGAGTTGCCTTTTCAAATTGCTTTGCAGCTGAAAAGGACAACATCCAGCCATGTATTAGAAATGAATAGGTCTAAACTTTGAAAGGTTTAGACAAAAGCCTAAAACTATAGTCTCCGACTCCTCTGAGTATTTAAGGCCCAGCTTACAGAAACAGAGTGTGTGTGCTCTCTGTTGGCCTGAATGGGCACTGCACTTCCTCTCTGTCCACAGTTAATGAAATACTCTTCATACCAAAACATTCAGGATAGCGATATTGAATTTAGACCCTTAAGTTGTAAAACAGGACATGGGATCATAATGTGATAACATATATTATACCCAGTGCGGCTGAATGCTCTGATTAGTCCGCATGTGTGCTTTATTTTTGTATAACAGCATGGCTTGGAATGTAGTTACGGCTGTGACATGAACTATAGGGTTATATTAATGCACGCATTCTAATATGTTTTTGTGTCTATAGTAACAGCTCATACATACACTTGCACAAAGGATACTTCACATAATCACAAAGACTAATAATAATCAGATTTTTAAAACATGTTTAACAAAGTAAGATGTATAATTGTTGATGTGGTGAAGTTTTTTCTTAGGAGACATTTATTTAACATTTATGGAAGGAGTCTCGTTTGTAAGCGCACTGTAACAGTCACGGTGCTTTGTGAAGTTTATCAGCACAGTCTTCAGGACAGAGAGAGAGAGAAAAGAGAAAAGAGAGAGACTGGTGAGGGAATGACTGTTTATTGCAGCTATATAAGGTAAGAACAGGAACTAACTTGTCTCTTAGACGTTCCACAACATTAAATCTAACTATAAACTGTTAAAAAGCACAGCGTTTCTTTCATTAAGAAATGAAACACTGTTACTGTTGGCAAATCACAGTGGAATAACACACTCCAGACCGTGCCGTTAGGGGTCGTTGGGGGTTGCGCGGCATCAAACCCCCTCAGTATGCATTATTTTTGTATAACGGCACGTTCTGTCGTATGTTATTCCTTACATAATTATTACTAACCAAAATCTGGAGTCTGCCAAATTATTACCTAAAACCCCAAGGCATTAAGGTTTCCTTTCCCTGGAACTAATGGGCCCAAACCTGTCCCAGCAGTACAATGCCCCTGTACAACACGAGATCTATTAACACATGGTTTGCCAAGGGTGGTGTGGAAGAACCCAAGTGGCCTGCGCAAAATCCTGGTTTCAATTGCACTGAACACCGGAATTACGGCTGCACACCAGGCCTCCTCGCCCCACATCAGTGCACGACCTCTCGTGCTCTTGCTACTGAATGAGCACAGCCACGTTCCAAATCTAGTGGAAAGCCTTAGAGCCATGGAGGGTGTTATGGCAGCAAAGGGGGGACCAACTCCGTATTAATACCCATGGTATTGGAATGGGATGTTCAATAGGTGTCTCCACATTTTTGGCCATACATGTAATAATGCTGTCAAATCACACTATATAAGAATGAACCAACTCTTAAAATGCACTAGTGTGGACAAGCTGGCAGCTCAGCAGAAATCTTTGATTCTGATACTGAGAGTGCACAGCATGGCAGCTATAACAGTGTTTGGGAGGTTTTTCTGCCGTGTTCAGTAGCCTCAGCAGCATCAAAAACAAGTCTGGATCAGCCTCTTTGAGCTAGCATGCATCTGACTCTTAACTTGAGTGGGATTGGACAATGATGTGCAACCCAGGGCTGTGTTGCATGAATACTTTTTCTTATTTACATAGCAAGACCTTTAAATGTGAGAGTATAAAAAATGTGCACACTGGTTTCTCTGCAAGTTACTAATAGCCATAAATGCATAAATCTGTTCTCTGCATCTTGACACAAAAATACATTCATGTGCATCTTCACAGAAGTATAAACACCTGAGCTCTTTATATCAAAATCTCTGACATATGCTAACTTGTAATAATCAGTACACCAGCATACACCAACCAGAATAAATAAAAAAAAGGACTTATTAGCTTCTATTCTAAAGTTTATGTCTTGTGTGATAAATTGTGTAATATATCAAATGGACAAACAGGTCAAAACCATAGACTGGGTGATTACTTTGATTTATAAGAGGTTTTGGTGAGTTTATATATGATGCATTGTTAATCGAAGAGAACACCAAGAACAGCTACTCTGTTAGGCATTACAGCAGAGAAAGAAGGTATCTATCTTCTTTAAAGGGCTTGTGGAGAAGTTTCTCTAATCTCTGGATAGGTTCAGTAGCTTGGCAGTAGTACTTAGCTTAATTAACAGCTTTGAGGCAGTTGAGTGATGTTTTACTTCAGGACGTTTTGCCTTTGGACACACTAGGTATAGTATTAACATTTACACCACAAAATAAATTCAGATATATTTTAGACTATTGTAAGACTCAAAACCTACAACTCAAAACAAAGATCTCATATTTAACATTCAGCTCTGATGGAATCATAAGTTAACATTAACAATCTCTCATCTGCTTGTCATGACCTGTCCATGGTACCAGGAATTTACAGTGTTGCCTTCAGGAATTTTGTATGAGGCGGGGCTGATATGCCTGCTGTTGACCATTTGCTGGTTAACCTATAAATGTCATGAGAAATAGATATTTAACATGAGCATCTACAGTTGCAATCTGATATATTCAACCACTCCCTCACACACACACTTTAAAAGGTATTATGATGATGTGTATAGAATTGAATGAAAATATACAACATGTGTCAGTAAAAAAATAAAGAATATTTATTGATACATACAAGCAATTTTGATAACATAAGTTGACATAATTTTGAGTTTAAATGAAAAACATCTAGCTCTCTTGACAAATGTCCATGTGCACTATTATTCAACCCCCAACTTCAGTACTTGGTGGAGCATCCTTTTGCCTTGATAACCTCTAATGAGCAATTTCAGTAAGTGCTGACAATCTTCTGCACCTCTCTCTTGGAATCTTTGCCTATTCTTCTCGTGCAAAAGCTTTCATCTCATTGAGGTTTGAAGGCTTCCGTGATGCAGCTGCTTTCTTTAAATCCCACTAAAGATTTTCTATGGGATTTAAATCTGGAGACTGAGAAGGCCACTCCAGGACATTCCAGGGAGGATTCATTCCTTATCCACGCTTTGGTTGACTTAGAAGTGTGCTTGGGATCATTGTCTTGCTGGAGACTCCAATTATCACCAAGGTTCAAGTTCAGCACAGAAGGCTTAACATTCCTCCTCAAAATGACTTAGTATTTCTGTGAATCCATGATGCCTGTCACACGGTCAAGATTGCCAGTTCCTACAGCAGAAAAACATCCCCACATCATCACTGACCCACCTCCATGCTTGACCGTGGGGATACTATTCTCCTGGTCTCGGCTTTCTTGCGCCAGACAAACCGCTGATCCGTATGGCCAAACAGTTCCAGCTTTGTTTCTTTACTCCATAACTGTGTCCCAGAACTCTGCAGACCTATCCAAATTACTTCTGGCATATTCCAGTTGACCCTTATTGTGCTTCTTGGTCAAGAGTGTCGTGCGTCGTGGAGTCTGGCCATGAAGTCCTTGGTTGTTAAGTGATCTTCTTTGATTGCCACTGACACATTTGTCCCAGCCTTCATCAGGTCATCCTGTAAGTTTTTTGCAGTAACATGGGGGGTTTTCTTCATTGTCCTGATGAGATGGCTAAGGCCTCTTGATGAAATTTTGGGCTTTCTCACACAGTCAGGCAGGTCATTATACAGGGATTAGATAATTGTGTGTAGCATGACAGTATTAACAAAATATCTTGCTACTCTACAATACTACATCATTCACTTTCTTTGTTCATTTGCTGTATCGTTCAACTGAGAAAGACTTAATCTGATGCAAAATCTAGCTCTGCAGAAAAGTTTAAAGTTATAAATCCTTACTTTCTTTGGGGGTTTGAATACAACTGATTGCAACTGTATCTACTTACTACTAACCTAATCAGGGGAAAGCACATGCACACATAAATATACACACAGATATAGAGGAAGAGCTACACACATATTCTGGGTAGCTTACTTAGTTTATCCTTTACATATGAGTGAGATTATGAGAGTGATAAATGAATCCCTGTAAAAGCTTCATGCCTTGAGGCAGCTTTGCATCTCAGACCTATAAATCAACTCTAATGAGTTCTAATTAGTGCAAAACTCCTTGAAAGTCATTCTGGAGGTTTTCTCTCACAACAGCTGCGTAATGAGTTGGACCTCACTGGCCTGATGTAAGCACATGCTTTCAATTTAATGTTTCATTGCTTCTTCAAGTTAGCAAATTCAAACCACTTTCATACGCCATCAAGAACAAAAAAGAAAATGCATGTATGTGGTGCTTTCTGGGCCTATTAAAGGACAGCGGTGGTCACGCGGCTCACTGTGCCTACAGCACACACAGCCTGCTCTCACCAACACAATGTGGAACACAGCCTGCAGGCCAATGTTGTTTCAGGATCTTCTCCAAGCAGAACATAAGAGAAAGAGAGAAAGAGAGAGAGAGAGTCAAGAAGAATGTTGTCTTTGTGATTCTTCAATATTTTCCTTTCCAGTGATTTCCAACAGAGGGCAGCAGTGAGCACTCAGCAAAATTCTTCTCACTCTCTAGTAAACATACACCATTACAGACCTAAACAATGTGCATGTGTGTGTGACGATGCTTTCTGCAATTACTATAAATAATCTAATGTGATTCCAGTTGAAGTTGATTCTGGTTAACTGGTGAATTTGTTACACTGTAAAGGACACTGTATACATAGTTGTAAATGTTTTTCTTTCCTTTGTTAAAGTGGCATAACCTGTGGCTATTATGTCATTGTGTTCAGATGCACTGAGCACATTAATCAAACAAGAATGAATAATAAGCCAAGCTCAAACAGGTGTTCACAAGCAGCAAAGCACAAAAAAACAGAGCTTAAGGGCAAAGTAGATAGTAATACAACAAAGATGACGGTTATTATATACTGTGTGTGTGTATGTGTATATATATATATATATATATATATATATATATATATATATACATATACATATACCTATATATTTACTAAAATATCACTTGGGAACATATAATTGTAAATTTAAACAGTATACAATTCTATTAATTATGCATGTAATGTTCCACAGTTTGAACACCAGAGGTGCGCAACCCAAACAGTTAAAATATATAGAGAGCATGCTAGTCACGTGATCACATTCTTTGATGGAGAGCCTGCACTTGTGAAGTCCGATAGCCAGTTCGCTCCATATTGCAACGACCAACATGCATTACGTTATACGGTTACACAATCACATTATAACGGTTAAAAAAACTCTTCTGTAGCTGTCAAACAACACCAAAGGCTGTGGAAATCGGGCATTTTAGTCGACTTTGGAGCTCTATTTCTGCTGTAGAGCTCATTATGTTTCAGTTGATCATTTTCAAAGTCCCCAGGTCAGACTGGGAGAATGTATAAACTGATTTTTTTTTATTTTGGTGACCCTGTGTTACATTTTGTTTACAATATATGCTACTGTTTGGAGCAATTTTTGATTTATTTAGTTTTATACAGACAAAAATCCACACTGTTTTTCGATTCAGAAATAAAATTCTTTTTGATCTGAAAAGTGTTTTCACTCATAATTTTTCTTTTTTCAATTTTTGTTCAAAATATTCTGAGAATCAAATCGAATCAAAAGATGATTGAAGTGTTTTGTTACACCCCTAATCATAAGTCATTTTTAGTATGCTTGTAGTCAGACTGCGGACCTGTATGAGCACAGATAACACTTGATTTTAGAAGTTTTACTGTTAAACATTGAATTCATTAATTGCAGTTTTATACATCAGCCTTGTCATGGCAAATTTCTTCCATTTGTAAAATGACACAAACACTATATAGCAACCAAACTGCTTCAGGCTACAAAAGACATAAGTGTGCTTAACGCAAGTTCATTTTGGTGAATTGCATTTACTGAAATCAGCATTGCAATGTATTTCTGCTATGACGGATCTCTGAGGTATCAGCAGCTTAAATGATACTTACAAACAGTTTTCAGTACTCAGTGTTTTCTAATAATCGTCAAAGATTTGGCATTTCTCCTGTGCAACCACTTCTTCTGTGGACCATAAATATATCTGCTTACAAAATAAGAAATAATTTTATTTTTGAATTCCCAATATCCATGTATACGTTTGGCTAAATCATATTCTAAAACCAATCTGTCTAAGCTTTAATTCTAACAAAGGACTACATTAGGCCCATCTCCTCAGCAGGAACAATTAGTACCACAGATTCCAACTCAAAGAGTGGAAGAATTCAGGATACAATATAGAGTCACTTAAAGGGCTTTTACTGTACAGCGAGAGGAATCTTGTCAGCTACTTGACTACTGCTCACACTGCATGACTCGATCTCTTGATGATGAACATCGCATCACAAATGTGTTCATACTTTATGATACCTTGTTATGCTGCTGAGCACACTGCGTGTCTGTCCACTAGCACTGAAGCAGGAACTAGGGGTGCTGAGGGTGCTGCAGCACCTCCGGCTTTCAGGATTACTTTCATTGCAACTGCTAACATAATAATATATAGATAAACAAATAAAGAAATAAACAAACTTTAAAACTGAATCTTTTGAGTATATGTCAGAGATAGTATTCCTCTTATAACACAGTAATTTGCCAACAATTACAATTACAAAGTTATTAATGAACGATACATTTAAGCAGTATTGCACGAGCAAGAGTGTAGTTATGCTGAATATCAGCACAGCTGTGATCCAGGCCAAGTTTAGTTTAAATTAGTTAAATTTAGTTTATTTTTGCTCCGTAAGTGGAAATCTAAAGAGGCCACATTTACTGATAGTCCGTCGGCTAGCTGGCTAGCTAGCACACAATGATGTACATTCCTGTTAAAGGTGCATCAGGGTGAAATTTGCTTCTTCTTCCTTTCAATCTTCATCTGACTAGCTTTCACATTTTAAATCAGAAGTTGTATTCATGAAAAAGGTATCGTTTGCCATTTCCACTCAAGACGTCGCTAACACTACTGTAGTAACAGTGTCAGTGGGACTGTTGCTAGAGGTGGAATTTTACGTAGCGAACATGAACACGCGGAGTGATACACACAGTGAAACGTCTCAGTGTGGTTATTCTAAATATAAGCACTCTTGGAATGCTACTCATCCAATCAAATTAGTGAACTGTAACTAACTGGTGTTAACTGTTAAATTTTATGGAAACTCCAAGAGACTCAAGTCTTCAAGACAGAGGAGGTAAACAATAACAGGTTCTTTCATCCATTTTTTTTTTTATTAGGCTTAGATTATATGAATGAGCTGTTACTACAGAAACGATAACACATTGGAACGAGTGCATTAATTTAAAGCAAAGACCAAAGAATATAGACACGTTCACTTAGTGCCACTTCCATCACCTGGGTGGTTTTTTTTTTTTTAATTATTTTTATTTTTTGTAATTTTGGTGTTGGATTCAAAGTCATGAAACAAGCCAGTCATGCAATGCTTGCAGCTTACATCACGTAAATATGGTTGCTGAGCAACCACTCCACGGTGATGATAGCAAAATCACAGTTAGACTAACTGTGCTAACTAGGCACCTGATGTGCATATCAGATCGTGACACAGCTCACACTACAAAATGTCCAATTACATTTCCAAAAAATTCAGTCAAACACACTTCGAATCATTTGCCCTTTCACACTGTGCAATTAACGCACAATTTACCATCAGATTCACATGTGATTTACCATCCAATTCAAAAAAATTTATGGTGACAGCAAAATCATGTCTAAATTGTGCCAAAAGTGTACAGGCCTGGACTAGACCTCTCAGTAAGTTGTTAAAAAATGTCTGAAAGCTGTTGGCAAGCATGAATGGCATCACCAATTATTCATCATGCCCTGTAAGTCTTCTATTTATCACATTCACAAGGACTTGCAGGTGGAACTGCTCCCAAAAGGCTCCCAAGACTGCAGCTCTGGGCAGATCTTTTCGTTATGATCTTTTCCCAGACAGTGCAAACACAACTGGTGACATATCCTTTCTGTATTCTCCTTCCAAATGCTAAAGTTCCTCTGAAGATAAGGGTATTGAAGATTGGGTCTGTGGCTCAGTGGCTAGTGGGGACTTTATGGGACATGCCTATTGTGCTCCTCTGTGCTGCTGTAGGTGAATGATTCTGGAATTATTCGTCAAGTGAAACCTCTTAATCCAGATTAGAGAGAATATCTTTTAATCTTCTGATAAACTTTAAGTAGAACCTCCTTGTTCAACTAGATCTCTACCGTGAGACCACTGCCATAAGTTTGATCGTCTCCTGATGTTTTTTTCTGCCACTCACCTGATGATTGAATAGCCTAGAATCAGGAATATAATAGAATATACAGGAATATAAAAATGGATTTTTGTTGATCGCAACTGTGACGAGTGAGAATGGGTACAATGTGTTGGAACATTTAGAGGCTTACATTTCATGTGGACTAGCATAGCTTTGGAAGATGGCGAGATGCTGTATTCAATTTTGCTGCGCCCCGAGGAGAGTACCTTGTTGGCTCAGCGTAACTAAAGAAATCAAAATGTAGGCCTAAAGAGATGCGTTACGTCATCGTACTGAAATCATTGGATTATCCTACTGAAAAGACAACAGCTGTTGCCTATGGTCCTATCTCAACAGTAACCCAGTTCTTAAGCCAACACACACACACACACACACGCACGCATGCATGCAAAAACAGATACAACATAAAAGTAAACTGAACATCAAAACCCTTTCATGCAGCCAGAGCAGAGCTTCACAGTGGCACTCACACAATACTCTTTAGCCAGGAACGATGATTGCATGAACAAACAGCAGAGAATACAGACATGCAGAGCTGTCGCACGCTTTCAGTGCTGTCACATGTGAATTCTTACATACTGCAATTGTCGTATATCATAGAGGAAGCAACACCCAATGAAAGATACAGTTCACTGGATTTACTAAGCCAACCTCTGGTCACCTTCACATACATTAGCAAGCATTTAGTTTCAGGTGACTTATGTTTCTTGTGTCTTTCGCTCAGCTAAAAATACACAATCTCTCTCTCTCTCTCTCTCTCTCTCTCTCTCTTTCTACATAATATCACCACACCCACTACAGATGTCTTTCTTGCATGAATGTGTTTGTGTGTTTTAGGGAACTGAAAGGTTTCTATGTTCTTTCTCTGATGCTCTGTTGTGGCTGTAGGATTTGAGGAATCACAATGTCTAGTAGGGAGTGGTGAATCTGTCATATTTATGTCATTTATAGAGAGTACGCTGTACCACGATGGACACATGGATACATGCAGACAATAGATTTGAGGATAAATGGTTACGATCAAACAGTCACGGCCTGCCTGCAGAGAAACAAGATACTTCTTTGTTAAGTCAAAGATATACATGTTATTCACAATTTACCTGAGAGCCCTGAGATGGCTGAAGTACTTTTCAAGCACGCAATTCACACCAAAGACCTCAGCACTCTTGAGACTTCTGAAGCCCGTGACCCTGTGTCTCTTCTGATTGAATTTACCTGTGCCTTATCTTCTCAAGAGATTAATTTGTTTGAAGCCTTTTTTTAATTCTTAAAAGCATCCAACGTGTTCAGAAGGATTCCAAAGCAAAGACAATATATATGTCAAGATTCCAATTTAGATGGAAGCACAAGAAATAATTTAATACTATTGTTCGACAGTATTACACAATCATCCCTAGACACCCTTAGATCTTTCAAGCCTTAATATCAGGGTCTGAATTGAAAATTTTCCTCTACCTGCCAATGGGACAGGTATATACAGTATATGTAAGAAAAAAAACACGACAGGGGACATGTTATGTTATAGGACAATAATCAACAAGGCAGTTGAATATTTTCCAAAAAACAGCATATCATGAAGTGTTTTATTCCTCTTATAACACCACAATCTGCCAATGATTACAATTTTAAATGCTGTGGAATGTCTGCAAGACGAGTTATTTCCTGTTACCTAATCTAATGTTGTCGTCTTTCTTTCTGTTGAAGTAAATAAGAGAAAAATACAAAGCTTGTCAAGTTACCAAGAAACCAAAAGGAACAAAGCACTGTGTCCTGAAGCCTCTCCTGTGAAAGAATACTCACTGTCTGTTACAAAACGCTGACACCTGAGACTTCTTCAATAAATGCTAAATAAACATCTGCTCACATACCAACAATTACACACATTTTTAAAATCTGTTTATGTGGAATGTCTGCCAAGTCGCTTTGTTAGCTGTTACTATAGAAAGGATAATGTATAAGAACAAGTGCTTTAATATAAACCTGTGGTTTGCCTCGCAGCAGAACTACTGATAAAACATATCAGTATGTTGTATCCCCCCAAGCCTCTCTGTGAAAAACAGACAATGGATCAACATTGTCAGTGTTACAGTAGGCTTATCTTATTTAACAGGCAATGGTTAGATTCAGCCTTTACGAGCCCTAATGCTATTTTTCAATGCTCTTTTATATACCTACTAAAAGTTTCTTTTGTCAACAAAAGACAAAATGTTGTGAGTCAATAAAAAGCTTATTTGATTTGATACCTGTTGATTCATAAATATGACAGGCAGCCTACATACTCAATTAAATTTATTAAAGGCCACATTGATTATGCTTAAACCTGTTACACAATGCATTAGATGACTTTGTCCAAATTGATAGTTCTCTCTGAATACTTAATTATGATTTGGAAGCAAAGTAAATTGTCGTCAAGGAAAAATCTGTACTGAATAAGCCTGGAAACGGATAATTTGCTTCTTGTCATACAGACAGACGAAGTTAGGCCTCTGTTTCAGTCTCTGCTGAGATCCATCATTGTCTGTGCGCATTTGAGTGAACACCATGAACGGAGCCTTATTAATAACAAAATGTACAACTTATAGTCATACTGCCTAGACAGTAGAGCTAGGTTATAAATCGCTAACCACCGAGGAAAAAGAACCTAAACCATCAAGCAAAAAGGACAAAAATCTGGCCACTCCTAACTTTAACCAAATCATACTCAAAGTTTTGTTAAAACTAAAAAAGACAGAGAGCATTCTCTAAAACAGATTGTAGTGTTCCTGAGCTGAGTCATCACAGTAGCAGCCAGAGTTAGTTAGTCAGTTAATATTTGACAATTTTGGACGCATAATTCACACGCCACACCATGCTCAGATACCTCATACATCATGGGTCAACTAGTGAACCCAGTAAAGTACTTCAGAGGACTCAACCGTATAATGTAAAAAAAAAAAACTGTAGCAAAGATGTTTTCATAAACGTATGGAAAAAACTGGCCTAAATTCAGCGACAGATTTCTAAACATGAACTAAAGTGGCTTCTATAGCGGACACTGTTACAGCTCTTCTAATCTCATGAATTTATGTAAATTATTTACCTGAAGTCAGCTTAGACACTAGCTACACTGTTGGAGACGTTAGGTCAGATGGGGAACAGTTTTTACATTCTTTCCTAGATTTTCCACTTGATTTACCCTCTGTGGTCAGATTAGCAAACTGGCAACATGGCTTGTTTAAAAAAGTCAACAGAGAAGTATGCGTATGTTCTCCCCACTTCATATTCAAAACAGTCATCTGTCCAGACTCCATGATGTTAGTCAAAAGTGATAACGTGTAGCGCTACTATGAACCAAAACACAATCACTTCAAATCGACTGCTTTATAACCATAAACTAATCATTAATGGTTAAGCATTAAAAGGTAACGCTTGTCGCCATTCAGTCACGTTAGCTGTTTATCTGAACATTTGTAAGCAAGAAATTTTATGAAAACTTTTACAAATTTTAGTTGAATACCCGTCATACACCATCACTAGCCTTCACAACACTCACTTGTTCTGCGAGCTTCAGACTACATGGCTAGATTTCTTTTCCCGCTCTGTCTGTGTGTAATGTTAAAGAGTAACTCGGGAAGTTAGAGCTCAGAATTATGTCATTTTTTTACCTTTCCAAGTAGGAATTCCGAGGTGAGGAGGTGTTGTATGTTGTCTTTGGTTTTTCTTAGTCAGAGGTCAGAAATTCTGAGTTACAAGCTGTAGTTGAACACGGCATAAGTCTTTGCTTAATACTCTAAATTACATCAAATGTAAATTATGGATATCGAAAAAAATATATACAATAATTACAACAATAATTGTAATTATCATTGTATCACCAAGGCCTCTGCTATAGTGTGCTCAGTTTTTCAAAAATAGAATAACATTAATTAATTTGTTTTTCTTATATAATATGTGAAGAGATGTTATTAGACAGTAGATAGTGTTAGAGATTAGACAGTCTTCGTCTGAGTGTGTTATGCTGCCCTGTGATGCATCAGCAAGAGCAGCAGTTCTATAAGCTGTGCTTCATGTGTCTTGGAGGAAGCACGTGTTTTCCCTAACCTCCCTGGCTGATAGTTGCCATGTGATAAGGGAGAGTTAGCTAGTGAATGGGAATCGGCAAAACCAAGTTAGGGAGTAAACATGGGGGAAATACAAAAATAAATAAATAAATAAAAACACAATAAACATTATACAGAAGACCCCACATGTTGTTTCTTTACTCTACATCCTAATCATATCATATCATATCATATCCATATGTGCTTTCTGAACAGCCCATTCCAGACTTAGTCCCCCCTTTACTGTTATAGTAACCTCCACTCTTCTGGGAAGGTTTTCCACTAGATTTTGGAGTGTGGCTGTGGGGATTTGTGTTCATTCAACGACAAGAGCATTAGTGAGGTCAGGCACTGATGTTGGGTGAGGAGGCCTGGGGTGCAGTCAGTGTTTCAGTTCATCCCAAAGGTGTTCAGTGGTGTTGAGGTCAGGGCTCTGTGCAGGTCACTCGAGTTCTCCTGCTCCAACCTTCACACACCATGTCTGCATGGAGCTCACTGTTCCAGTTCCAGTGAAAGGAAATTATAATGCTACAACATACAATGTCATCCTATACAATTGTGTGCTTCCAACTTTGTGGCAACAGGTTGGGGAAGAACCACATATGGGTGTGATGGTCAGGTGTCCAAAAACTTTTGGCCATATAGTCTATAAGACACCCCGATGTAAGTGAGCCCACTTCATGGTTTGGGTCTTAAGACCACAGAAACCAATTTTCTGGTTCCTGAATCTGGTCTTGATCTCTTACAATCTCAGACAAGACATGGTCTCCTTCCAGCATGCTGAAGGTAATAATCAGTATTTACGTCAGCAGTGTTCTGTGCTCTTAACCACCAAGTCTTTTTAGGTTTGATTATAAGTAACATCACTTTACCAGTACTGTCACTAACGAAGTGAGAGAATGACTTTTCAAAACTGCTTGACACTGCTTTCCAATCTTCTGAAGGCTTTGGAAACTTGTTCAAAGGGAAGATACAACTAATGGTGTTGTTCTTTCGGCTGCTCCCATGAGGGGTCGCCACAGCAGATCACCTTCCATTGTCCGCATATTGATTTGGCACAGGTTTTACGTCGAAAGCCCTTCCTGACACAACCCTCCTTATTTATCTGGGGTTGGGACCGGCACTGAGAGTGCACTAGCCTGTGCACTGCCAGGGGCTGGGGTTGGCACCCAGTGTGGGGCTCAAATCCACGATCAAGAGTCCCATGCTTTACCAACTAAGCTAGCCATGCACCACACAAACCAGCTCACCTGGTAGTTTTGTAGTTAAATGAGACTAAACACTTGTGGGACTAGACGATTGGGAGGATACTGGACAACCCAAGGCACACAATTAGTCCAAGAAATTTACTGGAGTCAATAATTTGAATTTTTTAAACCGTATCACTACTAATTAGCATAAAATTGTGGAAAGCTCAATTCAAACATTGCACTGTTGTCATGTCGCTTGTTACTGTCCCCACATCCTGCCTCTGTGTTGAAAAATTACACAGGAAATGAATTGCTGCCTGTCGCTTAGCTAGTGTGACCCCTGCATTCACACCGGGTGGAGCTAATGCCAGCAAGATACTGTAGATGCTAAGAGCTTATCCTAAGTGAAAAACTCTGTGTAGTTGCATATTGTTTTCTTTACATATTCTATTTTATTCACATTACATTCCTTTATAGGTTACTGGTCCCTGGAGGACTAGTGGTTAGGCCAAGACGCTCTCACTGCCGTGGCCTGGGTTCGATTCCCAGCCGGGGAACCAACCCCATCCACTGGAGTCTGGAGCCTGGCTAGCTCAGTTGGTAGAGCATGAGACTCTTGATCGTGGATTTGAGCCCCACTCTGGGTACCAACCCCAGCCCCTGGGGGTACACAGGCTAGTGCGCTCCTGGTGCCGGTCCCAAGCCCTGATAAAATTGGGGAGGGTTGCGTCAGGAAGGGCATCCGGCGTAAAATTTGTGCCAAATCAAATACGCGGACCAATGATCCACTCTGGCGATCCCTAACAGGAGCAGCTGGAAGAAGAACAACATCCTCTACAGGATACTACATTTTATTATATATCTACTAGATTTTATTAAATTCTATTTTTATTAAGTGTGTATATCTTAGTTCTGTTCGTTGCTGCGCTGTAAGACAAGGAACTAAGGAAAAACATTTCACTACATCACATGTATGTAAAATGTATGTGACAAACAAAGAACCTTGAACCTTGAGAGGTCATGGTCAGGGTCTGGGTGTCAGGGGTGTGGTGGTGACTCGTGTCTGTGTGTGTAGCTGGTCTTGGTGTCAGGTCAGAGCTGTATGGATTACTACATCCATACAGAGAAGCTCTAGAGCAGCAGTTTATTCCAGCACTTTCTGGAGCGCGAGAGTGGCGGGAAACAGGGAATCACCCAACGGCTGCCGGCTGACGTCACTCTCCACACAGACCAGTTTCTAGCAACAGGGAAGGAGCGTTTATTCAGTGCACAACATTCCGTTTTACACAAGTGTGTCGCCTTGGTGCTTCTGCCAGGACTCATATCTGTCTCACACACCCATACACACACACACCACACCCGCACCACACGCCCACTGAACCGCACACTGCCGTACTGAACGGTGTGTGTGAGCTGTGGTGTTTTACTCCTGCACTCCGCCGTGTCATCCCTCCATCCCCTAACCCTGTATGTCAATATATTCATTTCTTTCTTTCTTTCGGTGTGCTTGTACACGTACACTGTACCTGACACAATTACACGCTAGAGCTAACATATGTATACATATATATATATATATATATATATATATATATATATATATATATATATATATAAAACAACAGAGATGTAAACACAAACACGGAAGAAATAAACAGACACACAAACTGCCTCCGTTGCCATGAGCAACTTCCGACTCGCTCCGGCCATTACTGCAGGCTGGAATACTGAGCTGTACAGCTGAACGCTCGCATGTGTGTGTGTGTGTGTGTGTGTGTGTGTGTGTGTGTGTGTGTGTGTGTGGACCGACCCTGTGCACATTAACAGCCCTGTGATGTTCAGGGCGCCTGCATCTCTCACTGTCGGACACAAAAACACACAAGTCGCGCGGTGAACCGACCGCCGCCCCTCATTACTTACCTTCGATGGTGAGTCGCCTTGTCTTTCTTCCCTTTCGGCCTCCTTTTCCGAGCCTGAATAGCCATGACTGGAGGAGAGAGGTCGGGGAAGGGTGCGAGGAGAAGAGGGTGAAGACAGGACCGGGGGAGGAGCGGGTGAGAACAGAGGAAGAACGCGATAAGCTAGCTGTCCGGTGAAAGCATCTCTTTCAACCCAACGCTCTTACACACACACACACACACATACACACACACTCTCTCTGGTTCAACAAGAAGCTTCTAAAAAGCTGTACCAACATTAACAGATAGTTTTTTGATTCATAAAACAAATAAATAAAATCTCTACCTTTTCTGGAGCTCATGATGTCCTCCGTCCTCGCCGTCGGAGGCAGCGATGGGCCGCTTCTCTCGCCAGTCTCGCCGGAGGAGGATGCGCGCTCCCTCAGTCAACCAGGAGCGAAAGCGCGCGCACGAGTGTCGTTCGAGAACGAATCGACTCTTTTACAAACGAATCGACTCTTTTGTAAACGAATCGACTCTTTGGATTTGAATGGTAAAGTTAAGGCAAAAACCAACAGGCTTTCGGTAAATTAAAGGCAAAACTAATAATACGGTAACAATTTTTACAGAAAATTCATCAGTGTTTGATAAGTCTAATGCTGTTATATGCAATGCAACTCCGTTGTTTGGCCCAGCATATTGTAGTGTAGTGTGTTGAGGAGGTGAAAAGTTATCAGGATAAATAGGAATTATCTTCAAATTCTTCTGGAAACGCAGACACAGTATTATGAATGCAGGAATGTTTGCTGTCTATGCAAATACATAGTGTCTCGCTGTTTTTGCAAGTATTTTAATAAATTGGAGAAGAAGCGCAGTGCAAAGAAATTTTATTATGTTTACTAGATACTAGTTTAAGATTTGATTTAATAATAGACAGACCAAAAAAGAAGCATTACAGGTCACAATATCTCTAACTTCGCTAAGCTTGTAGCTTCACTACAATATCTCTGAATCAATCAATCAATCAATCCTGTGAATGAACCGTTTGGGAGCCGAAAGAGTCGGTTCTTATTGGTGAGCTGAGCCAGTTGTTCTGATTCACTGAAAGGAATTCCCAACATTAGCGCGCACAGATAGACGGGCGCGCGCGTTATCTGTGTACCTGCTCCCATAATGTAATGCTACAGGCGGTGAGTTTGCTCTGCACAGGTGAGCCCCATCTGTAGGCTGTATCTGAAGTTCATACAAGTGGTTCATACAAGCTCTTAACCCTAAATTTTAATCTACTGTGTTGTATTCAACGAGTAATTGGATGGGAAGGGCGTGGTTAGCTCCAGGGTTGGGGGTTCGATTCCCATCTTCGCCTGTTTGAGAGGGTTTCCACCGGGTGCTCCCCAGTTTAAAGACAACCAAATTGCCTGTGTGTGATGGGTTAGCACCTGGTCTCCATTCTACAGATGGAGGAATAGTCTATATGGTTTGAAGTAGAAGCCTTTATTTGTCATAGATACCCTACAGCACAGGGGAATTCTTTTCTTTGTTTATCCCAGCTTGTTAGGAAGAGAGCGTTACCACATTTTCCCAACAGTAACAGCTCGGTAGTGCTGGGGATTGAACCCCTGACTGTCTGATTAGTAACCCAGAGCCTTAACCACTGAGCCACCACTAGTGCGCTGGGGCCCAAAGTTAAGTGGTGGTGTTTGAGTGGGTGTAAATTGGGAAGTTATACTAGGAATAAAAGTTCCTAATGGCTCCAATAGGTAAACAGGATGACGTTCAAATTTGTGCTCCTTTCTATAACGTTAAAGCCAAAACTAAACAAAATAAAACAAATTAAAACTGCACTTTTTTTTTACATGCATATATCTAACTCTTCTACATCTACATGGTGTAAAAACAAATATTAAATAATATACAAAGTGCGTTTATATGGCTAGTACACAATCGAGGTGATTGGGATTCAAGCCAAAGCAATCCGGGAGGCGGGGCTTATCCGAGTAAACACTTCCGGAGTAGCGCGGACTGTAACACATGCTGCTTTCTCATGCTGATAGCGGCACTGCGGCCAATAAGACTGGTGTGGATCAGGTGAGCACGTTATTACGAGCCAAGATCTCTGCAGTACAGTTAGACATTTTGGGTGTTAAATGCATGAAGTTCTAAGACGTTTAGAGCTGTAATGCACGAGCTTGTCTCAGTTACCTAACCAGACACGGTCATGCTTGGCTTCTAAACACCAAACTAGCTGCTGGTGCTCACATGCTAGCTGTAGCAGACATTACAATTCCTGCAGTATCTCCAAGAAACAGCTTCACTGTGGTATTATGTGTAATGTGTAATGATTAGGGAGTAGTTGATCATAGCCTCGACCTTTCTGTTTGTCCAAGACATGCAGCACTCTAAAGCTCTCCTCTTCTGCAAACATTTATCATTTAAATGTCCTTCTAGTTGCAAGAATTAGAAGAATGCAGATTGTGTGATTGTGTGTCCAGCTTTATTTGTGCTTCTGTTTGCACCGTGTCTGTGTTAAATGTCTATATTTCCTGTTTTCCCCCAACAGAACTGTCACTCTGTGTCCTTATCCTTCAGGAGTGAGCCTTTTCCCTAACCTGTCAAGGAGTCTTCAAAAATCTCATCATAAGCAAAAGATTTTTCCTGCTCTCCAACAGTTTTCCTCCTGGAGGTGAGTAACCCTGCTGGGTTTATTGTAAAGTCATATGTTACTTTTTTTCTTGTTACTACATTCTAACTACAGCAGCATGTAAGAATCCTGTGAAAACTCTTTTTTTCCTCCTTCCTTCTTGCACACAGCAGATTTGTGCCAATGGAGGACAAGGAGGCTTCAACAAACCTGATTCATCTTGGGGAGAAGCGAGGGTGCCCTGAGGAGGACTCGGAACATACTGCTAAGAAAGCCCGACTTGAGGATGAAGCAAATGGCAGCCATGTCACCAAACAAACAGAGGAAGACAAAGAAGAGATGGAGGCAGAGGAGGGTGGGGAAGAGGAGTCTTTGGAGGATGAAGATGGAGAAGGAGAGAGCTTTGCTGATATGATGAAACATGGTCTCAGTGAAGTGGATGTAGGAATCCATAAGTTTGTCAGTGATCATAAAGGATTCTCTGGAATCTTGAAAGAGAGGTTAGTGTGTTTGAGTTCATATGTGTTGGCACTCTCATGTTCCTTATGTCAAAGTCCTGATATGCTGGCATTCTTCATATATTCACGGTGTAGACTGCTAGATCAGGAAAACAAAGATGCCGTCTTGTCGTGTCTGTCTGATTGGTGTAGTGTAACAGACTTTCGAAATGGGGAAGCAGGAGGCAGGAACTGAGTGAACTCAAATGTAAAGTTTTAATAATAAACAGAACTTAAGCATAACAGAAACCACAAACACCAACATAAAACACGGGTGAATCTCTCTCTCCCTCCCTTTCCAGACGCTTCTTTATTACTTTCTCTCACTGATTAGACAACTCAGTACCAGGCGTGCATCCTCATAGCCTGGCCCCTCCCTCCTTGTCGTCACATGTAGTTTCAGAAAATTAACCATTAATGGCTTTTTTGTTTGTTTGTTTGTTTGTTTTTTGGAATATCCTGCCAAATAACAAATCTGCAGTCCTATAAGTGTCCCATATTCTGGCAGTGAATATTGCCCAGGATTAAGATGGCAACACTACCATAGAGAGATGTAATGATGTAATAAATGAGTGAGTATTGTTTGAATAAACACACATTTTATTACCTGTTTTATTAGGTACTCTGATTTTGTGGTTCATGAGATTAGCAAGGAGGGGAAGATCGTGGGCCTAGACGACCTCTCCATACCTGTAGAAACAGAGGTGAGACACATGCCTGTACAGTATCAAGGTACTGGATCAAAGCTCAGTCAGAGCTGACCAAGAACCATCTCACTCAAGGATTTACCTGATGAGTAAAAAAAAAAAAAACTCTCTTACCTGATCTTGCGTAGAGAAATTTGCTATTTACATGATATACGTGATATTTTCTCAGTCCCATTCAGTTTCAGTAATTATGCAGTATTTGTCTGTTTGCGATCTATAAGAGTGTGAGTTGTCAGTCTCTTGTCTGCCCTCTGTTGTAGGAAGCGTCTGCAGAGACTGAGCCAGTAGAGTGTCAGGACCTGACAGAAGAGCAAAAACAACAGCTTGCTGATCTGCAGCTATTCAAAAACAAAGAGGGAAATGTGGCTATTGAGGTGACATGGTTTGCACTACTCCATTTTATAAGACTCTTCTCTTATAACTCTAATGTGAGTCTAAATGTGAACTAGTTGATAGAGATATTCAGGTTAATACCACAGCACTGCTAAATTCAAATCACAGATTTTCATATTAATGCACTCATTCTAAAGTGTAAATTCATTTGGACTTGTACGGCAGACACCGTACATAATCTAATCGTAATAAAACTAGACCAATTGTACAGAGACCTTTGTTTAGTATTTTTGTAAGAATGAAGCATTTATTTAGCAATTTTGAAGTCTCCAGTGATAGCGAATTATAGCAGTCAGTGGTAGAGCCATTCCTTTATGTTTTCTGCCATTCTAAAGATGGAGAACTGGTTTCTCAGTAATATTTTCATTTTAATTAACTTCATGAGAAAGGGAGGGAATGATTGTTTAGAGCTGCTATACATAAGTGATAACAAGAACTAACTTGTTTAATGGACATTCCCCAGCATTATATATAACTTTAAAGGAATAAAAAGTATGATGTTCTTTATTAAATAAAAAATTCTAATCATTGGCAAATAGTTCTTCTATTAGAGGAATAAAACACATACTTAATTTTAAATTGAAATGTTTTTCAGGGGAATTTAATACATTTTCTTTTTAAATAAATCACTTGTTTTTGTAATTGAGTTTTGAAGAGAGGATGATGATTGGCCCTGTGAGAGTGCTCAAACTTTGACCAACTTTTTAAAGACCTCTACTCTAGTAGCCTAAAATATCTAACTGTTAATACTGCAAGCAAAGCTGTCAAAATGTGTGCAAGATGTGTTTTTTTTTTTTTTTTTTTTTTTTTTAAATCAGATGTCTCAGGTATTACTTTTTTATCTGCCTGCAATATTTTGTAAAAAATAATAATAATAAAATAAAAATCAGTTTTTTGATGAAAATATAATATAAATTATGAAGTATAAATGAAATAATTTTTTGAAATGGGGCCCTTTTTGTGTATTTAAATTTAATTGCAGTGTCAGTGTATCAGAAGGCATTGTTCATCTGTAATATGTTCATCCACACAGGTGGAAGGAGATTCCAAGGAGAGGCGTACTTTGCTTCATAAAGCAATCAAAGCCCTATACCCAGGACTGGAGACCAAAACTGAGGAAAGAGAGGGCAAGAGGTTCATAGTGGCATATCACGCGGCTGGGAAAAAAGCACTAGCAGGTAATGATGCATCAATTCTTCCCTCTCAAATCAAAACAAAGATGGCTGTATCTCTACATGACATTATCTCACTTTTCTGCATGTGTAATTACCCATGTCATGCCACAATCTCTCCATCTTTCAACTTGCATGTTTCATTTAATGAAAATAGATCTGGCATGTACAGGTGCATGGACACACATGGTTGAGGCAGCTGTGCACATGTCTGAGAGAGGGTTAAGTGCACACTACAGGGTCTGGATAAAGGGTTACTATTAACTGAGAATTTTATTAAGATATTAATAGTAAGAGAGGCAAAGCTCTGGACAAATTATAATCATGTAGTTAATTGTATGTTACTAATAGGACCTCCTTTTTTTGCTGAAAAATACATGAATAAAACAGTAAATTATTAGGATAAATAGATAGATGAATATGATGGTGAAATGGTGAAATTTGACCTTTTTTTGCACATATCATAACAAGAAGTAACACTTCCACTGTAAGACAATGCACGCTAAATGAAATATTTAATAACAAATATGACCATGAAAACTGTCTAGTTTTATACCTGGCTTTTTTATACCAGCTATGTTTGTAGCTGTGTTTGTTAAACTGGCTCCTTAGAACATTAATAAAAATCATTTCTACGTTTTGGGGAAATATATTTGTATATATAAGTAGAGATGTCAAAGTATGATTTAACAAAAAAAATGGCTAAACTTGGCCAGAATTCAGCTACAGCTGCATCGACACTCCTCCACGCATATAATACAGGATCTATCAGAATGAAAATATCTATGTGAGGGAGTACAGTTGAGGTGGATAGCACAATGAAATGACAGTAAAATTGGATATTAAAAGGCGACTCTACTGACGGACATTATGATGATCTGAAAGTTAGCTTAGACTAGAATAATAATAAGTTCAGCAGATATTCAGATGACGTAATGATGTACAATGGGCAAACTTAGAAATTAGTAGATAGAGAATCAGCTATAGACAGACACCCAGAGTAACCTACACAGGATATAACATAATGGAGGTGAATGTCTTACCTGGTGCCCTCACACCTAATGCAGAAAGACATTTGAAATTCAGCCACTGATCCTTCTTGTGTTTTGAATTTTTTCAAATATTGTCTGGTAAAGTTTGCGCTCAAACTCCTCTGTATTTTTACCAAAGATTAAAATATTGTCACTCTTGTGTTTGGGGTCGCGTGATTCCGATAAAGCAAGCTCGATGTGTCTAGTGCTTATTAGATCACTTGAGATCAGACATGGCATGTTAACATGAAATGAGCAACGTCTGGTGTTCAGTAGTATTTTGGGATTTGTGCCTCTCACAAGTTATCACCCACTAAAATCTAGAAAAAAAAACTCTTCCTACTTCCACAGGTAGAGTTATGTGTTGGAAAAGCTGCACACATACTCATTTCTTGCTGAGTCATGGCGAGCCACACTGCTCGGTGGGGAAGCGCTGTTAGACAGCCTTACGAAATGACTTACCAGATTGTTTTTCAGGAAAATCTTTGATTTTGCTTTGATCTGGAAAGCTTTTTAGCATAATAGTAGTTTTGTATATAGTAACAGAAAAGCGACTACTCCCACTTATATGGTTCTCTTCATGTGTAGTCTTTTGGCATGTGTGGGTCTTACATAACAGACCATTGGCCTTTTGAACATGTGACATGGTAAAGCCAGATGGAGGGCTGTTTACTGGAGAGCATTTACTGCTCGAGTCAGGACCCTGGCATACAGAAGTGTTTTGGCACATCTCCTCCCTGCATGCACATCATGCCCTGTCTCTGGGTTCTCCACTTGGTCCCTGACCGATCTTAGTAACACTTTCTTGTCCTCCTAATGCTCCTCTTTATTGGGACAGAAGTTCGAACAGCTGCAGGTAAGAACCTCACCTCCACTCAGCTCCATGAGAGGGGTTGGGGGAATCACGGGTTTGTTTTGTTGGATTTTCATTTAGGACAATTGCTGTTCAGGTGTACAACGGATTGGTAGTAAGTTTATACTGTTTTTGGAGTAATCTAATAATTGAAATGAAACACTTTTACTTTTGGCTGTTAAATTGTGGTATCCACCCTAAGCTGTTGTTTTACCATCTCACTCTTTTTGTCTGTCTCTCTTCATGGAAGCACCAAGAAAACACTCATGGCCTAAGAACCGTGGCAGCTTTTGCCATTTTGTGCTTTACAAGGAGAATAAAGACACCATGGATGCCATCAACGTTCTCTCCAAATTTCTCAGGTGTGTTATGGCTCCTGTACATAACAACAATGGTTATATTATTTAACATAGTTTGGTTTAAAAGATATTTAATTTTTGTGAACAAATCAAACATTTGCTCCTTAATTGCCTTTATTGTTCTTTTAGTAAATGTTATTCTTAACACAAGTACTGTCCTACTCTTGTGTTTGTGTATATGTGTATTCAGTATATCTTGCAGAATCTGTCAGTAAAGTCACAGAAGATAGCTATGTGCATGGAACCAGTGGAGTAATGTAAGAGGCAGTCAGCATATGGTGCTTTCAGCTCAGCGCACATAGTCAGCACCACGATTGTTGTTGTAACTTGGCTGTTCATGTTAAAAGTAATTCACGCTCATTCAGTACTGATCACTGATCGCTATGTAGAGATCCAGTGTTTGTTTGTTTATATGGTTTTTTTATTGTGTTAAAAATCCTATCATGTGTCAGAGAGACAGTTATTTTTAAAGACACACAGTGAGAACCTTTATTCTCTGCCACAAGCAGAGATAAAATCACAGTTCCATTTAACTGTTTTATTATTATTTTTTTTTGAAAGGTATTAAAACACACTATGAATGTGAACTTGTTTTAAATCATGTAAAATATATTCTTTTGGATTTTATTAGGAAATCAGGCTATGTAGTTTTGTAGTTGAAAAAAATAAGCATACATAATCATAATTAGTGTTTTTAATGTGGATAAAAACACACAAAAATGTGCCAGAAATATAATTAAAATGAGGAAAAAGGAAAACCGCTTCCATAGGACCCTAATCAGGATGTTTGCAAGGCATGCCAAGTCACATCTGAATTGTGGTTAGTTGTGCAGCCCTGCATTCCACAGTAATATAATATGAAACACACCTTAAAAATAATGCAGGAACTGTCTGACAGTTCAGGTAAGTAAAGACCTAACGACCTGACCTGCTCAGACACTGCGCTTCAGAAGAGAGAAGAGTCAAACGAGAGTTCCCTCCTAGGTGCCCTACATCTCTGGAACTGCTGCAGAAGGGATGTTTATAAAGCTTTTACAGCTAAGGATTTGTATGTTGACCAGTCTGAAATTTAGAGAGAGTTTTAATTTCCTTTAATGTCTTACTGCTTGTTTTTGTATACTGTAATAGGTTTATTATTAATCAGTTACAAAACATCTACTACAGAACATGCCAATTATGAAATACTTCATTTCTGGAAAGCGTATTCAGACATTGTATGTTTTCTCTATGCTCTCTGCGCAGACTCTCATACCCTGCCTTTCTTTCGCTTTCTGATGTGTCCTCAGAGTCCGACCCAATGTCTTCTCCTACATGGGCACAAAAGACAAGAGAGCCATCACAGTGCAAGAGATTGCTGTGTTAAAGTGAGTGCAGTCAGCTCATCTGACTCACTGTCTGCATTGCGCAGAAGTCCAGCTCCTGTTTACAACCTTGCTTGTATAAAGTCTGGATTTTTATTCTGTCTCACATCCCTGGTTGTTCAAGCTGATGTTTATTTTGATCTTTTGTAGCTGTAGCTTTGTGATTATAGGGAATGAGTCGTGTATGTATTTTAGAAGGTTTATTATTGTATCTTCTCAGAATCAGTGCAGAACGATTGGCTCACCTCAATAAGTGCCTGATGAACTTCAAACTGGGAAACTTCAGCTATAAAAAGCACCCTCTGAAACTGGGGGAGCTGCAGGGGAACCATTTCACAGTGGTACTCAGGTCAGTGCACACTTCACCAAGGATATACTTCAATGTAATTCATTACTTGCTACTATTTATTTTAGTACTTTTAGTTCATGCACACTTGTGTTTTACGAACTAAACTCAGGCCATGATTTATTAAAGGGTTGCATGTGTAAAAATACATGCAAACTTAACACCTGCAAAAAAAAAAATGATGCAAGCTGATTTACTAACTGGGTCTGTGGAGAATTGCATTTTTCACAATAGTAAAATAGCACGTCTTGTCCGTTGCACGAGTTTGTCTTTATCAGTATGCAGTTTAGGATGTTTTCTAACTAAAAGTGCAAAATATAGGCATGCCAGTGCAAATATATTAATTTAGTATCCACAGTATGATTTACTCTGTCAGAAAGTCACTTTCAGAAGGGTTATTGCGTGTGCAAATTAATACTGTATATCCGGAGAGTATATTAAATTTGTGGAAGCCCATTTCCTCCAGCTGAAGACAAATTTATATCACTGACTAAGTATTAGTGATGAGAAAGCGTATCTAAATAATGCCTTAGTAAAGGCAGGGTCCTGGGTTCGATCCTGAGTTTGATTAATGTCTGTATAGAGTTTTTGCATGTTCTCTGAGGGTCCACATGGGTTTCCTCTGGGTTCTCCAGTTTCCTCCCACCTGACAAAAAACATAGTAGTAGGTGGATTGGCTAAGATAAATTGCCCTCAGGTTGTGAATGTGTGTGTGCATGGTGCCCTCTGATGGACTGAAGTCCCACCCAGGGTGTATTCCCAGCTTATGGGATAGGTTTAGGCTCAACCATGTCCTGACGATGAAGCGGTGAGTGAGTTTTTCATTCACTTTATTCTTCCAGGAGTCTCTTTGATATCTGAACTTGATGCAGCTGCCGAGAACATTTAGCTCACACACACATACACACAAAAAAAATTACATTGTGTATCCTCCCCGTATTTTGCACTCGAGATAACTCACGCTATTATTCTTTGTAAATCACCCACAACACGCCCACTATTTATGCAGGCACATTGTACACTCAAATTAGCATTGTTTCGGATCTTAGTAAATCGTGCCTTCAGACTACAAATGTAATCTAATTACTCAGAGCTTTGTGCCTATTCATCTTGTGCATATTTAGCTGCAAGGCTTCTCAAATTCAATCCTAAGGACCCCTTTCACTACATGGTGTGGTGTCCTCTACTGCCAACACATAATTTATTAGATGTTTTTGGCACTGAAGTTGGACCGAAGTTGAAAATGATTGTATTTTATTTTTGCTGGTCTTGGTCTCATGGCATAGCCCCCATGGCATATTCATACTGGAGTTGAAATAACACAGTCATTTTAAGCAGTATTGAGATAATGGCTCCTCTTGTTTTCTGTATTTGCAGGAACATCTCAGGCTCTGATGAGCAGGTGGAACAGGCCATGACATCACTCAGGGACACTGGCTTTATCAACTACTACGGCATGCAGCGCTTTGGCACCACAGCTGTACCCACACACCAGGTTGGCAGGTAAAAACACACCTGATCAGGCATCTAATAGTTACTAATTACACATTCACATTCAATATGCTGCAGTGTAGGTGTTTTGGGAGTCAGTCTGATTTCTATAAACACTTTACTTCCAGAGCCATCCTGCAGAACAACTGGACTGAAGTGATGGACCTGATCCTAAAGCCACGGCCTGGGGGTGTGTGCTTATCTCGTGATTCTAGCTTTAGCACTGATTGTAAAAAGTAAAAAGTCTATAGATAAGATCTCCTCCTCAAGAACAAGAAATAATATTTTTTATTAATTAATCTCTCTGCCTCACTCCCTCTCACTTACTGTTACCTCTCTATGTATCTCCTCCTTTTTCCCTCCCACTCTATCTTCCTTTTACACACACTGACTGACATTAGCGGAGAAGGGCTATCTGGTGAAGTGTAGAGAGGAATGGGCCCAGACACAGGATCCTGAAGCAGCCCTGAAGAAGCTGCCAGTGAAACGCTGTGTAGAGGGACAGCTCCTGAGGGGCTTGTCAAAGTACGGCAAAAAAAACATCATTACAGCTTTCGGAATGGTGAGCACACACGCGTGCACACACACACACACACACACACACTCTCTGTAATTAATACTGTAGTTGCTTCAGTATCATGATTTTAAATAAGGATAATGCAAGTTTAAATACTTGTGGTGAGACAGGAGGATGAAGAAAGAGTCACACAAACTGGCTGCCCAGAAAGTGCTTCCTGATGGAATACTTCACTTGAAATTAAGTTTAGTTTGGGTTAATTTAAATTAAATGAAAAAATAAATTTAATTAACACTTTTACAGAATTTGTATATTATTATTATTATTTTAGTTGGTTTTACCTAAATTGAATTTTCTTTTTTTTTTTTTTTTTTGTTTGCTTCACATGCATATATCTCGGATTTGACAACGGCTTCAAATGTGGCTCAGCCAATTAGATTTTAGAATCGAAACCATCCATTTTATACTTTGTTTTTTTGTGCTCCTGTTAAATATCACAGATGTGTATCCCTTTTCTATTTACGCAAACCAAACAAAGGTAGGTTATTAAAAAAAAATGTGGTTTTTCTATTAGAGGGAATAAAAAAATCTCCAGATGCATATCAAACATAATATACACTCATTCACTGTGCACTTTATTAGGAACACTACACTAATACTGGGTAGGGCCTCATTTTGCTCTCAAAACAGCCACAATTCTTCATGACCTGGATTCCACAGGATGTTGGAAACATTCCTTTGAGATTCTGGTCCATGTTTTCATGATTGCATCACGCAATTCCTGCAGATTTTCAGGTGCATTTTCATGCTGTGACTCTCCCGTTCTACCACATCCCAATGGTGTTCTATTGGATTCAGATCCGGTGACTGGGAAGATCACTGAAGAACACTGAACTCACTGTCATGTTCATGAAACCAGCTTGAGATGACTTTTGTTTTGCTTATGGTGCATTATCATGCTGGAAGTAGCCATTAGAAGATGGGTAAATTGTGGCCATGAAGGGATGCACATGATCAGCAATAATACTCAAATAGGCTGTGGCATTCAAGCGATGATTGGTTAGTATTAACGGGCCGAAAGTGTGCCAAGAAAACATTCCCCACACCATTACACCACCTCCACCTGTCTGGACTGTTGACACAAGGCAGTTTGGTTCAAAATTCTGTGCCTACCATCTGTGTGCCTCAGCAGAAATCAAGATTCATCAGACCTAGCTTCTGCTGTTGTGGCCCATGTGTCTCAAGGTTCAACATGTTGTGCATTCTAAGATGCTTTTCTGCTCACCACTGTTGTACAGAGTGGTTATCTGAGTTACTGCAGCCTTTCTGTCAGCTCGCCATTCTCCATTGACCTCTCGTCAACAAGGCATTTCCGTCTGCAGAACTGCTGCTCACTGGATGTTTTTTCTTTATTGCACCAAACTTTAGAGACCCTTGTGATTGAAAATCCCAGGAGATCAGCAGTTACAGAAATACTCAAACCAGCCTCTCTGGCACCAACAATCGGGCCACAGTCAAAATCACTGAGATCACATTGTTTCCCCATTCTGATGGTTGATGTGAACGTTACCTGAAGCTGCTGGCCCGTGTCTGCATGACTTTATGCATTTCACTGCTGCCACATGATTGGCTGATTAGTAAATTACATGAATGAGTAGGTATACAGGTGTTCCTAATAAAGTGCTTGTGAGTGTATCAGAGGTGCTATACAAATAACATTTATTATTAAACTCGGTCTATCCTAATGTCATTTTCTAAATCATTCATTGTTTTTCCTCACCGATTTCTTTTTCCCCTCAGATCCCTCGCAACAACAGGCTCATGTATATCCACAGCTACCAGAGCTTTGTGTGGAACACCATGGTCAGCAGGAGAGTGGAAGCCTATGGCCTTAAAGCTGTGGAAGGAGACCTAATACTCAAAGGAGGTGTGGTTCTTCAGTATAATTTAAGTGTATTAATGGATTTGCAGTGGTATGATTATGATTTGAAAGCTTGCTGCTCATGTTGCTTGAGTTCTATATGGACACACTGTTCATTCTCTATTCTGATTGGTCAGAAGGTTCATAACAGCAGTCCCAGCTACAAAGCAAATCACAGGTTTATATTAATGCACTTGTTAGTGGCAACGTTTTTCTTTACGGTTTTCTTTTCAAATGGAGACCCTTCGCTGCAGTTAAGTTGCTTTTAACAGTCCATAATTAGTAGCCTAACCTCTTTGTGTTATAATGTTTCCACTACAATGTTAGTTTTTAATCATCCTCTAAAAACAGATAAAAACGTCTGCCATTTTCTTCTTTAATTTAAAAAAAAATTGCGTTGACAAATTGCTGTGACATAAGAGAAATAAAACACTTTTGGGATGTGCTGTTATTGGAAAATAATCATCCCAACATTGGTTAATTTCCTATATAATCACACCCCATCGTGTTTTAATCCTTACATGAACACATCGTTGTGTGCTGTGGAGTGTAGGTTATAGCTATGCACATTTGAGCCATTATAATGCAAATAGTGCTCAAAATGTTTGTCTCATTCATTCTCAGTATTTTCTGTGTTATTCATCAGCTGTTTGATGGCAACTTTTTCTTCTTGCTACATCAACTTATTAATATTTTGGTAAAGCTTTTGAATTTGAATTGGTAGAAATTCTAGTTGAGGAATGGTTTACAAACGTCTGTGTTTGTCAGTATGAGGTTGTAATGTTGACTGTAGGGTTGAGTGGTTGGCATATGAGTTACTCTAACAATAAGTGATGAAACATGTCCTGCAAAAGTCGTGAAAAAAGATTTCCTAAAGAATATGAATGCTGATGGTTAGTATAACAGAATAAGACATATTTTTGATAGGTTGGTGTTTGATAATGATATTTTGTGTAATTTTAGTGCTTTTGTCTTGCAGGCACTGCTCACATCCTATCTGCAGAGGAAGTTGATAAGCACTCCATTCATGATATTGTGATGCCACTACCTGGATTTGATGTCATCTATCCCACACACAAGGGTCAGTCAGAGCACACCTTGATATTTTCTCTAGGATTATCTCCAATTCCTGTGTGAAGTTTAGATTTGATTTTGTAAATGCCTCGGTGTAATAGTGTTTTTCAAACTCTTCGGTCACGTGCACTCTGTCCGGCAGTGGGGAAAGGCTACAGAGACATGCTGGCAGCCGATAATCTGGACATTGATAACATGAGGCATAAAGTACGAGATTATTCACTGGCTGGAGCCTACCGCCGTATCCTCATATGCCCAAGTGATGTCAGCTGGTCAGTGGAATTTCACTTCAACTCCTTTTTTCTTCTTTACTTTTTATGCCTGAAATTATGGATAATGGAATAAGCTCAGCTTGTGATGCATCAGATTGGTTCACATTGCTCTCTCTGTCTTTTTTCCTCTCCCTGTCCCTCTCTTCCTGGTCATCTTTGAAAGGGAGCTGATTCATTATGATGACCCCAGAGTGCCTCTGGTCCACACGGATGTAGAGAAATTGGAAAACAAACCAGCACCAGTTTTTCTGACAGGTCAGTAATTTTAGTCCATTTGTCATAGTTGTACAGGGGTGCCAACACTGACAGTTTAGCCGTAGCATTTATGATTTTTCTCCCCTTACTTCAGTGATACAGGAAGGAGACACCTGAAGAATGTTTGAAAATTTTGACATGTCAGTCCACAAGCTATAGTCTTGTGATCCATGGTCTTCTAATAGAAAGCAAGAAGATAAAAAACAGAGGAGCTACTTATTATTAAGTAGTGGTCATACCAGACTTTTGACTCACTGTTGCTTGGCACACCTCTGAAAATCTTGTCCACTGACACATGCTAAGGTTTTTGTGGTAAAATTCTGTTTGTTTTTCACTTTCTGTCTGCTAGGATTTTCTTGTTGCTGCATTGTTGGCAGCTGTGGTTGTATCATAAAATAAGCAGCACCTTCCCTCGGGTGCTGAATGTAAAAGTGCCAGCAGCAGATTCACTGTTCTTTGTGCTGTTTTTCGTATGTGACTATATTTCTTTCTCTTGTTCTTTTGCCTCTCTAACCCCATGCTGATGATGTAGAGGGTAAATACAAGGCTCTGAAGATGGAGTTCTCCCTCCCTCCATCTACCTACGCCACCATGGCCATCAGAGAAGTGCTTAAAATGGACACCAGCATCAAGAACCAGACGCAGCTTAACACTGTGTGGCTGAACTGAGGACCATCGTCTGTCTGGAGTTTTACTTTCCCCCAAGCTTTTGTTTTTAATAATTGCAATCAGACATAAGCACAGAATTGTTCAGTATTTAATGTCTTTCTTTTTAACAAGCTTAGAAAACAGTGAGTATAAACCTTCAGTTTAATTGGCCTTTATTGCCCTGCACTAGCAGGGTGGACACTGCGTTTGCAAAATTGCCCACCCTGTTCTTGATGAATGTGTGGAGAACTTTTTGTCTGATATCAGATTGCGCTTTAGATGTACAGATGGGATAAATAAATACTGTGTCTTTTTTATATTTACAAAATGACATTTTGCAAATATAATTAAATCACTAAACATCCCTATGTTCAGATCTTCGTTTACGCTGATGTAACTGTGGCTCATTTTACTCATCACATTAAAGGGTTAAAATAATAGATAAAGAAACATGTTTAGTTTGGTGCCCAAGGTTGTGTCAGAGACAGCATCACTGCTTTTACACTGTATGGCCAAAATTATGTGGACACCTGACCCTCACACCCATATGTGGTTCTTCCCCAACCTGTTGCCACAGAGTTGGAAGCAATTGTCTAGAATGTCTTTGTATGCTGTAGAATTAAGATTTTCCTTCACTGGAACTAAGAGGCCCAAACCTGTTCCAGCATGACAATGCCCCTGTGCACAAAGCGAGCTCCATGAAGACATGGTTTAGCCAAGGTTGGCGTGGAAGAACTCGAGTATCCTGCACAGAGCCCTGATCTCACCCCACTGAACACCTTTGGGATGAACTGAAACGCCGACTGCACCCCAGTTCTCACGTGACATCGTTAACTTGGTGTTAACGCCCATGGTTTTGGAATGGTACATATGGGTGTGATGGTCAGGTGTCCACATATTTTTGGCCATATAGTGAACCTCTGTGCCATACAAGTGTTTACAGGAAAAATATGTATTTTCTGTCAAATATAGAGTTACTAAGGCTCATGGCACAGTTTGATCCACCTGTAATCACAGGTGCTGCAGCGCTGACCATCTGTGCAACACTCTGTTCAACCTGCCTTTAGTTTTCCTGCAGTCTATAAATAATCAATCTGTTTACATTTAATCATTATCACAGAAAAAAGTGCCACCAATTGTATTAATGAATCTCTATTTCAAAGGAAACTAGTTGTGGCTACAGAGATGTAAGTACATTCTTGCATAACAGTTCAGTCCATAGTAGAAATTCAACTAATACAGACATGTTTTACAAAATGGATTTTGCCAGGTTAAGGCAACAACTCTGGGGAGAGTATGTGTTACAGTGATTTTATTACAGGTAAGAGTGTTCTTGGGTAAAATGTAAAGTGGAGTGCCTAAAACCCCCTTGGCTATGATATAACCATTGTAACGTACAGCCTTAAATGTCTTACTGGTTTTATAAAACGGTAACAAAAACAATGGTAAAAAAATAATTATATTCACAAGAAACAATTCTTATACCACACAATTTAGTATTGTGTTTGGGTTGTTAAATAACATAACAGGCAACAGTTAGACTATTCTATGGACAGAACAATGGATTAAATGTAATGGTTTTATTGGTTTAAAACATGTGTTGATACAGAATTCAGTTGTTAATTATGCGGTCACAGGTGTGCACATATCTCAGATTTGACAACAGCTTCAAATGCGGCTCAGCCAATTAGATTTTAGAATCGAAATCATCTAGTTTATAATTTGTCTTTTAGTGCTCCTGTTAAATATCACAGGTCTTTGTGCCTTTCCTATTTAAGCAAACCATAGAAAGGTAGTTAAAAATCTGTAGTGTTCATCTTTCAGTTACAGAGATTAAATAAATCTCCAGATGCATATCATACATAATATGCAGTTGCAATGCAATACTGTAGGCCCAGATTACCTTCACTCAGGACTGAAATTAGGTAGTTTTCTAACCCTATGCTTTTTTCTGATCATAAAGTGCAAATCTAGAAGATATCCACCACAGCCTCCAGGATCAGACTATTGGTAGTGAGTGAACCATTCCGAAAATAGTGAATCATTTCCGTAAATCGAGTCTTAAACATTAATTTAAAGGGAATTCTGTCAAATTTTGGAAAGATCTGGTTTTTTTTTTTTATTTTAAAAAAATAATGCATCTAGAGTGCCTACTGAGTGTTTGCAACATAAGTGATAGAAACTGTGGTCTTTAAAAACTACCTCAAAGTTATTACACCAAATAGTGATGCATACATTGCTTCGTACCTTAGAAACTATATAGTGAACTAAAATGACTGGTTGCTTTGTTGCTTGCTAGTGTGAACATAGTGTAAATGTCCTCCTTGTCCATGAAAATGAAAAATTTTTTAATAAGGCAGTGTGTTTAGACAGTGATTGCACTGTGCAGTAGTGACAATATAGACTTTCAGACCCACAACCCTGCAATTTTAGAAACTTTTTCAGTATTAATAATAAAAAAAATTAATTTAAATACAGGAAGACCAGAAGGACTTCATGGCAATGTCAATTAAGTGAGCAAATTGGACAAATGGAAGGTAGTTATGGGTTCAGTCCCTATCACTATATCCTAGTGATCCTAGTGATACTACTAGTATATCCACTATATCCTGATCAGGATAAAACAGCTACTGCTTTAGAAACCTTCACTTACTGTATGTTTTACTGCCACCATTTTCAATAATCAATCTTCTCTGCTTCAGGAATATGTTGTTTTTATGTTTGCTAATATGGACCCAGATTAAAATATTTTCTATGTACCACTTTTTACCTTATCAACATTACATGGAAAACTCAGAAGCCACATGTAGCTGTACTGACATTCAGAGTTAAAAAAAAAAAAAAGAAAAAAACAACACATTAGACATGCTTATCACATAGTCATTACACTTCTGTAAGTGATTTCTTTTTAACGAGTTATTTTATGCTGAATAAAAAATTTGGGTGAAATTTCCCTTTAATGCCCAGCTCTACTACAGTAATGCCCAGTGCTTGGTGTGTGCGCGCCTCCTGAGTGTCCTCATGACAACCCCTCTCTCTCCCTCACACACACACACACACACACACACACGGCTAACAGCAGTCAGAAAGTCTTCTGTAGGAAGAGTAGTTTAGTGGAGAAGGAGCTTCTCGGTTTTAGCTTGGTGATTACAGCTACAGCAGGTAAGAGAATTTCTCTTCTATTTAAATATTAAATCAGTTTGCTTCACTTTTATTTTATTTATGTATTTATTTATTTCTAGAAGTAATGACCTTGTGGATGTCATCTGTAAGTCATGTTAACATGTTATTCTTTAGGTGTTTTTTTCCCTTACTGATCAGGTTTAATGCTCTTTTTTACCCACTGTTTTTAAAAAGAGAAGAGTTGCTATCCATTATCTAATCGCTGGTTTATTCTCAACTCTAGCTGTCAGACAGGGTCCAGGTGTCCGCCTGTCGGTAATGAATTACAGATAGAGCACATTCCGCTGTGTGTGTGTGTGTGTGTGTGTGTGTGTGAGAGAGAGAGAGAGAGAGAGATACAATGTGTGTGTGTGTCTGTGTGTGTAAGAGGGAGAGAGACATACTCAGTGTGTGTGTGAGAGAGAGAGAGAGAGAGAGAGAGAGAGAGAGAGATACAATGTGTGTGTGTGTCTGTGTGTGTAAGAGGGAGAGAGACATACTCAGTGTGTCTGTGTGTGTGAGAGAGAGAGAGAGAGAGAGAGAGATAGATACTCTGTGTGTGTGTCTGTGTGTGTAAGAGGGAGAGAGACATACTCAGTGTGTGTGTGTGTGTCTGTGTGTGTAAGAGGGAGAGAGACATACTCAGTGTGTGTGTGTGTGTGTGTGTGTGTGTGTGTGTGTGTGTGTGTGAGAGAGAGAGAGAGAGATACTGTGTGTGTGTGTAAGAGGGAGAGAGACATACTCAGTGTATGTGTGTGTGTCTGTGTGTGTGAGAGAGAGAGATACTGTGTGTGTGTGTGTGTGAGAGAGAGAGAGATAGAGAGATTGTGTGTGTGAGAGAGAGAGAGAGAGAGAGAGAGAGAGAGAGATACTCTGTGTGTGTGTGTGTGTGTGTGTGTGTGTGAGAGAGAGAGAGAGAGAGAGAGAGAGAGAGAGAGAGAGAGAGAGAGAGAGAAATGCTTAGACTAACCTGGGGCATACACTCTCAAGCCCCTAAAAAGATATCTGAGCAGGGGTTTGACTTTATTGCAGTGCTTGATGTAATAAATCACACTTGCTGTGAATACTAATGTTATGTAGTGGACTAATGTCCATTTTTACATGGATTAGGCATTAAACAAGGATTACCCTTCAGTTATTATTATGGCCATATTTCATTATTATTGTTATTATTAATATTAATATTTTTATTATTATTATGGTCATATATTAGACTATATGCTGGTGAAAGTTTAATGTTTAATTATGCTTATCATGGCAATAGCAAACTATTTGTTCTCAAGCATCATTATGTTGAGCCTGCATGAGAAATATATGGACAGTATTAGTTTTTTTGGCTGTATTAATCAAAGCCACATATATGCACTTTTACCAAGTTTATTGTAAAAGTTCTCACCAATGTATCACTTCTAGAATCAAGCTATTTACGTAATCTAAACTGTGAATTAGATTTAATTTCATCCCTGAAGTTCCATGGTGGATTAAACCAGGATAAGCGTGGGTGTCAAATTGTGATGTGAGTCACTGTGGTCTAGTCTCTATGCGGACTGTTATAGGACTTACCTCATTTCTCACTGCAGGATAGTGTTACTCAGACAGTGACAGCTGTGTCTCTGAGTTCCAGATAGGGGCCACAGGGTAGTAAACATCTGACTCTTTCTCACACACACACATTCTGCTGTCAGGAAGCCAATAGCCAGAGAGGTATGACAGAGCATGACTGTTTCATATCTGTTCTGATAAACTGTATTTGACTGTATTTTGGATGGATCATATTCCTCACTTGTGTATATACATTATATGTACACAATACGCTATATAAGTATGTGGGTCTTCCCAAAACTGTGGCTGCAAAGATTTCCAAAATCTAGTAGAAAGCATTCCAAGAAGAGTGGAGCTTATTATAACAGTAATTATAACAGCCTAATGGATAGAGAGTCGGTCTTGCAACCTGAAGGTGAACCTGAAGGTTGTGGGTTTGAGTCTCAGGTCCGGCAGGGATTGTAGGTGGGGGGGAGTGAATGACCAGTGCTCTCCCCCAGCCTCAATGCCACGACTGAGGTGAGACCCTTGAGCAAGGCACCGAACCCCCAACTGCTCCCCGGGCGCCACAGCAAAAAAGGCTGCCCACTGCTCTGGGTGTGTGTTCACAGTGTGTGTGTGCACTTGGATGGGTTAAATGAAGAGCACAAATTCCTAGTATGGGTCACCATATTTGGCCACAAGTCACTTCACTTAAAATGCACATATAGTTGTGAATGGCCAAATGTCCGCATACTTTTAGTGTATGTTGCCACTTGAACATCACGGCAGGAAAAAAAAATACTAAACGGGATTCACTGTTTTTAATACAACATGATATCCGTGTGACCTCTAGTAGCTGAAGTGATATTCACACCATGTTCTCTCATTATATGGTCTCGCACTGTCTGCATGCCTTTCCTGGTCGTTTTCTGTATAGATCTTCTTTCATGGTAAATATTTTTTCTCTACAGGTTTCACTTCTTAAGGCAGTATCCTTAAGGAGTCTTTGGATGTCTAATGGTTCTAGCTTTCCTCAGTTCTACTTCAAACTTTTCTGTAATGGAAATTATCTGTTGTAGGATTCTATTATTAAGGGTTCTCAAGAGGGACAAACCAAAGTATTCTTAAGAGTGCTATATAGAATCTTTTTCTTAATGTAGGATAGGATAGGCATTTGGAAAGGGCGGTTGAAAATGTGTATAGTTCATGTCTCAGCACTGGTTAAGTGTTTTCAGATCTCATGGACGTTCAACATATGTGTTTTGTGTTTTGATTGTGTTCTCCCAGGATGGTGGCTCACGAGGAAAAGTCAAACTCTTGTGGAACAGTATGCCTTAAATACCTGCTGTTCACCTTTAATCTGCTTTTATGGGTCAGTCATTTTTATTTTTATTTTTATTTTATTGACTCAAATTATAGCCAGTTTGTTAAAAAAGTATTTCTGAATATGTGAGAGAGTTTTAGAGGTTGAAATTGCCTGGTACATCCCTGGTGTCCCATTCAGGGTGTATTCCCGTCTTATGTCCGGTGTTCCCTGAGCAGGGATAAAGCAGTTACTGAAGATGAATAAATGAATGTTAACTGCAATATAAGGATTCTATCTGCTTTAAATCTCTTTTTTCTCTTCCAGTTGTCTGGGGGCGCTGTGATGGCAGTGGGACTCTGGACTCTAGTGGATAAGAGTGACTACATTAGTCTACTGTCTTCCAGTGCATATTCTTTTGCTGCCTACATCCTTATAGCAGCAGGCACCGTTGTCATGCTCACTGGAATTCTTGGCTGCTGTGCCACCATTAGAGAGAACAAAAGACTTCTGATAGTGGTGAGTTAAAAACATAATATAGTCATTTATGGGCATGTTGCATAAATTAGCATTAGCAATAGGCTGGGCGATATAAAATGAATGGTCTCAAAGAGTTTTTTTTCCATTTATTAAAGTCAGATCGTGCATGTTCACTGCTAAAACTTCTCCAGCGTGGGCCTGGGCAAACAGAGCCACTGCTGTGAAGTAAGCTTAAATCCTCATCAGACACTAGGAACATCATGACTACTATGTGCCATGTGATATGCCATGTGAGAAGGCAGTTCAAACACAGGCCTTTGGCAAAACATGAAAGAATACAACACATAAACTGCCCTAGATCCCTCTACCCAAAAATGTTTTGGAAGATTTTTAGATGAGTTGCCACAACGCTCCCTTTGATAATATCCAAAGAATCTGTAGGGAGGATTGTCCTTTTCATTTCATATTAATGTGTTAGGGAATGGATGTGTATTGCTTCTCTAACTGACACCTTCAGGCTCTAGTGCTACAGTAAAAGCTACCGAATACCGTTTTCGCACTGACATCATCTGTCAGAAGTTTCTAAATGCATGACTGTGAATGTGTTTTGTTGTGAAACTGTCAAGCATAGTGATTTAAATAAAGTGGTGTGTATCTTTAAGACCCGTGTGGGGAGCTGAGTCACAGCTGAGGAATGATGGGCATGGGTGAGGGAGGGGGAGATGCCAGGAATGAAGGGGAGAAGAGTGAATGAGCAAAGATCTCCACACAGGAAGGGAGTTGTAGGGAGGTGTATGTGAGTGTTATGTGAATTTACTGTTACATCCAGCCTTAGTCCACATTAATGTTTGCTCTCTCTCTCTCTCTCTCTCTCTCTGTCCTCTCCCTTCCTCCCTCTTTCCCTATAACCTCTTTCCTGTATGGAGACTTTAGCCACCTTACTATTTTTCTCTCTCTCACACACACACACACACATACACACACACACACACACATATACATGCACACATTGTTATTACATTGTTCTAGCCAAGGTCATTCATTTTTACTACACTTTAACATTTGTCTCCATCAAAAACAAGTCTTTTTGGAGCTGAAATTCATGTAATAACAATGTGTGTGTGTTTGCTTGTGTGTGTGTGTGAGGGAGAGAGAGAGGGAGAGAGAGATACTGTTTTTATTTATTATGTGTATTTACCACTGTTACCCAATACCTAATTTTTTAAATTTTTAATTTTTTTAATTTCTTATTTTTTTCTGTATAAAACTGCTTGCAAGGTTTTTTTCATTGAGTTTATATTATACATTCTGAATTTTTGAGACTTTTATATTTTTCTGAAATTTCTTTTGCAGTTCTTTGTTCTGCTGCTGTTGATATTCCTGCTGGAGATCACTGCTGGAGTTTTGTCCTATTGGTATTACCAAGAGGCAAGCGATTCATCCATGTATTGTGTTTGATTCCATTAGATTCAGTTCAACATCTCCAGTTAGGAGGCTCTCTCTCTTCTTGTGCTCACTTTTTCCCTTTAGCTGTGCTTTATATTGTTTTCTGCAAAGTTTCTGAACTTTATCTTTCCTCTAAACTTCTAAAAATATATCTTCTAGGCCAAGGTCTTGGAGGTCCAGAGTCCAGCACAGTTCAGTGATTTCAATGCTCTAACACACCTTTTAAAAATGAGCTGAATCAGGTATTAAAAAGGAGGTAGCTCACCAAATTGTGCTAGACTCCAGCCTTCCAGGACTGAAACTGCTTGAAAACCACTGTTCTAGGTGCATGTAAATACTATCTCAGAATTTAACTTGATTAACTCATAAATGCAGATTTGGGGACGTCAGCAGGTCAGGAAGCATAATGCATGCTTCAGGTTACTGCTGTTTTTATGGCAATTTGCATAAACTGATGATTGAACAATGTTTCAGAATGATACAATCTCTCACATTAGTCACTCACATTAGATCAGTGGTTCTGATGTTGGGTATAAACACAAAAGTGGGTTCTTAGAAGGCACAGAGTGGATCATGGGGGTTTCTTCTTCTCTATCAAGTCACAATTTTTTTTTTTAATTTATAAATTTAGCATGGTCTCTTATATAGTGTAAGAATATATAAAAGACCATGCTAAATTTATAAAATTAAAAAAAATATATATATTATTGCTGTCTCTAGTTAAATATTAGCAAAGCAGCAAAGCAGTACTTTAGTTTATGAGGGTTTGGGTTTTTTCTTAACATCTTTTTACCCTCACAGGACGTTCAGTTCAGTTTAGTACATGAACTCGTAACTATTATCACATTATTCATTTTGTAAAACAAATTAAAAGGTTTGGAAGGTTAAACTGATTTAGGTTTTTGACATAAAGCACAAATGTGGGTTCAGAGACAAGACTAGTTCAAAATCAAGATACATTTGCGATCTCACTTCAAGCTCTGTTTTAATAAGTACGATGGTCTTAGCACCATTCTGATTTTGGTACACTGGACCCATATCATTAGCATACAAATACAAAGATTTGAAGTTTCAATGTCATTAAGTATTAATATTTAGCAATAATCAGTCATATTGTATAGTATTATCAAGACACTACTGCAATGCCAGCTTTAACATGCCACATGATTAACATAAATTCTAACAGCCCTCCCTTTTTTAAGGAAACATCAGTAATGCACGCATGCTATGCACCCAGACTTCTTAAATGTATCTGTGTGTCTGCATGCCTTCTTTTGAGTGTTTTTTTTCCTGTTAATAAACCCTCTCTTCCTCCTCTCCGTATTCTCCCTGCAGTGTTTTCCTTTCTGCTATAAGGTAAACCACTACCACTCTCTCTCCCTCTGTATCACACTATACTCATCCAGCAACACCTTTCTTCTCACATCTGCTCCACACTGAATATAAAACCTATGGTATTTAAAATGTCAGAGTTGTCAATTTCTTATATGTGTCTTAGTGGCATTGGTTATTTCTGTACAGCTGAATGATGAGCTGAGAGCAGACCTGAAAGAGACCATGGTGGAGAAGTACCAGCATCCTGATCACGAGCACATCACCAGAGCTGTGGACAAACTCCAACAGGATGTAAGAGGTTTTACAATCCATGTAAAGGGAATATAAGAATATAGTTTCATAATGAACATAATGTATACATTTTTATATCTATTCTTTTAGTACTAGACTTAAGAAATAAACATGAATCAGATTTTCAGCCCTTTAGGTGAGGAGCAGAAAACAAAAAGAGATATTGCTTCAGCTAATTAAATCATATTAAAGTTGTTTTTCACCAAATGTTGTCAGAATAACACCCTGAATTCTCTGTGTTTTCCCACGCTCTCTGTGTACTGTGGAACAGTTGAAGTGCTGTGGCAGTAACAGCTCGGCAGATTGGCAGGAAGGAGCCTGGATACACACGTTTGCTGACAGACGGCTTGTGCCCGACAGCTGCTGCAAGACCCCTACTGTTCGCTGCGGAGTGAGAGACCACCCATCCAATATCTACAAAGTAGAGGTGTGGCTTATGTACAGCTCTTTCTTCAACAACAGGGTCAGATATGAGGAATAAAACGCTTTGGGGCATGCCTTTATAGGAAAGTAATCAGTGAAGGAGTGTTTTTTCCTATAACAGCACATAGCAAGGTGTTTTATTCTGCTTATACCCCCGCAATTTGTCAACTATTTTACATATTTATTTAAAGATCTACACAGCATACTTTTAAAGTTACATTTGATGTTATTGAACATCTGCAAAACAAGTTCGTTCCTGTTAACACTTACTTTATAATAGCTATAAATAGTTCCCTCACCAGCCTGTTCCTCTGTGCTGTTATAGAAAATTATTCAACACCTTCTGACCAATCAAAATCAAGGATTGAGTAGTGCTGTGGTATAAACCTAGATAGCAGAATAGTCCAGGTAAAATATTATGGGATGTTAGGCCATAAGGTTCAGTTATGACAATGGCAAGTGTACTGTGGGCCAAAATGAGACCTGTACTGTAAGCAGGGACTTTTTAAAGTTTTTTTAAAGTTCAATAGTGATACGTAACAAAAATGTCCCAAATGCAACCAAACCTAACATAACATAAGACACAATAAATCTATTGTTTAACAAGCCACTTGTGTCTGACTGCATCAGTGTCGGACTGAATTGGGTTTGGTCAATAAAATACCAAACTGTTCCCACATGGCAGGGTAATGTAAAACATTTATATGTAAACTCAACAAGAATGTAAATGTAATGTTTTCTGTGTTTTCTCTCTTGAGTATGTACATTTTGGTGTTTTCTTAAACTTCAGAACTTTGTATGAAGGGCCACAGTAATTCTCCAGAGTCGTTTGGTTGTTTCAGGACTTCATCAAGTAAATTTGCAGACAATTTTGTTGCTTTGTAGATCTCTGAGAATGTTTTTTTTTTCTACATCAGGGTGGTTGCATTTCTAAATTAGAGGACTTTATTCTTCAGCACTTGCTGATATTAGGCGGCGTGGGTGTTGGAATTGCGTTCCTACAGGTAAGAAATCCCAACATCTTTTCCAGATCAATATGCGCTTTTGCCACTTTTCATATACAGCATTCTAATTCTTTGTCCATTATCTGTTTTTATCTTTTGAAGATTTTAGGAATGCTCTTTACCTGCTGTCTGTATCGAAGTTTAAAAGAGGAGCCTTACTAAGAATTTGCATCCTGTACTCAAACACCAAACACACACACACAGTTTCACACATTTTACAGCCTTTATCTTCCTGTTGTGCTGCTATGCAATGTAAATATTTTGTGTAAAGTGGTGAAGGACAGGAGACCATAGCAATATATTTTGGCTGCAGGGCAGTCATTTTTTAAAAGGAAAAGCATATGAATGATTGAAAAACGCTAAGTGTGTGGCCTGTGATGAACCAATCTGATTTATAATACTGGTTCATCATATAATATTGGTTCATCATAGGCCCGTAACTGACTCAGCCTTGAAGTTCATGAAAGTCATTGGATGAGATGTAATCCCTGCATCAGCTTCATTACTCCACATACTGCATTAACTGTATCAGTTTCCATATCTCTGTCTACTGTAAAGATTACTTTGCTAAAAACAAAAAATAAATCCAGCTTCGTCTGACCAGCTACCAGCTTTCAAAAACAGAGGCCAAGCTGATAGACCATCTTTGCCAGGTGGTAAGTTAGTATTCCAGCTTCCTTATTCCATCCATCTTCCATACTGCTTATCCGACACAGGGCCTTGGGGAGCCTGGAGCCTATCCCAGGGAGCTCAGGGCACAAAGCAGGGGACACCCTGGACAGGGTGCCACTCCATCACAGGGCACAATCGCACACACACTCATTCACACACTACAGGCAATTTGGAAAGGCAACACATGTCTTTGGACTGGGGGAGGAAACCGGAGTACTCGGAAGAAACCCTAGAAGCACGGGGAGAGCATGCAAACTCCACACACACAGGAAGGAGGCGGGATTCGAACCCCCAGCCCTGGAGGTACACGGCAACAGTGCCCCCCAGCTTCCTTATTACTTGACTAAATTAGTAAATACATGAGATTTGAGGTTTTCTAATTGCTGTATTGTGTTATTTTCTTTAAAATAAACAACTTGTCTATGATGTTGCATTAGTAGTGGTAGTTCAGAGACTATTTCCATCTACCAGCATTTACCAAGCCTGAACGGCTCGGCCTGTGTTTTGGTACCTGATGCATGGTCAGACCAATGACTTTTTCAGCTGGATAGCTTTATCTGAAACTAAGGTTCATGACTAATTCACCTCACATGAAGTGATCAGGCCTAAATATTAGTATTTTTTTTCATTTGAGTATACATAAACCTAACACAAAGGAAAATGCTTTGCACTGTTACTTAAATATATTTAATATGTATTTTTGAATTGACTGTAAATTGTATAACTGAGTAAACATAAATATATGTGTATGTGTAATATATCTATCTATCTATATATATATATATATATATATATATATAATCACAACATGTATGCTTGGGTTGTATCCTGAAAGCTTTTGTTACCTGAATAAATATAATGTAAAATATAATATAAAACTACATTATGAACTGCATGGTGTGTATGATGTGGATTGAAACAGGATTGAAAAATTTAAATGGCAGCGCCACCTGGTGGCTCCGCCCATAGCTCCGCCCCTTCAGCTACAACGTCCCCAGTGTTTCACACTTCATCTCCAGTACAACGTCCGCGTTTTAACAGTTCACTACAGCCTGCTGAACCTCCCACTAGGAACACTAAACGTGCCTGAAGTGTTATTGCGTCTCAGTTCGCCTACTATCCGTACTAAATAGTATCCGAGATTATATTTGGAATGTCCCAAATCATAGTATGTTGAAATGAGTATCCTAAAGGTACCCGGATGATCTACTATTTCCATTAGATTTTTGAAGTGTGGATCCATGGACACTTTTCAGCTAATATTGCCCACAACTCCTTGCGCGAGGGAGGAGAGGTTTTGTGACTTTAGAGAGGTGTAAATAAAATGTGGAAAAATAAATCAAGGGAATGGTAAATTAAATTATATAGTATCAATTATATAAGCACTAATGAATGAAGAAAAACAAATGCTACGAGGAGTTTGTTTCCGGTGACAGTGTGCGTAACTAGGCAACAACGTTCTCTTCCGTTACATCATGACGTGTTAGTTAGTATGTCCCAGTACTTGCATACTCTTTCGTATGTATAAGTACATGCTCAGAAGTATTTATCTTTTCTTTACAAAAAGAGTACATACTTCTAGTGCATAGTAGTGCATAAGTAGTCGAATTGAGACGCCGGGTATGTAAGCGGAACTACAGCTATGAGACTCCAGTTTCGAGACGGAGCGTTTCGTGGGCGGAACTAGCCTTACAACTGTGTAATAATCTGTATTATGTATAAATCTATGAATAAAGGTGGCTGCAACAGACAGCTTTTCTTTCTAATCGCGTATCTTGCTTGATTTTCGCTTTGTTAATGTACTTTATAGACTGTTCTCACTGCTGTTAGCTCTTGAGAAGTCGTTAGCTAGCGAGGTTTTTACAGCAGTGTGGACTGTGAGCTGAGTGTAAACAATAAAATGACATCCAAACCCACATGCCTTATTGTGGCCAGTGCAACGCCTCAAGGTAGGTCAGATTTAATATCATGGTGTTCAGGTAGTGTTTATCCAATCTGAGCTGTAATGATATTTATAGTGTATTTCCACTGTTAGGGGTGTCGGCCCGGTCTTTCCAGCAGTGTTTCTCTCTCTGTAGTCCTGTGTTTAACCTGCAGACAGCTACACCAGGGGTGAGCTTTCACACATCCTGTAACCCCCACTGACTGGAGTTCATGCAAATAGCAGTTCAGGGAAAATACTTATTTTTATTTCTGTCTCACAGGGGAAAACTATTGACTTCGTCGGGATTGATGAAAGCTCTGCTCGATGGGTTCAGGATTTCAGTGTTAAACCATATGCCACTCCTGCCAAACTGGAGTCTATTGATGGTTCTACTCACTTTTCTGACTTTGATTATATTTCACGCCAGGCACTTTTGCTTTTACATTGATATACTGCTAAAACAGTTAAATACTCTCTTATACTTCAAGATTATTGCCTTCATGCCATATAATTGCACTGCAGTTTATTTCAGTTCACTAGTAACACTAGAAAAAGTAGAATAGTTCAGGGGGAGTGAATACTTATGCAAGACACTGTAAACTGTAATGCACTACTAAAATATTCATCTGGCTGTTTCTGTATTGCACAAGCACTGATTTGTGTGTTGCATTGCAGGTGCCCGCTACCAGGCTCTCCTGATCCCAGACTGCCCAGGAGCTCTGAAGGACCTTGCTCACAGTGGCTCACTAGCACGCATCCTCACACACTTCAGCTCTCAGAAGAGTGAGACTCTCTGCTGTACAGTACAAGCTGAATTAGTCATTGTTCAACATGATTTCTTAATGAGTGGAGAAACTGGGACATGATGATTTGCCAGTCACTTAAGCATGACAGAACGTGTCTTTGTGTGTGTGTTTGGGTCTTTCAGAGCCTGTGTGTGCTGTGGGACAGGGTGTTTCTGCACTTTGCTGTGCCACAGAGGGACAGAAATGGATATTTAGTGGATATAGCCTGACTGGAGTAAGTCTTAGGATTCAACAAATGAGCTATCAGAAGGATGTAATGAAAAATTTCAGTTACTGCATCACATCATTATTCATTCCTTTTTTCTTTCTCAAAGCCCTCTGTGTTTGAGCTGGTGCGCTCTCCGGATTTTGCCAACCTTCCTCTGATTGTGGAAGACTTTGTGAAAGACAATGGCGGATCCTACACAGGTGAGTTTGCAAGATCCTTTTCACTGGAACATCATCAGTGCGCCGACTGTACGTACATCATACCTGTCTTGACTTGTTACAGTCTTGGTTAGTAAATGATGTCAAATTCCAAAAAGCAAATGTTTCATTATACTAACAGAGAACTGATGTTGATGTGTGTTGCAGCCAGTCAAGAGGATGCGCTGCATGTGGTCCTGGACCGCCACCTAGTGACTGGTCAGAATGTTCAGTCTACCACAGCTGCAGTCAGCAACCTGATCCTGCTGTTTAACAGCAGGTAAAATCCCTCGCCTGTTCAGGTGTAAAGCATTGTTGACCAGTGACACTGGAATACTTCAGGGGAAAACCGATCACTTTAATATTCCTGGTCTTGAAAGCAATTTGTCTTAATATATACTCTTAAATTTATCTACACTGGATCTACTTAAAGATCCAGGAGACATCCTGGAGAATTTTAAATTCATACTTTGTGTAGTTCTGAAAGATTTGCAGACCTAAAGTTGCTAAAAAGCTATAAAAACCTATAGTCTGCCAATTACAGATTGACCAAAAGTTGCCTGAAAAATTACCTCAACACAATGCAGTGTTAAATTTGAGTTGCCTAGTAATTGGTGCCAATTTGTACATTTAGCAGCTGTAGCCTGGTGTCAGTATGAAGCAGTATAAATTACAGTACACATTATTATTGAACTATTATTTTGTATATTTTTTGCAGTATTTCACCAGTATCACATAGGAATATACAGTATGTATGTGATAGTGGTGAATTATCAATCCCTTGGCCTTAAAATATGATTGTTTTTCTTTTGATCTATTGGGAGGTAATGCATGCGTTTGCCTCAAGTATGAAGAAATGACTTTGTGTTTCTCACAGGAAGTCGTGAGCTTCCTGTAAATCATTGGTAAAAGTATAAATAACTCTCCTAGATTCCATTAAATAATCTCAGATAACATTAAATAACCTAACTAAGTGTTGGCATTGATAGTGCCATGTGGTAAAAGAAGTGTTGATGCATAGAGAAGAGTAAAGTTAATGTCCTTTCCATTAAAGCTCTTATCAGCATGTTTCTGTGAATGTCACTGATAGTGTTGATGTGAATAGATGAAGACTGCTACTCCACATGGTATCTAATTTTCTGAGCCCAAAACCTGTATCTGTGTGATTGCGTCCTGCCTTTAGTTGAAATAGTCACAAAGATGTGATTACTGAACTTGCACCAATTACAGTATTGTATATATGCCTATGATTAAAGAATGCTAATAAAGCATGTATTGTCATTGATTTCTTACACAAACTCACAGAATTAAGTAGCATTTTGTAGCAAATTAACATCAAACAATTGAATTAAATGTCACAACAGTGCACTAGCTTTTTTCCTTTTTATTTTTATATAATAAAAATAATTTTATTGGCATGCTCAATAGTGGCATTGTCATAAATAACAATGTACCATAACCCATCAGTGTTTGGAAGAAGGAATTACATTTTTTTGTGTGTGTCCACGTGGATTTGTTTGTCTCAGCCCAATTCACAAAAGGTCATAGAAATAGTCCAAGCCTTGTCCAAGTTCCCACAAAGAGATTCCTGTACCCAGTTCTGTTGCCAGTGCAATTCGTAGCTCGAGAGACTAAGGGGAGAGAATAAACATACATGTAACTGAGCTTATGTTCTAACCATGTTTGTTGTAATAGTTGCTTTTAAACATAGATGTTCATACCTTCAGAGTTGGATAATAGACAGTATGCTTCACTGAACTTCTGAAATATAAAGAAGCAGCCAGTGTTACAATTCAGTTTAAGCAATTTGCTTTAGTATTTAGTTTTACAACAAAATCAAACTGAGTGTTTGACATGACTGAATTAAAGTGGAAGCAGAAAACTATTTATTAATAATAAAAGGTATTATTGCGAATGTCTTCCTGTAGCCATCAAACCCAAATCACTGCTGAACCAGAAGAAGGAGGCTGATGATGGCTGAATGATGACATTTTAACCTAAAATCAGCCTCATTACAACATCAGAAACAATCAAAATCAAAAAAATTAAGAACGGTTTCAAAATAAAACTACAGCAAAATTAAAAGATTTCTGGCAGTTGGTATTTAAATTTCTCTCTGATACATTAAAGACATGTATAGAGCCTGAGGCCATAATTTCAATATTTGGTATCATACCACGATCCTTAAGTCTTAATCAAAGTAAGAAAAATCTGATCGCTTTTACTATGCTTTCAGCCCGGAGGTTAATACTGCTCAAATGGAAAGAAAAATCCCCTCCAACCTTCAAGCAATGGCTTAAGGACTTACTACATTACATGGCCTTAGAAAAAATACGGCACACTATAAGAGGCTGCACCAACATGTTTTATATTACTTGGCAACCTGTGTTAGATCAGATAAAGAAGATGGACCCCTCAGTTATCTCACATGAGTAAAAGTTTTCTTTTTTTTTTTTTTCCTTTTTTTTTCTTTTTTTCTTCATATTAGAGGGGGAATTGCTGTGGGCAGGGATGTTATTTAAAAAATGAAATGAGATGTCTAACTGTATTATTTGTCTCATGTTTGACAAAATATTCAATAAAAATACTTTGGAACAAAAAAAAAAAAACTACAGGGGAATTTGTGAGTCAATGAGATGGTCGTGTGTGTGTGTGTGTGTGTGTGTGTGTGTGTGTGTGTGTGTGTGTGTGTGTGTGTGTATGTGTCTAACCTTTTGTAAGTAAAATAGTGTTCTGCTGCATACTCATCCCAAACAAGCTTTGGTTTGACTTCCTTCAGAAGCTCGATGTACCTATAACAGACCAAGAGAGGAATAATTACAGCTCATAAAAAACAAACAAACAAAAAAAAAAACAAGCTACTATTAGGAAGTGCTGTGTTTTTCTATGTCACACACACATATAGGTATTATAGCACTTATGCTGAAGCCATACCTGCCCCCCAGCAGGGGCTCAGCTCCCCCATTGACAGTGAAGTCGAGGCCATACAGGTTGAGACCCAGCAGGATCTTGTATCTCCACTGGCTCTGTGGTGCGAGCTGCAGCACACAATCTCGCATCCAGGGCAGTGGAGAACTAGGGCCTGGTCTACAGCACACACAAAACATAAACAAATCACTGAACAGAATGCGTAAATCCAACATTTCCATGTTCTGGTCTATAAGCACAGACTGCCCAATTACTAGCCAAGTAACCAGTTTCACATAAAATGGTGTTTGTTTTAAAGAACAGATATAAGACCTTACCAATACGATTTCAAAGTCAGTAAGTGCAAGAGAATTTGTATAAATGTATCTCTGTTAGAGCTGATACATATTTCAGTAACTTAAGAATCTTAGATTATTCTTACTCCCTGTTTCACTACCTCATATTTGATCTTTTAGCAAATTCATTAATGTCCATTTAAAGAAAGAAAAAACTAAGGACACAATGAATGTGTGAACTCTAGACTTATTAGTGAGATGTTTCTGCATTGTGTGTCTAACCTGCCCGGACTGGAATAGTCATAAGTCATCAAGCTGAATGCATCAACGACAGGAGCCAGTTTTTCAAAGTCTTCCCTTCCAAACATGCCTGGTTGGTTTGACCTGAGTACAAAAAAAAAAAAAAAAAAAAAAAAAACAGGTATAGTTTCTCATGCACAGTAGTTCATAGTAGTTCTAACTCTTGTTAGAATGCAAAGTCATACAAGATTTTTAAAACTGTTTCTCCTGTTATGTGCGGATGCCAGTGTGCAGAAGCCAGCATCATGGCAGGATTAGCTGCAGGGTGAGTGGTCATATGGTTATTATTTACCCAGGGATGATAGCTGGAGGAATGACAAGGATGCACGTAAGCTTTCCAGCCTTCAGGTACTTGCACAGGTGTGTAACCAAGTGGATCAGCTCCCTGGATCACACAAAAGAGGCACAGCACACACTAAACACTGTGCTTCTGCTAATGTCTTTAACAGAATGCTGACAATATGCATTAACACATTCACTCTTACTGATACAGGTATTTTGCTTTTGCTTTCTCTGATGCACACTTAGACACAAAAACACTTACTTTCTCTTGTTTCCTCCCAGCTGACTCCACAGTTCCAGAGTGTAGCCATCAAAACCTTCTGCCTAAAATGCAACAAAAACAAGAAGACTACAGCATGAAGCATTGTACAAACCCCCAAACTACAGATCTCAAACATAAAGGATAACAGTCAAGTTTCACTGTTGGCTCCTAAAAACAAACAAACAAAAAAAAAACCCAAGAGCTTCTTTTCTCAGTCAGTATTTTTGAGTGACATTCAATGTCATATTAATGAGAACTTGGAAGTAGCTGAGAAGTAGTTGAGCTGAAAGTTTCAGAATGCTGCGCAGCTATACAACGCATTGGCATTGAGTCACGGCAGAGACTTGGCTCGGCTAGTTAGTGACCTATGAGATGACAAGCACAACAGCTGATAGTGGTATTAGCGTGAAAGTAGAAGATTTTGAACCTTTTCTGTCTGAGCAGAATTTACAGATGAGAGGTTGAAAGAGCTGGACAGACTAAAGGACTAAAGCTCTGCTGCATCACTCTCTTTAGGTAGAGATGAATTCCCATTGGTGCCATTATCAGCAAGTAGTGAAAAAAGAAAAAGTAAACTCAGAATTTTGTCATAAAATGTATATCTTTTGCATCACATGTTGATTATAAATACTGATATGCAAGTAGGGTGGATCTTTCCTTTAATGAATTGTTTTTAATCACAATTAACACATATGACATACTGTACCTTTGCCACCTCAACAATTTCTCTGCCAATCTCCTCAATCTCATCCTCACTGTCCAGGACGCTCACGTAGTCCTGATAAGACCAGCCATCAAATAATAGCCGAGGTACTACAAAACAACGTAAATGTAGGACAGGTTATAGATAAGTTAGTATCATACACTCCTGGAAAAACAAATGATGGCAAAATATTAAACTTTTAATGGTCTTAACAACAAATCACTGGTCAGGAAATTAGCAAGAATTAAACAAATTGATAAAGGAATTTAGTATGGGAAGCTTTTCCCTTTAATTTCTTAAAATGTTTAAGTCTTGTGGCCCTTGATGGTGTGGCAGATAACCAAATAATGACTAATGACTAATGACTAAATGTTGTACACCCAGACGTGTTAGTTTGAATTTTACATCAAACATTTTAATACAAGAAGAATATATAAGTGAATTTCCCTGTTTTTAGCTTTTTCCCAGTTCACTGAAGCAAAAGCAAATGAGTAAATGGTGGCACAGGCTCTCTCAGGAGTGCATTTGTTTATTGCAATTTTCTGACATGTACTTTTGTTAAGACCATTAAAAGCTTAATATTTGCCATTTTGGGTTTGGCCCCTTTTTTTTTTTTTTTTGCCAAGGACTGTACATCATTGTTTATGTTTATAGAAAAACAAAGTATGGAACATTTTTTATGAAGCTACCGGTTAAAAATACTCACATATTTTATTTTTTTTGTTGGCTTTCCTCACAGCCTTGACCCAACCTGTTACAAGACATATTGTTTCACTGTTGTTAATTCAGCATGGTAGAGTAACAGTATGCAAGGCTCTATGAGATTAAGATGCACCTACCCTGGTCATGGTCATGCAGGCCGGTGATATCAAAGCTTTCTGGTCCTTTGCGTCTGAGCTGGAGCCATACCGGAGACACAGAGGTCAGCTTAGGCCCGAAAACCTTAGCAATGTCATACCCATGGGAGTTCCACTGTGGGAGACAAGAAAAAAAGAGACAGAGACTTAAAAATCTGCACTGAGATGAGCAAAAAAGTCTAAAAAAAAAAAACCCAGCTATAGCTCCAATAAACATTCAATCATTAGAAAAATTACAGTTAAAAAAAAAACAAAACAATCACTATCAGAAACATCCATCTAGAACCAGTATGTTCAGATTTTTTGCCTGTCGTTAATGGACCTCACAGCTACAGGTTTTTAGACTGGTTTTAGACTGTGCAGTGTTAGAGTATTACTTTTCACAGTGTATGAGATGATCCCATGTTCTATAACATGTTCTCCATGTCAGACTATATGATGAAGATCCTCTGACGTTAGACCTAAGATTAAAGAAAATGACTATGTTCTGCTTATGTCATCAATCAGTGCGATCTGGGCTCATGCAGGAAGTGATGTCACATAAACAGAAATAAGCCAGAGATTTTCTCTCTGCTGCCACAATTCAAAATTCCATATCGTCATCCTATTAGTGGCTTTTAGACGAGCATTACAGCAGAACTCACACTGACAATGCCAGAGGTTTTGCTGTCAAACAGATATTTGGCAGTAAAAATAAATAAATCAGCTGCAGGTGAGCACATCTCATCATGTGTTCTAAGACTGCAGATCTCAACTCACAACCAAAGAATTCTTTTACAATTTGCAATTTTTTTCTGTGACAGCAAAAAATCATACATTGTAAAGCTCACTTTAGGGGGATGAACCCATCCCTGGATAAGCTCCTGTTGTGTATAAATATACACATTTAAAAACTGTAGATATAGAAATTATCAAATCATTTGAACAATGTTGTAAAGTGTACATAAATGCAGAAAAGACACAGCATGGACATTACCGGTGTGATGTAACCCAGCACTGCTCCCTGGAAGTGATGTGTTGATATGGTCTGAGGGCAAAATCTCTTCTCTTCTCTCACTACATCCCTCCACTGGGGAGTGGTCACTATCAAACCCCGCTCCTGCACCGGCTGCTCCGCAATAGCTGTCTAAAACACACAAAACACACACACAGAGAGAGAGAGAGAGAGAGAGAGAGAGAGAGAACAGAAAAAAACTCCATTTTTAAAAAGTAGTGACAATGTCTACTCAGCCTCATGGAACATGACAACACATTAATATTATGATTGCTTTACTTAATCCTCCTGCATCAGGTAATGATGATGATGATGATTATCATTATTATTATAAGAAAACAGACTCCTTATTTCCAAAGTGTTCTTACCTCCGCCTCCTGCACTTTGTTGAGTTTTTTGGCATCTGTTTTTGAGAGTGTGCCTCTGATAACAGGGACTGATGTAGAGATGTAGAGAAACAGCAGAACAGCTCTCATTTCACTCTGCTCTTCTCTGCTGAAGGAAGAATGTACACATTTCAATGCTAGTACATGTTCTGCTGAAAGGTTTAAACTCTTATAAACATTTATTCTCGAGCTCTTTAATTCCAGTTTAGCATTAACGTTACTATGAAGTCGGTTTTCACTAAAGAACACTTTAATATATAAAGAAAATATATAAATATTGGAATATTTTCAGTAGTCTGAGCTACCTCTGAGCTCGAACTACTCCATTCTGACAGCTTTAGTTAGCAAGCTACAACATATCCGGGAAAGAATGGCTGCATCCCAAATGGCTCTGTCTTTAGTCTCACAGCGCACTACATAGGGTTTAGAAACCGTCTCGTCACACCATATGTAGTTCACTTCCATAAGTAGTGGTGATCCATTTGGGATACGGCTCTGCTTGTCAGCAGCAACCAGTAAAGCTTTGATTTAGCTAACACTGACACCGGCTTTCTCTTACTATATGCTGTAAAATAAAATAATAATAATAATAATAATAAAAGTCATTACTTACCTATATGCGTATATGCTATGATTATTATTTAATTGTTCTGCAGAAAAACAGTGCGGAGTAAGCAATGTAACATGTCAGTGGTAGTCTATAAAGGGCACTTAACTCTTGACTAGCTGGTCAAACAGGCAGAGTGACTGAGAGGCTTCATCCCGCCCCCTGAGAGCTCAGCCAATCAGATTCAGCCGTGTCAGAGACCCATCAGAAACCTGCCAGGGTGCGTCTCAAACCAAACTTCATACCTTTACAATATCAGAGGGCAAGAGACAGAGACAGAGAGAGAGAGAGAGAGAGAGAGAGAGATAGAGAGAGAGAGAATGGATGGATGGATGGAGGGAGGGAGGTAGAATGGATGGATGGATGGATGGATGGATGGAGGGAGGGAGGGAGGGAGGTAGAAAGAAAGATAGGAAGATATGAAGAAAGAAAGATATGAAGAAAGAAAGAAAGAAAGAAAGAAAGAACGATATGAAGAAAGAAAGAAAGAAAGAAAGAAAGGCATGTAGAATAAGAAAGATATGAAGAAAGAAAGAAATGTAGAATTTAAAAATAATTAGAAAGAAATATATGAAGAAAGAAATGTAGAAAGAAGAAAAGAAATATGAAAATGAATGAAAAAATGAAATACATGTAGAAAGAAAGAATCCATGGGGAATATTTTTGAGAGTTACAGTGAGCTGCTAATTATCAAGATGTCTGAGTTGTAGTTTATTAGTTTGGTCATTGCTTCAATGTGCTTTTTGGACCTTCAAATCTTGTTAAACCCTTTATGATGATGTTGCAGGCACTTAACCTGAATATATACTAGGCTATATATTATTATATTTCTTATATATTCTTTATATTTTTATTTTTTAAATAAATTGCTGATATGAGAAGAAGGAAACATATGCCTAACAGGGTGGAAATACACAGACAAGCTTAGCTCTGTTAAATGCTAGATTAGACCTTATGATAGAATAATTGTGGGACTTGAACACCTTTTAAATGTCAAAAACTTGAATCATTTATTGTGGATTTTGATGGATGTTTTGGATCACTGTCCTGCTGGATCCAGCCACGACCCAGTTCAGAGGCAGGCAGATTTTCATGTATAATCACCTGATACTTTATGGGTCCATGAAGCCATGTATCCTAACAAGGATCCCAGGGAATTTGGAGAACTCTTATAGTCCTGTACATACTAACAGAGTGGAAAATAATCTTGTGGCCAGGCTGACATAGCAGGAAGGAACAAAGTAATACTCCACTAGTTTCAAAGGAAACTGTCCTGATTGTCATCCACTTAGTCATAGGACCACTATTACACATATAACCTTTAATTTCAATATCCTGTTACAAAGTAGTGATTTGATGACCTTACCCAAGTTTCTCTAATTCACACAACAGTTTTACTCCTGAATCCAGGAGCATATTTTGTCCTAGGTCAAGCTCTTTTAGATGACAGTTCATGTCAAGAACTTTAGCCAGAGTCACACAGCTGTGTGTGTGAGGTTGCGTTCCCTGTGTCTGGGAAAATTTCACAATTTGCCGTTAATTCATGACCAAATAATGTTTCCATTAGAATGAATGAAAAAGGGAGAAAAGAGAAATGTGATCTCAGTATTTCAAGTTTGCAGAATGAATTCTCCAGTCCAGCAGAGAGCAGTCCCAACCCAATATCCTGTAGATTATTGTCACTCAGATCCTACATGTGGTGGATGAGGGCAGAGCTGCAGCTAACGAAGTGCAAATTTTATGCGTAAAGTTACACCCAATGAGTCTGAGGAAAAAAAAAAGAGTCTGTGTTACTTTTACAGAATTTGTTAATATAATTTGGGGGCTATTTGATTTGAGCAACTATTTACAGAGCTTTTTTAGTACATTTAACTGCAGGCAACAGCCTGAGACGACATCCTTCTGATCAAACTCCATGTGATCTTCTGAGGTTCGCAAGAAAAAGCCCAAAGCTGACCAGTGTGCAGGGTAGAGCTCAGTTTTAGAGAGGCTTCCAGACCTCCAGAACTTCTCTGGAGAAGGATTCATCCTGATCATGTTCTTGATATAGCTGACTTTATTTGTTGTGCACCTCATCCTTTTTACTCTTTGTGTTAACAGGGTTTGTAGAAGAAATTGATTTGACTCCAAAGAGAAGCCCAGCAGGAAGCAGACAAAAAGGTCTAGATGTCCATTCTCACTTGCCAGTGCTTTGTCTATTGCACTCTTGTGTAACAGTGTGATATCTCTGAATTGCATTCTTGTGATGAAGGAATTCTCTTTTGAGTATAAGCTGATATTGCTGTTAACAAACTTCAAAAACACATATAGAGCTGCAAGAAACTCCTGAATGCTCAAATGCACAAGGCAATACACCCTCCCCAGATGCATCCCAAATTCCTCTCTGAAGATCTGTGTGAACTGTCCTGAGTAAACAGATGCATATGTGATGTCAATGCCACACTCTCTGATGTCTTCCTCATAGAAGATTATGTTTCCTTTTTCCAGCTGTTGAAATGCCAACTTCCCAAGGAGGAGAATACTCTTCTTGTTAAATCGAAGATCTACATATTGATTTCCATTGTACTTCCGATTCTTCTGCTGTGTCTGAAAAATCAGGAAGTAAATGTACATTTACATAAAATCCCACAGAAGACAGGAATGTGGGACATGATGCTTTTATTTGATAGAAAGATTTCAGATTTTGATTTTTAATGTATTTGAAAAAAAAATCTAAAAAAAATTTCGCTTTGTTATTGTCTGTGGATTGATGGCCAAAAAATGAAATTTAATCCATTTTAAAGTAAATCTGTTACACGAAGTGTGCAAAAGCTGAAGAGGTGTGAATATATTCTGAACCCACTGTATGATAAAACAGAGAATTTATATAGTTCTGCAAGGTCGTCCTCGTCCGTGTCCCTCAGAAAGTGCAGAGTGATCTTCAGAGCCCCATCCCCTTGCATTGCTCATTTCTTCCACTGAACTTAACCTTTTCAGCTCAGTCTACACAAATGTTACAAGTACCTTTATATTTAAGTATCTCTATATTAGTGAAGCAATATACAAACTTCATTATTTTATGGATTTCATTTTTCTTCAAAAACAATAACATACCTGAAAAATGTACACCAAATCATTCTGATTTTTTCAGTATTCATTTGCTCCTGTTTACAGCTATAGTGCAATCAGATACATTCAACAAAAATTAACATGCTTTGTATTTATGTTCCACAGTTTGCAACATTTTAAATAGTGCTACAAAGGTTGCAAACTAAAATCTTAACACTTATGTTGCAATTATGATACCTTTGCTCATCATGGCCTTCCTTCTTAAAGTTAAATGGCAAATGTCGTGACTGCTCATTCTCTAAAGTTTCACAGCTGGGTGTAGGGGAATCTAAGTTCCTGTGAGTTAGACATAATAAATGGCACACGCACACAAAATAAATAAGGATCATTCCGGATTTTTAACATAGTATTTGAAATAATGCTACAAACTCTGCTGACTATAATCGTAACACTTATGATGGCTTTACGTAACCAAGCCACCTCATATTCACTGCTTTTCTAAGTATTGTATGTAAGCAACTTCTGGAACAACCACGTCACTGCATTTTCACTGAACATTATGTGAAAAGAGAAAGGAAAAAAGCAATTATGTTACCTTTGTTCATCATGGCCTTCCTTCTTATAGTTAAATGGCAAATGTTGTGACTGCTCACTTGCTAAAGTTTCACAGCTGGGTGTAGGGGAATCTAAGTTCCTGTGAGTTAGACATAATAAATGGCACACGCACACAAAATAAATAAGGATCATTCCGGATTTTTAACATAGTATTTGAAATAATGCTACAAACTCTGCTGACTATAATCGTAACACTTATGATGGCTTTACGTAACCAAGCCACCTCATATTCACTGCTTTTCTAAGTATTGTATGTAAGCAACTTCTGGAACAACCACGTCACTGCATTTTCACTGAACATTATGTGAAAAGAGAAAGGAAAAAAGCAATTATGTTACCTTTGTTCATCATGGCCTTCCTTCTTATAGTTAAATGGCAAATGTTGTGACTGCTCACTTGCTAAAGTTTCACAGCTGGGTGTAGGGGAATCTAATTTCCTGTGAGTTAGACTTAATAAATGGCACACAAATACAAACTAAATAAGGATCATTTAGATAAGGAATTTTCAGAAAAACAAAGCAATTGTGGTAAAGGCAGGGTGGATAAAGGAAATACCACTCAGCATCAGCCTGATTATCTAAGGAATCCATCCTACAGGACACAGAACCTTGACCAGAAAAGCACAAACAACAGTCTATGTCAGTCTTTAGTCCTCCATGAGAGTTACATGTTTTTACTAAAGCAATATCTTAATTGTTAAAAATAAAATTAAATAACCTGACAGATTTATTAATTTGTTTCTTGCTAAAGAGATACAAAATCTGTAATGGGTCATGTAAGCCTTTAAAGAAATAGGTAAACGTATACAGGACCATGTTTGTCTCATTTGATCTCGTCTGATGTTTGTGCATACGCAGGAAAATATTTCCTCACATGACTGATCAAGGATAACTTTTTTACAAAGAAGGATCAAGATTAATGTTAGAATTTCAATACACGTCAATACAAAACCAATCAGCCAGCAAACTGTTTTGCCTACTGTGAACTTATACACAGCTTAAATTAAAAGCTGCAACATTTCTAAGAAGGTCCTATTTATCCTCTGTAAGTGCAATATATGCTTAAAAAATGACAAATGAGTCATACACATACACCTTAGCAGAACATAATTAGTATTTAATTCAGTTCACTACCTGCCTTAACATTACCTTCCCAGTATATAGAACTAATTGTGCTTGTACTGGAAAGCTTTTGGGTAACAAAAAAAAAATCTCTCATTTTTCACAAAATCACAAATGTTGTGCTACAGCAGTCTGAAACACAACTTCACATTTCTTTTTCTCTTCTCTCCCATGCACTGTATACTGCTTGTCCTTTCAACAAAGTCATACCATGCACTAGTTTACTGAATTACATTTTGGGTAGCTTTCTGTCCTCCTAGAAGAAAAAATGGAGTCAAACCAGTTATCATTTTCTATCTTACATTTTGTTGACATTTGCACCCAGGCATACAGAAAGTCTGTCAGCCATTGTTCTTGTTAATTGTATGGTCATTTGATTTGTGCTCAAAATAAAATAAAATTTCAAAGTAATTGTATAAAATTATACAAATGTGCAGAGGCAAATCTACGAAAATTGTGTCACTGTACAAATACTTATGGACCCGACTGTGTGTGTGTGTGTGTGAGAGTGAGAGAGAGAACACATGAAAACACTGCTGTGAGAGAGATGAAGTTACAAAATTGCAGTTTTTTTCATTCTTGAGGTTGCAAATTTAAAGCTATCAAACTATTCAACTATAAACCCTCAGCTCAAAATGTCCCTCGTTGTATCAGTTTTTCATTTTTGCTCATTTTCATGCCAATAACACTGGAATTACTGTATTTATAAAGTATTTACTTGTTCTAGAGCATGCTTGTGAAGAAGAAAGAGGGAAGTAAATCATGAACACTGCTGGCACTGGGTTAAAAGCCCTGTTCAACAGTATAACAGGAGACAGTATGAATGCGCCACCTATTGATGAAAGTTCATTAATCTGGGATGTGACATCTTAGACGTGAGGCTTCCTGGTCTCAAAAAACCAAATTCAGCTCAAAGGATGGCAAAGAATCCACAACGGAGACACACTGTATCACAAAGTGTTTTATTTCTTATTCTACACAGTGAAACATTACAATATAGAATCAAACACTTGAAAATTTAATCAAGCTGTAAAAACGAAGGAAAAATGTAGAGAAGAGGAAAAACAGAGATTTAACGATGACTGAAAAAGCCCTGAGGGTGGTTGTACTTAAAAGGCTTCAGACGATTAGGTCCCCTGGAAATCAAGAAAGACTTTTGTCAGTGACTGAAGTGTGTGAAGTATTTAAAAAAAAAAAAAAAAAAACTGGTGATACTTTGGTATAAGATCTCAACAAGATCTCAGTTGATGGTGTATGCCTGTGCACTGCATGTTTTTACCTGGCAGAGCGTAAGCACATCTTCTCCCTTGGGAATTCTCTTGGGCCCTCTGAGCCGTCACACACTTGGCTTTCGGTCTCCAGATAAACATCCAGACACATGCATAGACGCTGGATCTGGTTGGTCAGTAGCTGTAGGCCTGGTCGGGGTCCCTGGAGTTCAGACCTAAACACATTCACCTCGCTCTCCAACGCCTGTCCAAAGAAGAACCAATAAGAAAGGCTGAGCACAATATGATATACAGTATATAACCTTATAAACACACAGACACTGTTGCTGACAGAGTTGAATTGTAATTCAAAACTTGAGATCATGGTGCAGCCACACACCACTGGCTACTGGATTACTTTTGAACTGCTGCCTCAGGAAACTCCATATTTTAATAATGCCATGCTAAAATGTACTGCATGACATTTTGCTATTGTGTACAGTATTGTTTATTTTTATTATTCTTTCTGCCTTGTTCCTTATTGTATTTTTATTTTTTTTTTGTATTTTTGTTGTCTTCGTAATTTATTGTTTGTTGCCCTTCTACCCCGTCTTTCTTGTGAGGAAAAAACAAAATAAGAATTTCATTGTACCAAAGTACATTTGACAATAAAGATCGTGAATCTTGAATGATGTCCCTTTTATATATTTTATGTACTACATGACGTTCCTTTTATTTTAAATATTAGATTAAATGTGTCAGTGGTAGCCATGTTGTTAGACTTGGAGTGTATACAGTTTGATACAGTTTGAGCAGGTGATATTTGGAGTATTAGCCTTTTTTTGGCATCTTTGTAGAGCAGAAATGGCAACTCCATCACACTTAACCAAAAGAAAAAAAAAAAAAAAAAATCTGAATGCTTTCATGTCCACAAACAAATACGCAGCAGCCCTGGAAATCAAGCTGCAACTTCATGCAGTGATGCAAGCAACAATTTAAACCACTGCATCTTCATTAGTGCTACAACAACTAATTGACAAAATCAATAAAATTTGATAATTAAAAAGGTATTTTTTTCATATTTCATTACTGATTAGATGGACTGTGATATGAATCACACTGTCACTTGCTATCGCTTATTTAGACTAAAAACACATTTGGAGACGGAAATGACAGAGCATGTGACCACAGAGAAAACAGTACAACTAAAGTCCTATAAAAATATTAAATCTGTTTACATTACACTACACTGTTGGCCCATTACATAACTTGTGTCTTCATGGGAGTAATATGTCAATTTGTAATTAATGATTTGTGGAAAAACAAGAACATTGGAGGCACAATATCTCTGGTCAAACCATGCTTAATAACTGCTGTGTCTTTTGAGTTGTCCTACCTTATCTGGGTTTTAGCTACATTGCACACATCTGGCCAAAAACATGATGGGCTGAAAATAACTGAACATGGTCTCAAATGAATGAATAATTAATGATATTGATGTTTTCTCACTTCAGAACACAACTCATGCCATGAAGCATGTGAATTTTGCAGTGTTGTGCAGTAGCGTAGCGTTTCTGAGCATATACAGGTCAAGTCTCTGTATCTGTATTTCTGTTCACATTGAACTCAATTCAGGAAAAGTCGATTCACCAAGTCCAGTCACTGAAAACTAAAGTCAACCCCAAAGCTTTGGAGTCAATTCCACACACTGAAAATGACTCACTCCATGCGTACACACTGCAAGCAAAGTTAATTTTGCAGCGAATTTATTTTGCCTTTATTTTCAATTTGTCTGGTTGGAATTGAACAAAGCCCTTGAAATGCAGGTAAAACATAGTTAGAAAAAAGTGCAACAATTCGGTAAAAAATTTTTTAAAAAAATTCCAGGTAAGCGATGCACATGCACCTGGCCTTCCACATGATGTAAAAGAAAATGTGATTTATCGGACCAGGCCACCTTCTTCCATTGCTCCGTGGTCCAGTTCTGATGCTCACCTGTCCATTGTAGGCACTTTTGGCGGTGGACAGAGGTCAGCATGGGGACTCTGACAGGTCTGTGGCTACACAGCCCCATATGTGATGCACTGTGTGTTCTGACTCCTTTCTATCATAGCCAGCTTTAACTTTTCAGCAATTTGTGCTACAGTAGCTCTTCTGTGGGATCAGACCAGACGGACTAGCCTTCACTCCCCATGTGTATCAGTGAGCCTTGGGCGCCCATGACCCTGTCACTAGTTCACCGGTTGTCCTTCCTTGGACCACTTTTGGTAGGTACTAACCACTGCATACTGGGAACACCCCACAAGGCCTGCCGCTTTAAAGATGCTCTGACCCAGTCATCTAGCCATCACGATTTGGCTGTTGTCAAAGTCTCTCTAATCTTTACGCTTGCCCATTTTTTTCCTGTTTCCAACACATCAACTTCAAGAACCGACCGGTCACTTGCTGCCTAATATATCTCAACTCTTGACAGGTGCTACTGTAACGAGATAATCAATATTATTCACTTCACCTGTCAGTGGTTTTAATGTTATGGCTGATCGGTGTACAACGATTATCAAAATCATCATTAGTTCATCAGCTGTAATCTTCAAACATCAAAAGACATCTTTCTGAATCAGGTCATCTTTTCCTCTTCAAGAATAACATCAAAATCGTACTGTTCTTACCCGCAGGTTATCATCTGTGCGGCCACTGCGCTCTCCTTTCCAGAGCAGTGAAAGTGAGAAGAGAGGGGTGATCTCTGGATAGCGAGGATTCAACACCACCGCAGCCTGAAGACGAGCTGAGAAAACAAAAGTGTCACAAAATTAGAGCACACTTGAGCTTTTAGGCAACTGTAAGCTTGTGAGAACACAATGTTTGCCTAGAGATTTAAATCCCATGCGTTGTTCATGTTTTCATCTTGTGTTTTTAAACCCAGTGAAAAGTATCCACCATGATTCCTACTCACCTGTTCCCCTCTCCACTACTGCCATGAAGAACAGGTCAGTCTCCCGCGCCAGACCAGCCTTCACCACATGCTGCACAAAGCTTAACTCCTAAACACACACAAAATTGGCCACAGTGTACACAGGTATTTATTCCCTAGATTTAATAAAACGTATAGCTTTTCTTCCATCTTGCATTAGAATGTCATTACAATGAACAGACTGAGAATGACTTATATTGTATTGTATTGTATTGTATGAAACCTGGGTATAAATCTACTGACAACAGTGCAATGTGAAAATCATCTTCTGAGCAGCTACTAGTTCAGCCATAATCCCAATATCATACAACAATTCTGACTGTACTATAACAAAATGAAAAGTCCCTGTAAACAAACAGACGTACCAGGAAGTCCTGGCAGCTCATCATAGTCCAGCGAGCCAGGCGAGAGACCACTTTAGCTGGGAAGAGATGCTGGCATTCGGTGGAGACAGGAACTATGCTGTGCTCTGTAACAAGGGACACGAGCATCAGCAACACATATTGTCTTGTAAACACATAATTAAAGGAAAATTCCAGAGGTTTTCAACATAATCTGCACTGAGAAAATAACAACAACAAAAAAAAAACCAAAACACTACACTAAAATGGAAGTATAGGACAGTTGTTGGAGTACGTTTATGCAAAACATATTACTGTAGAATGCTACCATGAACATTTAAGTCCGTTTTATTTGTAAATTTAACTCTAATTCATTTTCCCATTTTCAGAAGGGAGAATTAGTAAATGTAAGCAGCACAGGTCAAAGTAGTAAACCTCAGGGTATGTGCATAGACACCAAATAAACGCCAGAAGAAGCGTAAGTAACAATAAGTAATTACATTTTACCGTATTGCTCCAGCGTTGGAAAGTTTTATAAAACTACAGCTTAGGAAGAGACAGACATGACAGAAAGTCTTTCCAAAGACCCTTATTGTTATTATCAGAGTGTAATAGCTGTAGTTTTGAATTTGCATTGTATAGTTCTACAACTGCCCTAGGCCTTCCATTATAAGCATGTCTTCAAATGTTTTTATTCTTTTGTAACTACATTCTCAAAACTAAGCGTGCTGAAGGTAATGAAGAGTGTGAACCTAGAGAGCTGAACTGTTTGTGCAAAGCCAGGCGAGACAGCAGGCGTCCTCTCAGCAGCTTCACGGTGCTCTCCATATGACTGGCACTGAGAGAACTGCGTACCACTTCCACCTGCAAGTGTCAGTCACAGTTACCTAAATCTCTCATTACTACACTTTCTGGGTGATATAAAAGAATATAATTATGACTAAACATATGACAGCATTGCATCCCGAATCCAAAAGCATTCTTTTAACTGTACATGTACAACAGAGTATAACATAATACATAAATAGAATAATACAGCATTTTGAAAAAGTAAGTGCTAAAAGATTATCACACTGTTGTTTTTAAAAAAAAAAAAAAAAAAAAAAAAAAAAAAGAAGAAAACCAGGCAGATGTCAAAAATGCTGCTGTAAATACATTCGGGAACCCACTCATACCTGCGGTGTGTCACTAGAAAATTGTAATCCTCCAAAATTCTGCACCCAGATGTATGGATGTCCAAGGTCAGTCACATAATCAGCAAAAGTTGTGATGCTATATAACAAGAAAGTGAGACATCCATAAGCTGCACATTTTACTTCCCAAACTGAGGCCCTACCATTACTGGTGTAGTTTACCTAATCAGTATTAGATTAGATTAGATTCAACTTCATTGTCATTGAGCAGAGTATGAGTACAGAGCCAATGAAATGCAGTTTTTCGCATATCTCAGCTTGCTAGAAAGCTGGGGACAGAGCGCAGGGTCAGCCATGATACGGCACCCCTGGAGAAGATGTGGTTAAGAGCCTTGCTCAAATGCCCAAAGCAGCAGCTTGACAGTGCTGGGTCTTGAACCCACGACCTTCTGATCAGCCAATCAGTATGTATAAACAACAACAGCTGTAGTCAGACTGAGAGAACTGCCTTACCCCACTTTGTCAAACTGGTAGCGGTTGGTAGGGTTGGGGGTTTCTTGGCCATCATCATTGGCGTACAGGCAGTTCAACAGAGATTCTGGGTTCAGCAGCTCCCTACACAGCAAGAGAGGCATTGTTGAGGAAAAATGATAAAAACTGAGCAGCTGTTTTCTTGCACTTGGCAATAGCTTCCTCAAGCTTCCTCACCTTTTCCCATGAAAATCACTTTTTATTTATTTTTGTTTAATGGTCTGAAGAACATGATAACTCACCCTGCACTGATGGCTCCTGAGAGGTCTGCGGAGGCCGAAACTTTTGCTTTCACAGTGAGAATGTTGAGGTTCATCAGGTAATAAAAAAACAGATGCAACACACTGCCATCTACAACAGAGCAGGGAGAACAGGGAGAATCATGGTCATGCAGATTAGTGCATGTCAGAATGAATAATACTGTTGTTCAGATTGACATCCTGTACACTCAGAGACACACACACACACACCTTTACACTTGAGGTCGATGCACAGTGAGAGAGGATGCCGTTTCAGCATTTCTTTACGCTTGTCATCAAGCTGAACGCCAACAGTACCTCGCCGTCGTTTCTGAACAAAAACAGAGTGACCACAGTGACAGGAATTTGTGAAGATTTACTCCAAATATGACAAAAATCATAACATCAGTGCTTGAGGGCACAATGCTGCAGAATGGGCAAAATGAAACTGACATACAGTGTTCTGTTGTTCTTCCTCTGCATCAGAATCACTCTCATCATCTTAAGGGAAAAAAAACAGACACAAGCAATCAACTTAATCCATTTTGACTTGTTATTATTTTATTTTGTCACAGTTAGACATGAGTGGCATTTCAAGATACGGTGTCATATCCTGAGTGATTCATTTAATTAGCTTACCACACAAGTTTTGTGGCTAAAAGATTCTAGTTACCCTGCCATTCTCTAAAAATGTTGTCATCTAAAACCCATTTTGTGACATCAAAAAACTAAGCTTATATAAAATGCTTCTTGAATGAATTTTTACATTTTTAAGTATCACTCTATATAATCAGAATCAAACATCCAAAAGGAGAAAACCATTTAAAAAAAAGACTTGCACAAAAACATATTTACAAAAGCACATTTTTACCTTGAGAATCCTCGGGTGGTCTGGAAAGAGCCTTGGCTTCATCCACATCTCCGCTAATAGACACAGACAGATTCTTGTCTGAAACACAAACACACATTTACAATTATCAACTGACACAATCAGCTGCACCTATTTTCTATTTTCAGTTGTTTCTTTGATTGTGTATGAGATACCACAGCTATAAAGTCTGAAAAAAGTGTGGTGTTTGAAAGAGAAGCAGGAGAGAAGCATCTGCATTACCACAGGCTTGTCCATAAGCATTGGCCTGCACAAGCAGCACATACAGAGGAGGAGGAAGGTGCCGTGCAACCTCAGCCTGTTTCTGCACACGCTCAAATGGCATGGACAAGTACTCCTGCACGGGCAGAGACGCCTGAGAGAAAGAGAGAGAGAGAGAGAGAGAGAGAGAGAGAGAGAGAGAAAGAGACGTTGGTCAGTATGCTTTCTTTCCTCAGCTTAGAGCATTCTCAGTACTGTTAATGGATTCTTTAATAATGCAAGATTAGCTACTACTTTTAATACACAAATACAGCGTAAATGTAATATCATGCTTATTCCAAGCAAGCCGAGCTCCTCTATTTGTTAACGGTTGGATATGTTTTAGTTCAGTTAGATTAGATGACCTCCAGTAGAAATAAAAGCAATTCTTGATGCTATTAAACTCTGGGACTAATCACTGATCACATCTGATAAAAGTACACCGTGGTCTCACCAAAACAAATAAACCATCCGGGCACACCCTTACTTGTGTCAGGGAATTACCTGCATGATGGCCTGCAGGCCTGGCTGAAGACTGCTCAGGTACTCCTTCTTCAACTCAATTCCTTTCAAGATCTTTTCCTTAGTGCACAACGAGCTCTTGTACTGCTCAGCCAACCTAAAATACAATTGGCAACAACCAAATCCTAATCAATCACGTTCCTTTTAAAACCCTGCACACCATAGAGTTGTATAATAATGGATAAAATTATAAACATGATTGTTTTTCCAATACTGAATAAATTATCTATTGTACATTACAAGCGTATATTCCTTCAGATGTGCTTTAGGTGCTGAAAACGCTATACAGAGAGTTTCAAGGCGCTAGGAGCTTTAGAAAGTGACTTTTCACGCAAACGCATTCATGCAGGAGTGTGTATTGCTTTTAAGATAGAATTATCTATTGTACATTACAAGCCTATACTCCTTCACATGTCCAAATCTTTTAATCAACATAAGGTCAGTTCCTAGGATTAATCTAATGAATCCTTTAAATGCTAAACATGATTAGATGCTACACACACACACACGCCAAATAGACAGCTAAAACATATAAACATAAATCTTTATGCATAGTCAATAAAAAAGCTACATTTAACGTTAGCCAATTAGTTACTTTTAGCAAACATTCAGCTACGCTCATCAATATTGTAGGTGATGATGCTTAATAAGTAAACGAAGTAAAAGATTGTGATTATGATTAAATTACAATTAATTGTGGAGTTCTATTACTCTGTGTGTGTATATATATATATATATATATATATATATATATATATATATATATATATATATATATATATATATATATATATATGTATGTGTGTGTGTGTGTGCGTGTGTGTTGAGAGGTTGTATGGGGGACTTGTGTGTGTGTGTGTGTGTGTGTGTGTGTGTGTGTGTGTGTGTGTGTGTGTTATTTCTTTTCGTTTGTCACCTCTTCCTCTGCTCCAGTTCCCAGTCCAGCCGAGCGAGCGTGAGCTGGTGAGGGTCGTCTCTGGTGAGATGAGGGCGGGAGATTTCAGCTGGAGCCTCCTTAAAGAACTCATCCACACTGACTAACTCAATCTCTTCATGCTGGGACCTACACATGCACACACACACACACACACACACACACATAACACGGTTTCTTTTTAGATTTTTAAAAAACATTAATTTACAAACATCACTAGAAGGCATAATAGCACACTGAAAAAATGCTCAGGTTTGGTCTTAGGAGTATTACGGTTGAAATTTTCATGGTGTGATAACCTTTTAAATTGACCTTTAAAAAAAAAAAAAAAAAAAAAAAAAATCAAGGAAAAATTATTTTTAAAATTTTTGTATAAATATGAACGTCCTTCTGTATACAGTAAATTCCCAAAAAGAAAAAAGATCAAACCTCCAATTATTCATCTTTCTTAGAAATATATTTTTGAGAATGACTTTTTCATTTTTTCTCCACTTTTCCAAAAAACCTTTACACTGGCAGTATTTATCTATTTATCTTGTTACTGAAAGTGTAAGAGAGGTCTCTTTCAGCCACCACAAAAATAAAATTAAAAAAATAAATTAAATAAAATAAAAAATCTAACTAGCGCAACAGTGTGCAATGCTGCGAAATATTTGGGGAGTCCCAGCCGGACACAAAAGGGATGAGAACCACTGTAGTAAAGAACTTGATTGAGAAAAAAAAAAGACAGAAATACAAAGAAACGTAATTTAATTGCTATTTTAATAAAGTCAGTGGTGAGGTAACCGTCCAATCATGCACCATGACTAACTGTGAAACCGTACTTAGGAATGTCAAAAGACTAGCTTGAAAATGTTCCAATAAGCTAAATGAAGATGTCCTCACTTACTTGAACTCGAGGCATTTCCCGATTTCTTTCTGAAGATGCATGACTTCATAGAGAAGATTCTGAAGCTGTAGGTGCAACACGTCCACTTTCTGCTTTGCCTGCAAAAAATCAGAACTCCATATAAGTGCACTAGAAATGTGACAGAAATTAAAAGAAAGAAGAGCGTGCACTGTGTGTACCTCGTGTGTCTGATCCCGTGCTTTCTTCAGCCTCATGTGTGACAGACGATTCAGCTTCTTCAGAGTGATGAAGTGAACACATCCTTGCCTGCGTTTTGCTTCAACCTCTACACTCTGGATACATGAACACACAAACAGTGGTAGGTTTGCCTGAGATACACTCTGCTGTAACTCAAGGTAGCTGATTTTCTTTCTTTCTTTCTTTCTTTCTTTAAAAAAAAAAAACAGAAGGTACTCACCCCTTCTTTAGCTCCACTGGCTTTCAGTTCTTGGATTTCACCCATTAGTGTAGCCAGCGCCTCACAGGTGTTTTTATACAGGGTGTAATCCTGTTCAGGGTCTCGACTCTCCAGTTCCACTTCTTCGTTATATGTACGCACATCCTAATGGAGACACACTTAGTTAGAAATGCACACAGACATTGTGTGTGTGTGTGTGTGTGTGTGCGCACACACATTCCCTCATATCCATCAGTTGGTCTAAGATAATCTATTCTAGTCAGATGCAGATCTAGTGGAATTACTCCCTTTTCTCACCCAGGTGTATGTACAGACAGATGTCTGAGATTGTTTTAGAGCACGGGTGTCCAATCTTATCCGGAAAGGACCGATGTGGGTGCAGGTTTTCATTCCATCCAACAGAAGCCACACCTGAGTCTACTGAAAGCCAAGATCGACTGATTAAACAGGTGCAATCAGATGTAGCTCTTGCTTGATTGGAATGAAAACCTGCATCCACAGCGGCCGTGTCTGGATAAGATCGGACACCCCTGGGTTAGAGACTGACGAGTGTTTTTTCCTGAACCTGAGTCCTCACTGACAACAGCTTCCTCCAGGCACAATGTGGGTGAGCGTAACAGGAAACCCTGCCTATCAATACCAGCTGACACGAGCCTGGCATCTTAGCATCATCTCCGTTTCTCCTCACACGTAACAGATCATCTGTAAGATATCTCGGATCATAAAGCTCTAAAGCGTTTTCGGTCACTCAGATGATTCTGAATGTACTGTAGTAGTAAAATGAGGCGACTAATGAGGCGACTGCGGTTGTGTTTTCATTCTGAAGACACTTTCGAGGAGGAGTGTTATAGGGGAAATGGAGAAACTGACCACTTAAGGACCATAAGTGAAGGAAAAAAAGATGCAAAGGGGCTTTACAGAGACTGCGAACTTCATGAGACGCCTCTGTTTACTACTACAGTCCATCCTGAATGGTTATGTTGGGGTTGATTTCTAGACTTTGGAAGGAGAGAGTCTGTAAATCTGAATGTTTTACAGGGGAAGAAGGTGGACACTGACCTGGTCTCCTTCTCCTCGAACCCTTTTAGGCTCAGGTGTGCCTCCATCACTCCGGATCACTTTGGTCTTGCGCTTTTTGAGAGGGTCAGAAGACATGGCTGAAAGCAGAAACACACCATTTGGCAGCATAAATAGATCAATAATACATTAATCATGCAATTTCAGCACACTGTCTTAGGTTACTCTCTGTAGTGAAGGGCTATTAGACGCCCTGAAGAGCACAGAGGCTACGTTACACACCGCTATCTGACATCTGTAAAGCAAAAAAGTACATTTTTGTTACTATATATAACTAAACAACACACTGATGTTTACTACTATTTCCAGAAGCAACATGCGGCTTTAGACTTAACCGCTAATCCACAGTATCTAGCTTAGCCTGCTAGCAACGAGGTGGTCCACTTGTTTATTTTCAAACCTCACGCAAGATCTTCCATTCACACAAGCATTGATTTGATCAATTCGCATTGTAAAATCCGCGAACTAACATCATTAGTCCTCACCTTTGTTTAATTTCTTTCGCTCAAGCTATACTCTTAACCAATAACCGAGCCCGGGATCATTTGTTGAAGTCAACTACAGTTGCACTTCCGGATTTCTTTGGGTCCTTTTTCAAAATAAAGGTCTGAGTTTGAAAGACGTTTACTTTACTCACTTCACACCATTTTTACTTAAGGGTCGCTTAGGTGATGGCCCCGATTGTATCTGTTATTATTATTTTATTTAATTATTTATTTTTCAATGGGTAGTGAAAACTGCCCAACACATAATTGTTGACTTAGCACTAGACAAAGGTAGGCAACCTCCTTGGTCCCCCCAGAAGCCAAGGGCCCCTAAAATGCAAATTATATATATTTTTAATTATTAATGCTAAATAACAGGCCCCAATCCTATATTTTGACCATGGCCCCCAAATCACTAAATTGTCGCCCAACATTTCAAACTTTTATCAAAAGTGTTGCTTGCGGAGAGAGGTGTTATCAAGGACACCTTTCATCTCAACCATGTACTGTTTTTGCTTCTCCCATCAGGAAAATGCTACAGAAGTCTGCATCGTCACACAAAAAGGCTCATGAACAGCTTTCTCCCTTTCCTTTCCCTCAGCTTCTAAGCGTTAACTACTAGCCTCCACCTAATAACTAAACAGTAGCATTAGACACCGTACTATACTGTACTGTACACTACTGCTATTATCTGCAATTACTTGCACTTTACTGCAATTATCTCTCATTACAACAGTTATTTATATCAAACTGTTATTTGCACATTATTGCTATTTGCACATTTGTATTTTATCCACTGTATGTATCTACTGTATCATATTGCATGCATCATGCTGTTTACTTCTACCTGTATACTGTTTATCTCAACTTACTGCACCATATTTCTTATTTATTTCATTTAACCTAATTGCCATTTGCATTACTGGTATGCATCATTCTGTTTACCAATACCTGTACCCGTTTACCATAACCTTATTTCCTCATTTAACAAGCTATTTGCACTACTGGTTGGATGGTAACTGCATTTCATTGTCTCTGTACTCGTACTCTGACAATGACAATAAAGTTGAACCTAACCTAACCTAACCTTTATTATTCAGTCACTTTTGAGTTGCTTGGAATGTTGAGGTTAGGTTACATTTGTAACCCTGTTGTATGAACCCTGGGTGTGTGCACACATACACTATATGACCAAAATTATGCAGATACCTAACCATCACAACCATATGTGCTTTTTTAACATCCCATTCCAGATTTACTTCTGCTTTTGCTATCATAATAACACCATAATAACTCTTCTGGGAAGGCTTTCCACTAGATTTTGGAAAGTGTCTGTGGGGATTTTTGTTCATTCAGCCACAAGAGCATTAGTGAGGTCAGGCACTAATTGGCACTAAACAACCAGGCATATTGGGTGAGGAGGCCTGGGGTGCAGTCGATGTTCCAGTTCATCCCAAAGGTGTTCATTGGGGTTGAGGTCAGGGCTCTGTACTGGACACTTGAGTTCTTCCACTCCAACCTTAGCAAATCATAGAGCTTGCTTTGTGCACAGGGAATTGTCGTGCTGGAACAGATTTGGGCCTCTTAGTTCCAGTGAAGGGCAACTGTAATGCATACAAAGACAACTGTGTACTTCCAACTTCATGGCAACAGTTTGGGGAATGCTTATATGAATGTGATAGTCAAGTGTTCACAAACGTTTGACCATATAGTGTATTTTCATTGACAGAACAAAAATAAACAAAATATTTGGTCATAATGTGTCTAAAAAGTCTGTTACTCTAGTTAATTTGTTAAATTGCAAAATTAATAGAAAAGTGATTAGACATTTTCTTTGTTCAGTAACAACACAGTTTATTAGTAGTTTTAAATTATTGTCGCATGTCAATCATAAAATTCTGTGTGAATGAGCTGTTACTATAGAAGCGATAACAGATTAGTAAAAGTGCAATAGAATAAACCTGTGATTTGCCTTGCAGAGCTATGCTGTTATAGAAAATGAATCAACATCTGGTCAGAATCAAGAATTTAACAGTGCTATGGTACAAACTATATATCATGTAGAAGAATGACATGAACTCAATGCATTTTTAAAGATATCTAGGCTACGGCATAAACGTAATGCACTTTCAAGATTTCCTTTTTTATAACATGTGCAATGTCTGTAATCACTCACACACAACAAACATTATTATTATTATTATTATTATTATTATTATTATTATTATTATTATTAGTTTGAGCAAAAGGAGGACGCAGCTAAAAAAAAAAAAAAAAAAGACTTTTATTTTGAATATGCACGAAAGCCTTCCTTCCACCTGAGGAAGTAGACATGCAGTGTAGATTATGCATTTCTCAAGAAAGAGAAGATCTACAAGCAAACTCACGGTGCATGGGCAACCTTTAACCATTTAAGCAGGTATATGATATTCAATTTGTAGGAGTTTTGTGTTCATATAGGAAAACTACTGGCTAAATGCTTAGCAGGGAATAAGTGTGGAGCTGACTGCAGGAAACTCAGGCACTTTTACTGTGTGGTAATTTATTGTAGTTAATTCATGCCATAGTCTGCATGGTATTGGGTCATCAGTGAAGAAATTTGAGTATAAACTTGCTTAGGATGTGCTGTGGAGCTGTCAGATGAGTTGAAATGCCACTGGTATTGAAGAATCAACAGCTACTATTAGTATACTGAATGCTGGAAGCATAGACAAAAACCATCAGTAGTATAGAGTGGAAAAAGTTTGTATGGCTCAGCCAGAGGCAGTGTATTTAATCAGTCAAAGCATGTATTTAGTAGGAGTGTGCTATTCCCCAGGTCATACTGTTCATCACAACAGCAGCACTTAACCATGAAAGATCTACAGTATAAGCTGCTGGATTGAAAGACTGAGTTATGAAATACTTCTCCCACAGTTCCAAGCCATCAGATGACCTGTTTGCTTTCAGAGTGATAGAGACAGAACTAGAAATTCTGTTTGCACTACAACCAGGAAGAAGGATTACAAACCAGATTCTGTACAGTCTGAGTGCAAGAGCCGAGTGCAAACAGGATTTAGTCTGAGTCAGTGTAGAATTTGTCCAAGCTGTATTTGGCACCAAGCTATATTTTGCACAACAGGGTGTATTCAAGAGAACAAGAATAATGGCAACATCCTTGCAGCCAAATGGCTTTGAAAACATTACACTGGAGTCTTCTGAAAAACCCAGCAGGACAGAGCATAACTGATATTTTTTTGGCTGGGATATGTCTATATACGTGTGCTTTTATTTTCTTTGGAGGATATATTAGACATTCCACATCACTAGTTCACATGCAAATGCGGTTAGTGCTAGTGATCATAACCATAACATTGATTGGCTGAAATTAAACACAAAATAAGAAGAAAATGCTTGCCATTGCTACTTGGTCTTTTAGAATTTAACCTGCATTTTCAATAATTTATTAAATATCATGATCTGTTTCATAGTGCTCTGTGTCTGTTGGATAAAGTATCAATCATTCACATATTGCCATCAGAGCTTCAGTGGGTTTGTATGACGGGTGCTTGAAATGGAATAAGTAAGTGTTTTAGCAAACCATTAACAAGTTTTGAGGCTATTAAGTGAATAAGACTCTAAATGTCCAATGTTTAAAACATAAACTATTTTACATTACTTTAAAAAAAAAAGACAGATTAAGAAGACAAACTATTCAATCATTCACAAAATGTAACCACTGAAAAAAAAAAAAAAAAAATCTTAAAATATATATATCCATATTTTTGGTTTAAGGAGCCAAAAGTGGAGACGATTGCGCCGTGCTTTTTTTGTGGTTCTCACTGTATCACACCAGAATCGGTTCTTTTACGTGTATCACACTTAGAGGGAGATTTACCCAATCATAATTACTATTTTAAAAAGTTATTTCAGGACATGTATGTATGAATTAAACAAGCTGATATATTTATAAAGTTGTCATTAACTGAGAGAGCAATCTGTAGCTCTCTCTCGTCCCTGTACACTTGTCACATGCTATGTCGCACCCCCCAAAGTGCTTTTGTTCAAATCTCAGCAAAGGCGGGGACTAGTAGAATATCAGACACGGAGGGTAAACATACTCTTGAACACACATATTAATCCACACCACCTATGTATAATGTGACCCATCATCTTGAGCTTCTGGCATTCCGTTATTTTCACTCGTGTAGTAGTGAAGCATAAATTCCATAGAAATCCATTGAAATGACAGTTTGTATATGCCATGAACTTCCAGCTAGTTTGGGTTTTTGATTCTCCGGCTAGTCATAAGTAAAGCAGAGTGAGATTCTTCGTTTGTCTCTCTGGAGGAACCATTAAAAGGTCTATGCACAGGGATTCCAAAGTAGAACCATTTTAGGAGGCTAAGAAACCCTTAATTCTTGGCCTCTTATCCAATGAACCCCTGAAAAAACTTTTTTTTTTTTTTAATATGACTGTATGTATGAATGACATCAAAGCTGTACCGTGTTAAAGCCTGACGTTGTGTGTTTCAGCATTGAGCTTTAGTGAGGGCAATGTACTGCACTATGGCTCGATGGCAACCCCTCACAACACTGAGGAGTCGAATTATACATCATCCACCTGTGGCTGTGTTTTTCATGTGCCTGCTGGTCCTAGCTGGAGCTTTCATTAGCATTGGGATATACTCACAAAACCATGACATCAGGAATCCAGACATTAACATGGTGATTATACTGTTCTTTGTATTTCTTCATTCTAAAAAAAAAAAATCCACCTGAAATGCAGTGTCCTAGTTTGAGTTTGTGTGTTGGCAAGCCTTTTTTGTTATTTATGTGTGTGTGTGTGTGTGTGTGTGTGTGTGTTTCAGGACTGGAATCAGATGCTGGGCTCTCTTGCAGATTTGAAGTTCTGCACACAGTTAAATGATACAGCTCTTTTAAACGAGAAGCCGGATATGTACTCACCTCCACTGGTAGATCATGCAGATGAACTGATCAACAATACACAACAAAAAAGTGACATTATTAGCGTCTTTCTGCTAGTTCCTCTAACGCATGTTGGAGATTACCTAGATCACAACAGCATTAGTACCTCGTTACTGGGAAGCCAGTTAGGCCTGAAAGGTATGTATACCGGCTCTAAATGCAAACTGCTGGAGTGTGTTGAGGGTTTGGGGATATATTTTTCAGTTTATTAATTTTCTGCCCATAGGTTCTGCTGGGAAACAGTCATTAAATATATCGCTGTTCTTGGAGATACAGACTCGTCTATCAGCCACTGATTCTGCACTTATCCAAAAGCCCTCTAACATGCAAACAAAACCCCAGTCCTACAATTCTTGTCTGAAGATTACCGCTCCACGGCACATTCTGCCTCAAACTCCGTAAGAGTACACTGCTGCAAGACAGCAGCAATACATACTTCATGGATGTTTTTATATTATATATCTGTAGGCTGAGTTGACGTTATTTTCAGGTCACCACCACAATGCCCTTCTAATAAAAACCTGGAGAACAACAGATCTCCTGTGAGGACATTTGCTATACAATCAAGTAAGAAGAGCTCTAATGCGCCATCCTGCCTCAGCTTGAAGTTCACGCCTGACCCCAAACTGACTGTCCTACTCACTCAGGTAAAACACATTAACGTACATATGGTTAGAGAATATATGCATGAAATACTTAAGAAATAATAATAATAATAATAATAATAATAACAACTTAATAATAACCTTTCAGTTTCTTCGTTTTGATAGGTGAACAAAATGAAAATTCTTGGCCAGTTAATTGAATTATTTAATGCTTAATTGAAAAACTACAAAGTAATGAAAATACACCATGGTAGGTCCATCTTTTCAGTAGGAACTTACTCCACAAAACAGAGCAGACAATTAACATAAAATATAAAAATAGTACACATGTCGCTGCATCACAGCTCCAGGGTGCAGGGTCCAGGGTTGAATCCTGTGTTACTGTCTGTTTGGAGTTTCCCATGTTCTCCCCGTGTCCATGTGGGTTTCCTCCAGGTTCTCCAATTTCCTCTCATCTCCTGTGGTAGGTAGATTGGTGACTCTGCATTGCCCCAGATGTGTGCAAGTGTGCAAATGTATGTGCACAGTGTGCTGGGAGGGACTGGCACCCCACCCCGAGTGTGTTCCCACCTTGCAGTGTTCCAGGGATTGGCTCTGGATCCACCGCAGCGCTGACCAGGATAACATGGTTACAGATGATGGATGAATGAATAAAACTATTATACATGATTGAGTGGGATGCCAGGTTTTCTGGTGGTGTATCAGAGCTGTAGTAACTTTTTTTTTTTTTTTGGCAAAATTTGTCATTTTTATTGTTTAGGCCAAAAACTGAAAGGGTCATTTTTGCATATATTTGACTGAAATTTTTGGAAGTTCTTCCACAGGCTGTCTTTGGGAGTGCTTAATATTTGATAAATGTAGAGCTGCCCACTTAACAACATAAGTATTTTCCTTATATTTATAAAAAGTGTATCTTGTTGCAGGTAAATCACACCTGTTGATAAAAGAGCCCCTGAGGCAGATTCCTAGATCTAGAGAAACCACATATGTATCTGCCAACTCAGCCAAGCTGTCCAAATTTTATTTAAATAATTATTTAGCTTTTAACTAGTGCCTTTTTGTGCTTGCTCCATTTTAGGGGAGGGTATAGACAGCATAGACCATCTTTTTGGTCATAACAAAATCACATTATTGGGACTCTTTAGGGGCTCAACTGTTTAAATGAAAGCCTTCTCACTGGGAGATGATGCCAGTATCACTGGCCCACTAATTCATCTTTCTCTGTCGAACAGAGTGACATTAGCCAGTTGTGGGCACCTGTGAGCTCCAGACAAATTCATCTGCCCTGACATTAAGCAATTAAAAAATGTCAGTGTATAGTAGGAAGAACATGTTAACTTTTACTGTCCCAAATTGGCAGCTCTCCTACAATGGGGAGATACAACTAGTAGACAAGGAGTAGTTTTGAGGAAAAATAGGTAGCAAAAACAATAAAACATACATTGGTGAAAACAGAATCCAGGAATAACAAAGAGAAACGAGGTTGTCAGACCATCAGGCTCTGTGCTGGCCACTCGAGTTCTTCCACTCCAACCTTGGCAAACCATGTCGTCATGGAGCTCACTTTGTGCACAGGGGCATTGTCATGCTGGAACATGCTTGGGCCTCTTAGTTTCAGAGAAGGTAAACTGTAATGCTACAGCATAGAACGACATCGTATAAAATTGTGTGCTTCCAATTTTGTGGCAACAGTTCAGGGAAGCTTCACATATGGGTGTGATGGTCAAATGTCCACATACTTTTGGCCACAAAGTGTGTATGCCTCAGTAATTCACCACCCATTACAACTGCTGCACCATTGCAACATTTCAACTGCATGTTTCTGCTGGAAGCTTTGACAGGAAACTGACTTTTTTTTTTTTCTCCCCAGTGATTTATGTCTAAGTAACGGTTCAGCTGTGTAGTACTGTATTCCACCAGTTACTGCAGGCCTTGTTCAGAGCCATATGACTTCATATACAGTATCCTGGAAAATGGCATACAGAGTACTTTGTTGATGAACTATAAAGAGTCATGCTTATGTATCATCTCCTCACTGTTTCTCACTCTACCAGGATGAAAAAGCTCTTGTTAGATATCACCTGCTGATGGCTACCATTGTGCTGCTGGCTCTCTGCATCATGATGTGTCTTTGTGGAACTCTTACCTGCTCCAAATCACGCCATCAACTTGCAAATGATCCTCAAAAGGTAATAAAAATAAACCTACCTAAATGCATATGTCAAATTAAATGTGCATTTCTCTTTTTATGCACCTGCTTTTTTTAGGTGATTCAGTGATTCATTTGGTGTTTGGCACAGCATAATGCCTTGTCTAAAATATCCATTGGACCTTACAGGAAACTCTGCTGCGGTGATGAGGATGAGAACTGCATCAAGAGCAGTGCACAAGGATTACTGCTTGTCAAATCACTGTAAAAGTCTATTTATGTTAAACATCTGTGAACAAAATACCAAGTGTTCTTGGATTTGCTGTGAAGCAGGTGTACTGTACATTAAAATCTTCCACTGGGTAGCCTTTGTGATCAGTTTACCTTTTCAGTCTTCTTTGTTCAGTGTGCAAAGTGAAAGTTTTTTTTTTTTTTTTTTAGAAAGTATACAATTAGGATTTCAAGCAATAGCTTTGAACAGCAGTTATTAATACAATTATACACAACACTCACATTTTGTGTTGTGAGGGTGACAAATGCAATCAGGTTATCCTGTGTGCATGCATCAGTTGTTTCTAAAAAATAAAATAAAAAAAAATAAAAAAATTGTAGCTCTACAGATGTGAATACTACGCTTCACAGTATTAATTAAAAGGTATGCAGGCACAGCATTAATTACATTTACATGCACATCGATATTGAGATATTAATAGGAAATTAATTGCTGCAGTCTCATCAGTAACATTACCTAATACTAATGGCCTTACACAGCTAATCAAACACAAGACAGGTTCAGTCAGACAGGCAAAAAAGTTTCTGTACCGCTTCTCCTACAAAGGGTCTCAGGGAGCCTGGATCCTATCCCAGAGGACTCAGGGCACAAGGTGGATGGGATTGCTAACCCATCACAGCACAATCGCACACACACTCATTCACAAACTACGGACAATTTTGAGATGCCGCCTACAACACATTTCTTTGGACTGGGGGAGGAAACCGCAGTACCCAGAGGAAACCCCTAAGGCACAGGGGGAGAGCATGCAGGCTCCGTGCAGAGGCGGGAATCGAACCCCCAGCCCCGAAGGTGCGAGGCAAACGCGCTAACCACTAAACCACCGTGCCCCCACCCCAAGTCAGGTCAATAGCTACGTTTATATACACATCGATATTCTGATATTAATCAGAATTTGGCAATATTCTAACCATTGAGTCTAAGTATTGAATCATGTAAACGCTGCAATCCGATAGCCTGATTCAGATTAAGACGATATTCCGATTTCCACCCCTGGAATTATGCCTGTTTATTGGGAAATTTGTTGCATGTAAACACCTTAATCAGAAAATGCACTGAAAGGAGATACATGTGCATGCTCAGTCTGCAAAGAATTGTGGGTGCTAACTGATGCTTATCTGTAGGCTAGGTGTTTAGGAAAGGCAACTCAGGCTTACTTACAGCAGTCATGTATACAGGAATAGTCTGATGCCTGGACGCATGTAAACACCTTATTCGGAATAAGGCTGCAACCTGAATATAGACCTTACAGAGAATTTGATTTATGTAAACACAGCCATGCCTCCACCACAACCTTCATCCTTAATAACAACAGCACCAAAGCTTATCTCCATGCAGAGTAACCTCAAGATACACCACAGGAGAAGTGACGAAAGTGTAAACACTCAGTGCACTGTTAATACCTAACCTTCCGCGAATAATCTCTAATCTCCTCCTCCCTAACATAAATCTGCAGAAGAATGACTTTAAGGATTAACTAAACACCTAAAACATCTACAGAGTAGGTACACGGACTATAGTTATTTACCAGGGAAAGACAAACCTCTCCTTTTCTCTTCCATGCCACACGCGACTCCGCCATGAAAACCAGTCACGTCCGTAATGACTGACAGTTATATTTGCGAATCCAACGCGCAGGAATGGACACGGCGCTTTGTGATTGGCTGAGTGTTGGTCAAGGGGCGGGCCTTTGATTTTGGTTCTCGAGTGTTTTTGCGCAGGACAACGAAGGAAGCTCGTGTGGTAAATTTTCGCGGCCTTCGGAGTGTCGGGCTCATGCACCCGGACCAGGAATAAACACGACCAACTTCTGACAACCGAAAAAAGACTGGGCCGAAACAGCCAACGACAATCCCTGGAAGGTTAAATGGTTTGCAATATTGAATGGACATTTATGAAAATATAACTGTACTAGTGGCATTTTAGTACTAGTTAGCGCCTGCTAGCGAGCTAGCAGCTGAAGACATGGCATTACTACTAGGTGTAGCAATGGCAGACCATAACTTGACCACCGCTCAGTGTTGATAGATATTCAGTCTTGGCTCGAGGTTAAGAGTGCATGGCTCCTGTAGGAGTGCTGGTGGTAATGTGGGAGTCATGTGAGACATGGTTTATGATAACTTTAGTGATTTAAAGTGTATTGAGTGGGCCCTGCTGCTGCAGTAGCCTGTGTTGCGCCCAGAAAGGCATGTACATGTAGAGCAGTGCAGCCATGAAGCTCTTAACTCACTGTCTCAGTGTACCAGACATGGCCACCATGCACATCACACTTCAGCCGGCACTTCATTCATCCTGTTAGCTGATGATCGAAGGTAGACCGCATGCTCACACTGTATCTCAGTGGTTTCAGGTCATGCAGAACCCATCCTGAGCTCATTGTTACCTCTAGCACTAGGTTTCTGGACAGGTAGATATATTCAGATCTCTTTTAGAATTGAGGATCTGTGGTTGTGTATTGTCTCACATGACATGTGGCTGTCAGATACACCTGACAGTGTGACCATGTGAAGTATATGATCTATATACCAAAGTGAAGATGAAATAGAAATACAGTACTGTGCAAAAGTCTTAGGTACATGCAGAGAAATGCTGTAGAGCAAAGATGCCTTCAGAAATAATGAAATTAAATGTTTCTACATAAAAAAGTACTATAAAGAGCAGTAAACAGTAATAAATGAAACAAAGTCAATATATGGTGTGACGATCCTTCGCTTTAAAAAAAATAGTAGTCTCAGGTACAATGTGTGCAGTTTTATAAGGAAATGAGCTGTAAGTGTTACTGAGCATCTTGCAGAACCAGCCACAGTTCTTCTGGAGACTTTGACTGTCACACTTGCTTCTTATTTTTGCAGCAAAACCCAGCAGCCTTCATTATGTTTTTTTGTCTGAAAAGTGTCTCTTATGTAATATGCTGCTTTCTTTACTGACACACAAACATTTTTCTGTAGCATTTAATTTTGTGCTGGAAAACTAATGTAAATCTAAAAGGTTTTTGTACTGAATCAATAATGTAGAAGTCATAAAATAAAAATCTATAACAAAGTTTGTACTTAAAAAAAATAGGGTGCCTAACACTTTTGCACAGTACTGTGTGTATAACAATTAAGTGCTTACTTAAAAACGCTGCACCAAATGTCATCATAGAGGTTGTTAATGTTGTCTGACTCGATAAAGTAGAAGTCATAAAATAGAAATAACAAAAATTATAACAAAAAATATTTAAAAAAAAAAAAAAAAGGGTGCCTGAGACTTTTGCACAGTACTGTAGGTGCATATAAAACAGTTTTGTCAAGAGATGCAGACTATACCTTGCCAAAAACAGAAACTGTGATGTCGTTAATTTCTGTATTTCATTTAGTTTTTCTTTTGTGAACACATCAAAAGACATCTATGTTTTACGCTGTGTGTGTGTAGATATAGATATAGATACAGATAGATGCATATTATATATATGCTTGGAGACAGGAGTTGAAACTTTACATTTAATAATTGGCACAATTGTTCATTACGATTTGTTCTTTGCTGTTTTTTTCCTTTCTTTTGTAGGTGCTGCAGAGGCACATCACTTCGAAAGTATGTAAAGAAGAGAAGAGAGTGTTTTTCTCTGTTATCCACCTGAGACTATGGCTTATTCAAATTACAGCAGCTTAAACCGTGCTCAGCTCACCTTTGAGTACCTGCACACTAACTCGTAAGTATCACTGTTTTCTGAGTGAGAAAAACTGTGTCTGCATGATTGAGTAAAAAAAAAAAACTCACTCACTGACTACTAAGAGTTTTAATTACAGGAGAAGGAGCTCCTTTTGGGTGTGCAGTGTATTAAGTAATGCAAGTAAGGTTACTTCTGTTGGATGTGGTTCAGGACTTATTTCAGCTTATTTGTTAAGGATGAATAAGCAGTTATAAGAACAGGACAGAAATGGGTTGTTTATCATTTGAGGAAATTCACTGAAGCTGAAAACCACTTCAAATTCTTTTGTCACTAGGCATGGGTAGTGATGAAGCATGTTGATGTAATCACGCATAAAAAAGCAGTGTAGAGTGAACAGTCATGTGAGGTGACGTGGTCGAATAAGAAAAATAGTAAAATTATCTGCCAGATCGTATGTGTTTTGGATCTTATCACCTGAATATCAGTTCCATATGCACAATATTGTGCTATAACATTTTTGAATTAATAAAACAATCACCCCATTGATTGATTACAGAACAGGTACATATGTGGTGTCCTAGTGGTACAACAGAAACGCATTCACCGGGAGATTGTGAATCCCAACAATGCTGTGGCCATACATGGCCAGGAGCCCAAGAGAACAAACTTGATCATGACCTCTGGGTGAGAGAGATGGCTTTACTCTTTCCCCTGTCCATCTGAGCAACATTAGCCAATCGTAGGCATCTGTGAGCTCATGTATGTGGAAGGGGGCAGTTAACGCTTTCCATTGGTGTGGTAGCTGGCTTTAAGTGTCTTGGAGGCAGCAAGTGCTAGCCCTCATTATCCCCAGTTGGTACCTGTTGTATGAAAGGGGAGAGCTGGCTGTTGGAAATTGGCAAATGACCAAACTGTTATTGGGATATTATTATTAAACATGGAGTGACTCCTGATTGGGCGGGACATCTGGGGGATGCCATAAAGACTGACATAGTTTTTATGGACTCATTTATAATTTGTATATCTTATTAATGGCATATTAAGTTGTAAATTGCATGAGTTTTAAACAGTCAGTGTTTTGTTGTTTTTCGGTGGTGTTGGAATGGAATCTCTAAATGTAATTTTCTCCCTTTTCACTTTTGTGGCCACACGCGTGCATTGATATGGAACCGGACAAGAGCTTGTAGAACAACGAGGAGGACTCATTTTCACATTTACTACTGATCATCAAATACTTAACGAAGAGCTTATGTTAAATAAATGCAAGTCATCAATCTCTGTAATGGGGTGCGCTTTACTGATGCACCAATCAGGAGCCCTTTTAAAGGCTTAATACATTTTATTTACGAACAGGAGAAACTTTATCAAGTGAAACCTCTCCCAATGAGACTTGTTCACATTAAATGAAAGTGGATTTTTTTTTTTCCGAAACATACCATATTCTCACTCAAAATCTTAGGAGCTAATTGTGCCATACTTTGGTGTTAATACTCATCTTATTACACTGGAATTCCATGAAGCCTATTCGCATTTCCAATATATTTGCCATTTTATCCATATATCTGTAGGAAAAACGGTACTACAGCTGTCCCTTTGCCCCAGTTTGCTAGTTTTAAGGCGTGAACAGTGTATCAATGTCAGTTCTTAAGTTCTTTTTTTTAACCATTGTGTTTTGGAACTGGTTTTGGCTAGCTGTATGACCAGGAAGTGCTATAGTTAAATGAATAACTTATTTTATCAAGTATAATTTTTTTTCCCCTTCTGCCCAGGCCATGAGAATTGCACCACTATGTTTGACTGTTTGACTTGACTGTTTCTGGGGCTTGAAAGTATTGTCATCAAAACTTCCAGCTTTTTGTTTAAAAATGTGCATTCCCACCATAGCAATAGTGCCAGAAATCTTTTTAGTTGTTTCTCCAGAGAAGGTATTATCTGCAGACCAGAAACTTGTGGGCTGGGGCTTAAAATACTGAACGTTGATTGGTCAAACACAAGTTTCACAGAATGACAAACCTGCATTTACTCACCAAGCGTGTTTTAGATCAGAGGCACTGGTAGACTGGAATGTACATGCTTAATTACGTAAAACAAATGTAATGTAGATAACACAGTAAAGCATTTCTTTTGTTTTACGTAATTATCACAGTAATTACACTGACAACTTGTTCGGCAATTTTGTAGGTTCAGGAAATTTCTGTAACTCTTTAGTTCCTTAGTGGAAATGCTTCTATTTGTGGATTATCCTTTTTGAGAAAATTACTTATAATCAGTGTAGATAGGATTGACTTCAGACTTGCTGAACAAAAAGCTATAGATATTTTTTTTTCTTTTTTTGTGTGTGAGTGTGTTTTCATAAGGAGTTTAGATGACAGTTATGGCATTGCTCTTCCAGATCATAATGTATCCAAATGCAGTCTGCCATTAATATACTGTGGACTTGCTTATATATTGGCTGATCTAGTGAATCTTGTTAGGGGGCCAAGCAAAGGCGCATGTCTTCTTCTTCTGGTTCTCCTTCTTCTTCTTCTTCTTCTTCTGATTTTCCTTTGATTTTATGTTCTTTGTATTTAACCAACAGGACAACACATGAGTTTCTTTTCGGAGCTTTGGCTGAGCTTGTAGACAATTCAAGGTATCCGTCTACTATTCCCTCCCCTTTCTTATTGATAAGTAAGAAATGTTGCAAATGTCTTAAAAATAGAAATCTCATTACTGTTTTTCATCTACAGAGATGCAAATGCTACAAGGATTGACATATATACGGGTACTGAATAATTCAAAATCACATATGAATATGTTGAGATGTTTTACCATGACCAGGGTATTTAAATGGAGTTTAATTTAACATGCTATTTTCATCATATGTTTTTATATCAATTCATATTTAACTGTCTTGGAAATTCAGAGAAAAGACCAGACCTTCGAGGAGGCTTCATGCTTTGTTTCTTGGACGATGGAACTGGCATGGACCCAAGTGAGTACATTTAATATCTAATATACACTCAACTTCAAAACTCAACACTACAGCATCACTCAGTAGACACATGATGTAGTTGAAGTCTAAGGAAGAATACTTTATCTCGTTTGCATAGGTGAGGCAACACATGTCATTCAGTTTGGCAAATCCAGCAAAAGGTTTCCTGAGTCCACCCATATTGGCCAGTATGGAAATGGCCTTAAGTCGTAAGTGCCTTTAATATGTGCTTCTGTAAGTTCTCATGAAAGAAAAACCTACCTGAAATGTTCCCTAAAGCTTTGTATTTACCATTCTCGTCTAAGTTTTTTCCCTGTGATTTCAATTATTTTTCTTTTTTAGTGGCTCAATGCGTATTGGCAAAGACTTCATCCTGTTCACGAAGAAAGATGACAAATTAACATGTTTATTTTTGTCCCGAACGTTTCATGAAGAGGAAGGGCTGGATGAGGTAAGAAATTATTTCAGTGTGTATAAAGCAAGCATGTATCAGTGTTTTTAAACAACATCTATTACTATGTTTAGTTAAATGTAATGCACTGAGCTCATTCTAAATACAGTCTAAGTATGTAATAGGTATAAATAAATTGAGAAATGTTTGTGACTTTATCGGAAACAACTACAGACAATCTAGATACTGAACACTTTAACGAAGCAGTTGTAACACACAACATATATTTGTGTTACTTTTCTATAAAGGCATATCTAGTTAACCCTTCTTGTGTGCCTGCTGTCATCAGTTAGATTGAACATTGGGCCAAATTCACACCGAGCAAGTATTATTTGGAGCAGACCTAAAGATGTGAAATAGAGATGTTCCTCTTTTCATCAGTTGATGATCCTGGTTATAGAGCCTTATTAGCATTTGAGAATTTGCCATTTAATACATACTTATAAAAACATAAGAAATGCTGAGCAAAGTATGTCTCGCTTAATTTACAATAAACAAACCTTCTTGGATATCATTTTCTGCCATCTCACTCTCACATGCTTTTAGGTTATAGTTCCATTGCCCAGTTGGGATCTGAAGACCCAGCAGCCTCTTACTCAAGACCCAGAGAAATATGCGATTGAGACAGAGCTCATTTTCAAATACTCGCCTTTCAAGAGCGAAGAGCAGCTCTTCCAGCAGTTCAAAAAAATTGAGGGAGCCAGTGGTATGATTCACAACTCACAATGCACCAAGTTCTCATAAAGTTGTATACCTCTGAATATGTGTAAGCCTATTAAACCCTGTGTGTGCATTTTTAGGGACACTGGTTGTCGTTTATAATCTGAAACTTATGGACAACAGAGAGCCCGAGTTGGACGTGCAGACAGATCACCAAGACATCCTGATGGCAGGGACACCTGTAGAGGGAGTGTGAGTATTTCAGATATCATCCCACTCATCTATGTTGTCGTATTTAATTTGTTCTTTCCGTATTTCTCTTTATGTTTGTTATTTTCCTTCATGAGTAAACATTTGTTTTTGGAACAGGAAGCCTGAAAGACGGTCATTCCGTGCCTATGCAGCTGTTCTGTACATCGATCCTAGGATGAGAATCTTTATTCAGGGACACAAAGTCAGGACCAAGAGGCTCTCCTGCTGCTTATATAATCCTAGGTATACATACACAGCATTTGTACATGGATATACATACCCATAAAATATTTTTGTAATTTAACATTTTTTGTGTTAGTGGGGGGAAAATGCAGGTAATAGACATTTTCTCTTGTTTTGTTTAACATTCAAAATGTTTGACATCCAAATAATAGATGAGCTTTAGTCCCTAAAGCTGAATTAGGGATGCATAAATCTCAATTTTTCCATTTTCTTTTTTCCTTTATGATGCCAGCATGGAGTGTAGGTATTAGATCAGTATTGGTATCAAACGTCCTTACAGAGCTGCCTCTCAACAAGCTAAGTAAGGTGAAGCCTCACATTGTGATAGTGACATGTTTTAAGACTTTTTTGTCCTGTGTTCACGTGTGAGATATGTAAAGTTTCTATTAACATGGTCACAGGATAAAATCCATTAGTGGATCAGAAAAAAGAAAATATCAGATTTGATCTGATACTAGTCCAGCGTTTTACGGTATTGTTGGATGTTCACTATTGGATTGATACATCCCTAAGCAGAGCTGTGCTCAAATAGTATTTGCTTTCTTGCAGGATGTATAAATACACATCAACACGCTTTAAAACACGTGCAGAGCAAGAAGTGAAGAAAGCTGATCATCTTGCAAAACTTGGTGAGTATATTAAACACACCTGGATTTTATAGTGTATGTATTGGTGATGAGTCCAAAGCTAGCCATAAGAAATACTGACTTGTGTAGATTTGTGATGTGGGTGTGATAACTGCAACATTATAGTCCTGTCTACTTTTTTATTCTAAAGTGGAGGAGAAGGCCAGAGAAGCAGAGAGTAAAGCTCGCGCTCTGGAATTAAAACTGGGAAATGATTTATCTAAAGAGGCCAGGGTGAGAACTCACAGCAATATGTTACACATTACAAATGCTATATACATTATATGGCTAAAAGTATGTGGACACACACCTATATGTGCCCATTCCAAAACTATGGGCATTAACATGGAGTTGGTCCCCCTTTGCTGCTCTAACAGCCATGGAGGCTTTCCACTAGATTTTGGAGTGTGGCTGTGGGGGTCAGCTACAAGAGCATTAATGAGGTCAGGGACTGATGTTGAGTGAGGAGGCCTAGCACACAGCCGGCATTCCAGTTCATCTCAAAGGTGTTCTGTGGGGGTGAGTTCAGGGCTCTGTGCAGGCCACTCGAGTTCTTGCACTCCAACCTTGCTAAACCATGTCTTCATGGACCTCGTTTTGTGCAGAGGGGTACTGCAATGCTGGAACATGTGTGGGCCCCTTAGTTCTAGTGAAATGAAATCTTAATGCTACAGCATACAAAAACTATACACCGATCAGCCATAACATGGATACCACTGACAGGTGAAGTGAATAACATTGATTATCTCGTTACAATGGCACTTTTCTAGGGTTGAGCTGTATTAGGCAGCAAGTGAACAGTGATTCTCAAAGTTGATGTGTTGGAAGCAGGAAATATGGGCGAGTGTAAGGATCTGAGCGACTTTGACAACGGCCAAACTGTGATGGTTAGACGACTGGGTCAGAGCGTCTCCAAAACTGCAGGTCTTGTGGGGTGGCCCCAATATGCACTGTTTAGTACCTACTAAAAGTGGTCCAGGAAGGACAACTGGTCAACTGCCGACAGGGTCATGGGCACCCTAGGCTCACTGATGTGCGTGGGTAACGAAGGCTAGCCCGTCTGGTCCGATCCCACAGAAGAGCTACTGTAGCACAAATTGCTGAAATTGCTGGCCATGATAGAAAGTGTCAGTACACATAGTGCATCACTGCTTTCTTTGTATGGGGCTGTGTAGCCGCAGACTGGTCAGAGTGCCCATGCTGACCCCTGTCCACCTCTGAAAGCACATACAATGGGCACATGAGCATCAGAACTGGACCATGGAACAATGTAAGAAGGTGGCATGGTCTGATGAATCATGGATGCGTCGGTTACCTGGGGAAGAGATGGCACCAGGATGCACTATGGGAAGAAGAGGCAGCATGATGCTCTGGGCAGTGTTCTGCTGGGAAACCTTGGGTCCTGGCATTCATGTGGATGTTACTTTGACACGTACCACCTACCTAATCATTGCTGTAGACCATGTACACCCCTTCATGGCAACGGTATTCCCTAATGGAAGTGACCTCTTTCAGCAGGATAATGTGCCCTGCCACACTGCAAAAATTGTTCAGGAATAGCTTGAGGAACATGACACGGAGTTCAAGGTGTTGAATTGGCCTCCAAATTGCCCAGATCTCAATCCAATCAAGCATCTGTGGGATGTGTAGGACAAATAAGTCTGATCCACGGAGGCTCCACCTCACTGCTTTCAGGACTTAAAGGATCTGCTGCTAACGTCTTGGTGCCAGATACCACAGCACAACTTCAGAGGCCTTGTTGAGTCCGTGCCTTGACGGGTCAGGGCTGTTTTGGCAGCACAAGGTGGACCTACACAGTATTAAGCAGGCAGTTTTAATGTTATGGCTGATAGATGTATAATTACAAATACTTTTATATAATTGTGTGCCTCCAACTTTGTGGCAACAGTTTGGGGAGACCCGCATATGGGTGTGAGGGTCAGATGACCACATATTTTTGTCCATATAATGTAGATCAGACTTTGAAGGTCTCTTTATAAGTAATAGTAATATACCTTATGGTCTGTTTTAATAGTTTTACCTTTTCCTGCAGGTGTATATTTATAGATTCAGTTGCTCATTTAAATTGTTGCTGTCTGTCTCTATTGTTTTCAGGCTGCGTTGAGAAAAGCACAAGATTCAGCTACAGCACTGCGTGCAGAAGCTAATCGAAAACAAGCCATTCATGCGTCTAAACAAAAGTACTACACTCACGCGTACACACACACACACACACACACACACACAGAGTTACATAAATGCTGACACAAATGGGCAAAATCTACCAATATGTGTCAGCCAAAGACATTCTGACACAGTTCTCAGTACTTCAAAGAGCTGTCAAAGTGTATCACACCAGCATTCTGTTGTAAACTGTTCAAACAAGTCCTGAACCAAAAGGTTCTGAATGTATCTATGGTTCTACAAGTGAGTGGAAGTAGTGGAGTATTCCTATTTGCTTGTTTCTTTGCTAACTACCAATAGCAAGTCGTGACCTCAATAGCTTGTGACTGTGACTTCATGTGTGCAGCCTGTAAAAGAACCCCACTATGTCGCTTTTGTCCTCTTGCCATTCTCATATAAGCCAAGTGAGCCAGGTGGCCTAGCAGTCCTCTCCTCTCGCTTCTAGAATGACAGTTACATACATAACCACCTCCTTACATTTTGGACTACTAGGGCATTTTCCTTTGGAGCTAGTGGAAGTTGTGTTTAAAAGTCATCACAAGGGTTCCTAGCATGTCCTGATAGCATGCACTCATGAATAGTGCTGATATCAAGGATTATAAGTGTTGATACTGCCCCCTATGGGAGGTGAGAATCAATCAGACTTGCTACAGAGCACACGAACTGCAATGAAGTAACATTCAGTCAGTCTAGGTAGACTGTGAGCTCCATGTTGCTGCTTCACATGTCTGTATGTGACGCTTCTCATAGGGGGCGGTAGACAAAGTGCGAGTTGAATTCCATTTAATGAAAGAAGGGACTTCATAAATTGCATTAAAATACATTTGAACAATCACTGCCTTCACCCAGTGGGCTAACTATGGATCCCCTTTATCATGCTCTCCCACTTATTGTACCCATTGCACCTGCATCTGTTAGCATTATCTCATTAAATGCCAAGACCAAGTGTGCCCTGTGTTTGAGATACATCCCACATGTCCCAAAGTGTCAGAAAGAGGACGAGTGTGATGCATCAGGGACTTTTTTATAGGTTACCCATGTTTGGTCTCATTCACAAGGTGATGAATTTGCTATTAGTACTCGGCAAGGGAAGAAGCAAGAACTATCTGATTGACACTCTGATTGCTGATGTTCATGTGGCAGGGCACTGAAGGAGCCCAAAGAGCTGAATTTCATCTTTGGTGTGAACATTGAAAGGCGCGACCAAGATGGCATGTTTATCTATAACTGTAGTCGACTCATTAAGATGTACGAGAAGACCGGGCCACAACTGGATGGGGGAATGTGAGTACTTTATGTGAACATGTAGCACATGTAAGGTTTCATATATACCTGTCTTGTGTAATAGTAGTAATAAGATCATATTTTAATAAAGAAATGATTATATTTGTCTTATAATCTTGACTACATTTCATCACTAATTCAAGGGGCTTCATCTCAGTTCTTCTCAGTTTCTACTATTCAGTTGTTATTGGTTTTTAGACTTCAGTGATCTAGAAATGTCAAAATTTTCATATGCATCTTGAAAGCCTTGCATGGTTGATGAGTTGAGTTATTCTGCAAATCTGAAATGTAAATGTCTCGTGTTGGCTGTAGTAGGACATTTGTTGCTATTTTTGTGCATATTTCAGGGCATGTGGAGGAGTAGTAGGGGTGGTAGATGTTCCCTATCTTGTATTAGAGCCAACACATAATAAGCAAGATTTTGCAGATGCAAAAGAGTACAGACATTTACTCAGAGCTATGGGAGAATATCTTGCCCAATACTGGAAGGATATTGGTATAGGTGAGTATGTGAGGTGTTTTCCAACTCATATTTCCATCCCCCCCCCCCAAAATGAATTGTTAAGTTGTATAACTTCATTTACTGAACAGCTCAGAAAGGCATAGTGAAGTTCTGGGATGAGTTTGGCTACCTGTCAGCCAACTGGAATGCTTCGCCTTCAAATGATCTCAGGTTCCGCCGGCGCAGAGCCATGGAGATTCCTGTGACGATACAGTGTGGTATGAGCACAGGCCTTTTCGCTCTAGCACACACTCTGATAATGGCCTAAACATGAATTATTGCATATTTTCAAGTCTGTACATAGAATTCTTTCATTAACTCTCTTAACCCCTTTTTCTGTTCTCTCAGATAAATGTCTGAAGTGGCGTACATTGCCGTTTCAGATGGATGCTGTGGATAAGCGTTACCCAGATAGCTGGGTTTGTCTCATGAACCCTGATGGAACGCAGGATAGGTACAGAAAATAAAGACAATAAGAGAGTTTGACTGGTATTTTATTAATTCCCTCTTTTTCATTATTTGTACACTCCTCACTCCCTGTCTTTCATCCCTATAAAATTATCCTTTTCCACTCTTTTGTCTCACGCCATTTATGACTCCCAGGTGTGATGCCCCTGAACAGAAGCAAAATTTACCAGTTGGTGTTTTGAAGAAAGACACCAAAACTTCAGAAGACAAACAAAAAGAGCTCTCTGAAAAAATTCGCCAGCAACAGGAGAAATTGGAGGCTCTACAGGTACTGCTCCATCCTTTTAAATATTATTTTTCTTAGCAATAAATTGTTGTCTGTGTGCCTTAATGCAACCCATTAACATTATCTTCCATTACAGAAAACCACAACAGTTAAGTCGGCAGCAGATGTAAAACGGCTCCCACTAGATGTCAGTGCGAAGACTGCAGAGGAACGTACATCTCAGGTACTGCTTTTGAAGCTTCCCTGTTTGTTTATTAACTCTGTTTAGTGGTGTATGTGTCCACCTTTTATTTATAAAAACTAAGAGTCAAAATGCTTTCTTTTGGTTATTGGGGTTAAGATTAGGGTTCAATTTAGGTGTATCATAGCTGCATTAATAATTATTATGGAAAGTTCTCACAAGGATAATGAGACAGGTGTGTGTGTGTGTGCGTGCATGTATTTGCTTGTTTGTATATATGAATGGAAGAAAGGAAGAGACAGAGAATGTATTAAGACTTGTCTGTTTTTTTCAATTAGACTGCTATTCGGTCGTCGCAGCGTTCAGCGGCTCGTCCTCGTTCACCCCCTCTTCCCGCTGTGGTCAAAAATGCTGTCAGTCACTCACCTGCAGCTAAATCTCCACCTCCAAAATCTACAGGACCTTCACGTCCTAGTAGAACTCCACCAGCTGCTACCACTCCAGCCAAAGCCAAATCAGCCTCCACCCCGCCCTCCAAGTCAGCAAAAGCCACCACTAAAACCGTGCACACACCTCCACCTTCAAAAGCATCGGCTCGCAGGAGCGTAACTCAAACACGTAGTACAACAGTAAGTATGCACAAACATACATCAACGTTAGTCAGAAGTTAGTAGTGGTTCTGAAGATCTGAATCGCAGAACATGAAGGTTGTGATCATAAATATAAATATAATGAGTATAAAGTATAAAGTGAGTATAAAGTGAGCCTTAGGTTTTTGAGAGAAATTTGAATGATATATCTGTAACTGGTTCTAGCCATCCTCTACAAAGACGACCAGGCAAACATCAGCCAGCAAGAGAGGAAGTGCCAAGAAGGGTAAAGCACAAAAAGAAGATGAAGAGGAAGAAAGTGAAGAGGAGGAGGAGGACGATGAGCAGGAAGAGGAGGAAGAAGAACAAGAGAGTGAAGAGGAAGAAGAGCCACAACCCAAGAAATCCAAACTGGCAGCACCTTCTCAGCCTCGTGGCAAGGGAACAGTAGAGAAGAAGGTCCTGCCAACCAAACAAGCTAATAGCACAGAGGTATATCAATTATGCTACCATACTCCTCAGTCCTCTTTGCTAATTTTATACTATATAAACACAATTGGTAAATAAAGCATAAAACTTAGATTTTTTTTAACTAATCACAATTCTTCTTTCTTAGAGAATCAGCAATAGCACAGAAGAAGATTTAAAACAAGATGCACTGAAAAATGCCCATAAAGGTACCTGTGCTTTTTATATGAATACAAATCCATGTACCTTCAAAATTTGAAACATTAGCTTGGCAATGGTAGACTTGCATCAAGTATGTGCTTATGTGTTTTTCACAGATAAAGGCTTACAGGTGGAGGCAAAGGTTAATGGAGAATGGTTCACTGGCCGGGTGACTGCAGTAGAAACAGGGAAAGAGAGTGTGCGCTGGAAAGTAAAGTTTGATTACGTACCCATGAACACTCCACGAGACCGCTGGTACGAATTTACATACATGCAAAATACTTACTCTACAGCTTCGTATAAATTCAGTTGTACTCCTAATTGGCAGTTGTAGTTGTAAAGGTACCTTGTAAAGTGGCAATTTTTCCAGTTGTCATTTCCCACCTCGGCACGTTTGACACACGAAATACCTTTTGTTTGCTCTGTCAGAGCACGTAAAGCTCATAAAAAGCTACTTTAGTTTTACAGTTACAGGCCTGATTGGTACTGTTCTAGTAGCGTGAACTTTCATGCAACAATTTGGACTGTATAGCAACAACAGCGAACAACAGCGAGTAGCGTTAGCAGCAAGCTAGCCAGCTTATGTTAATTATATGAGTTATAATTCTAACGTTAACGATTTTTTTCTGTGACCCAAAGATTAATCAAACAAAAAACAGACATCTGTTGGTTGCATAAGTTCTGTATGCTACTTGGTAGAACCACCGCTGGCTACAGTTACAGCTGCGAGTTTTCTGGGATATGGCTCTCTTACCTTTGCACATCTGGGTCCTGATATTTTTTGCAAGTTTTTCTAGGCAGAATTGCTCGAGTTTGGATGGACATTTGGTGAAAAGCAGTTTTCAAGTCTTAATTGGATTGAGGTCTGGGCTTTGACTGGACCATTCTAGTGCATTCAGGTTTTTGGTTTTGAAACACTTCAGTGTAGCTTTGGCAGTATGCTTAGTGTCATTGTCTTGTTGGAACATCTGCACCACTCTCAAATCTCTTGCAGACTGGAACAGGTTTTCATCTTAGGAATTCTGTCTATTTGGATCCATCCATCTTGCCCTCAACCCTGAGCCATTTCCCAGACTTTGCTGATGAAAAGCATCCCCACAAGATGATGCTACCACCACCATGCTTCACTGGGGGGATGGTGTTCTCAGGATGATGAGCAGTGTTGGGATTCTGCCAAAAGTAGTGCTTTGTGCCTTGGCAAAAAAAGTCAGTTTTGGTCTCATTAGACCAGTGAACCTTTTCCCACCAGTTTGCCGAGCCTCTAACGTCTTTTGGCAAACTCCAAATGGAATTTCATATGGCTTGCCACATTTCCATAAAGCCCACTTAAGATTCATGGTTGCTTCTGTGACCAATGCCCTCCTTACCCGGTCACTGACTTTTGGTGAGCAGCCTCCTCTAGGCACCGTCGTGGATGTGATATGTTCTTTTCATTTTTAATAATGGATTTAATGGTGCTCAGTACAATGTTCATTGTTTGGTATACCTTTGTATAACCAAACCCTGATTGATACTTTTCCAGAAACTTTCCAGAATCTGGTCTTGGTTTGATAGCATCTTGGTCTTCTTGATGCTGTTTATTTAGGTATGTTCTCTAGCATCTCACATCTTCCAGGAACAGGTGACTTTCTATTGAGATCATGTGACGCTTTAATTGCATACACTGGACTCTGTTCAACTAAATATGTGACTTCTAATTGCAGCTGGTTGCACCAGAACCAGTTTAGTTGTTTCATGGTTATTTTATTTGTAAATAACCATGCAAACAATATACAGTATATATTATGGACTATTTTGTGTAGATTCATTACATATAAACCCAATTATGTCATTTTCCATTCCGCAAAATGTGGATTAGTTCAAGTAGGGTGAAAATCGATACGAGTCAGCTAGGTACTACTGATGTAACCTAATTACTGTAAAATAAATTAGTTTGCTTTGTCTTTTCTGAAGGTTGAAATTGCTGCATGTTGCACTGTTAAATACTGCACAGTACTGGTGGAAAGTGTGTTATATAGCCTGCTTTCCAGATTTCACTGTTTCACTGCCTGGGATTTTCTATGGTTGCAAACTGTAATGGAATATAAAATGTTCATTCCAGTCTTTGCTTTCTACATAACCACCTCTGCAGACGCATTAGTGCTTTACATGGATCTTAGTTTTGTTGGTGTACAATAAATGATGATCATTCCATTGGTCATACTAATACTTTAAGCCATATTGTCCTATGAGTTCTAGCCAGCTTTTCAACATTATAAATGTTGTACTACTAAAATGTACCACAAAGGAATTCATCACTAGGTAGAAATATATCTGCCTAACACACTACTGTAGAGTGCGCCATCAAAAAATTGACACTTGACACTGTGATATGTCTTCTTGAAAATAGAGTTTGTAACATGAGCATTTTTGACAAATTAAATGTTAATCTATTGTGTAAACTACTTTTTATTTGTTGTCTTCCTTGCTAAGGGTGTTTAAAGGCAGCGAGGATGTCCGCCTTATGCGGCCTGCCTCACCAGAGTCACGTAGTCCAGACACCAATCAGGGCCCAGCACGGTCTGTGACTCCACCCACCGCAGCAGAGCCTGATACGACCCAGAGCGGCCCGAGCAGAGAAACGACAGAAGGCCTTGTCACTATGATGAGGTGGGTGTGTGTATGTTTGTGACAAGACTAGTAATTCAGATTTTTTCCTCTTGCATCATGATTGAGATCAACCATCAGAATGGGAGAAAAAAATGTGATCTCGGTGGTTTTGACACACAAAAGTCTCTTGAGTTTTCTCAGAATGGTGCACTAAAGAAAAAACATCCAGTGAGGGCGGTTTTGCAGACAAAAACGCCTTGTTGATGAGAGAGAAAACCAGAGAAAGGCCAGACTGGTTCAAGCTGACAGAAAGGCTGTAGTAACTGAGATAACCACTCTGTACAATTGTGGTGAGCAAAAAGAATGCACAACATGTTGAACCTTGAGACACATGGGCTCCAACAGCAGAAGACCACATCTGGTTCCATTTCTGTCAGCCAAGAACAGAAAGCTGAAGCTGCAGTGGGCACAGACTCACCAAACTGCAAAGTTGAAGACTGGAAACGTTAATGGTCTGGTCTGATGAATCTCAATTTCTGCTGAGGCAAACAGATGGTAGGGTAAGGATTTGGTGCCAACAGCATGAACCCATGGACCCAACCTGCCTTGTGCCAACAGTCCAGGCTGGTGGAGGTGGTGTAATGGTGTGGTGAATGTTTTCTTGGCACACTTTGGGCCCGTTAATACCAATCAATCATCGCTTGAATGCCACAGCCTATTTGAGTATTACTGCTGACCATGTGCATCCCTTCATGGCTACAATTTACCCATCTTCTAAAGGCTACTTCCAGCAGGATAATGCACCATGTCACAAAGCAAAAGTCTTCTCAAACTGGTTTCATGAACATGACAATGAGTTCCTTGTTCTGCAGTGGCCTTCCCAGTCACTCGATCTGAATCCAAAAGTGGATAGATAGAATGTGGTAGAACGAGCGATTCGCAGCATGTCTCCCTGAAAAATCTGCAGGAATTGAAGTGAAGTGACTTGTGGCCAAGTATAGTGACCCATACTCGGAATTTGCGCTCTGCATTTAACCCATCCAAGTGCACACACACAGTAGTGAATACACACATACACACCGTGAACACACACCCGGAGCAGTGGGCAGCCTTTGGGGGTTCGGTGCCTTGCTCAAGGGTCTCACCTCAGTCGTGGTATTGAGGGTGGGAGAGAGCGCTGGTCATTCACTCCCCCCACCCACAATCCCTGCCGGACTTGAGACTCAAACCCACAACCTTCAGGTTCACCTTTGGCTTGCAAGACCCACTCTCTATCCATTAGGCCACGACTGCCCCACGATTGTGTGATGCAATCATGTCAACATGGACCACAGTCTCAAAGGAATGTTTCCAAAAGCTTGTGGAGTCCATGCCACGAAGAATTGAGGCCCTCTCCAGTATTAGTATAGTGTTCCTAATAAAGTGCTAAGTGAGTGTGCATATTTGTTTTGAGTTTACATTATTTCATGTTAATTCTAGGACATTGCTGCGGTACTTTTTCCCGCCTGATTTCCGAATCCCAAAAGATTCTGTCAACACTATGAGTGCTGAAGACCTTGTGGCTTTCCCCATTGTGAGTACATTCTTACTGTTGTGTGGCTCAGTATTTTGCATTAATTTAATCAGTATTAAGAGGGAGTCCATGTTAACTATGGTTTGGGCGAAGCTTTAAACATGTGAGCATTCTCATAGTCCCCTAGTTGATGTCTGTGTGCTAATGCAAGTTTAGCATTGGCTAACACAAGCCGTGTATGTGTTGCAGAAAGAGTATTTTCAGCAATATGAGGCAGGGCTGCAGAAGCTGTGTAACTCATACCAGAGCCGTGCTGAGTCTCGAGCTCGGGCCGTGGAGGAAAAGAGCAACGGCGCAGAGGCTAAACTCAGAGAGTCTGAAGAAAAACTGCGCAAACTCAGAACAAATATAGTCGCACTGCTGCAGAAAGTCCAGGAGGTCTGAGACACTCTCTCTCTCTCTCTCTCACACACTCACACACACACACACACACTATTATTAACACCACTGCACATACACACACAATTACACAAAAGTTCATCCTCTCACACAGGTATTAGAAATCAATTCTATTATTAATTATTCAATAACTAAAATGAAGTTAATTGTAACGTTACATAGTTTCCAAAGTGAGAAATGTAAGTCTGGACCTGTTGACATGTCTTTGGACATTTTCGAATCTGATCTGTTCTTCTATAAATGGTGTCTGAACATATATGGATTTTTTTTTCTAGGATATTGAGATCAGCAGCGATGATGAGCTGGATGCCTACATAGAGGACCTGGTCACTAAGGGCGAGTGAAACACTCCAGAGCTTTCTACATCTCTCCCTGTTTTCCTTTGTTTGTAGGTTCTCTCAAAATCTGATTTCCTCTTTGTTCATCCACATTGTTGATTTATTTTATAAGTTCTGTTGACTGATGAGAAGTCACAACATTTCCGTTATGCCTCCCACTTCCAGCCTGAAGCTAGAGATGTACAGGCAGTATTTTCTCACAACGTACACCCGGCACCTTCACACGGTTCCTTCCCCTAGCTGATGAATTTAATGATGCATATATTGTGAGCTTTGACCAAAGGAGCTTATATGCTTCACATCTTCTACATAACACAAACACTAGCCTCTTTGTTTTTCTCTTCATTTGGATATACATATCTGAGTCATTGAGTATTTCATTCCCAGCTCCGAAAAGATCTGCCGTGTATCAGTATGAGCTTGCAGCATTAAGGAGAAAAAAAAAACTACTGTTATGAAGAAATCTGTTTGGAAACTTAATTACTGTAACTTTTAAGTTCAATCCCTGCTAGCTGTTTTTTTTTTTTCTTTCTTTCTTTTTCCTGTAGGTTCCCTGTGTTTTGCAAGCATTAGCATGGGGTCCAGGACTGTTTATTTTCTTTTTTCTGAATAAGTGCAGATGGTTTACCCCATGGTTCACAACATTTAGTCCACGTCTTTATATAAGTATATTTTTTAAACACTTTTAAGAAAATGTTCCAATAAAAGTTAGGATGTTTATGAAGTGTTCGGTTGTTTCTCCTAGGACATATTCTTTAAATGATTATATATGATTATAATACACAAGTCTCTCTTTCTAAACATTCATGCGGTGCAATTCAACATTGCTCTACAAAATGCCTTTAATCGGTAAATCTTGTGTAAGTGTGTAAGTCTGAAGCCCTTATAGCATTTTCCTACTTAGGGTATGAAGTGATAATAAAAACCCACAACACAAATGCCAAAGGATACTCATCTGATGGGAAATTGAACAATTACACAACTGAAGAGGAATAAGAAAATATTTTATACAATTGCATTGGGCATTTTCTTCATTTTTTATTTTAGCAAGGCCAGAATAGGCTCACATTACTATATCTGATTACTGTACAAGAACATTGACATTATTTACAGTTTTGTAAATACAGTTTTGACATTTATTTATAGTTGTTTAAAGTGGTTTTACGAAGTTTTTGACCACCTTTCTTAGCTAAAAAGAAGTAAATCTCAAATACTTCACTTTGTGAAATAGAGAAAGGACCGCCTAATGTGTTAAACACAAACTAAACTTTTTATATATCTTCTTTCTTTTTTTAATTAGTGTTTATTTTAAAGAATCATCTTTGGCTTCACATTTACATTCAGCATCACAGCTAAAGACTACTATCATCATGTTCAGATTGTGCAAATATTCTGCTGTGACTGTATTAATTGAATAGAAAAAGAAATACATTTTCTCAAAAAAAAATCTAACTCAAGTCATTTGCTTTTTAAATTTTTAATTACTTGATCACAGAATTTTTAGACAAAAGGTTCTTCAAAATGTACCTTGTATAGTTAATGTTCCTTAGCTTCCTAAAAAGATAAACACTTTGTTGTAGGGTCGTACACATACCCTTTAAGGCAGGGGTGTCCAATCACACCCCTGCAGAGGGATAACTGAAGAACCATTAAGGGTTCTAATTTTAAACTTTTTTTTCCGAAGTGTTTATTTACAAATAAGTCACAGTCAGTGTAGTGTAATATAGCTGCACAGAAACCTTGTTCATTTGACGTGCTGTGCGAAACCATATAGAGCAAGTGCCTTTCTATATAAAAAGAACTTGAACATTGATCTGAACATTTAGTTTGAAATATTATAGGCAAACCAGTCTAATCCAGGCCTGGTCGTGTAATGATTAGCCCTTCGTCTGGTTTTGTCTCCCGCTTTCGCCGTTCACATGTCCCTCGAGCTCTGTGAGATGCTCAGCACTCTATCTTTCGCTGGTTTCATGTTCATGCTGAACACTCTAAGAAAGGAAAGAAAGCATGAAATTCATAATTACAGTCCACCAGCCCTGGTTAAACAATAGCTAACTATATATACGTTTAAATCTAATCCGTTTTAGACTCTGCTTTTTAACACCTGCTGCATTTATTGAGCTCTTTATTCTCGTGTTCTGTTTGGGTCAACATTATCCATTTTCATTTTTGACTTAAAATGGAACCATGTAAGAAAAATATTTTTCAGTATACAACTTTATGTGCTTGGCTAATATTCTCTACTGAACCAGAAAAAGGACAAATTTATCTATTCATCTGCTTTACCTCACTTCATATTTATATTCCAATCATTTTGACCTGAGTATAAAATAAATTACAGTAAGTAATGAAATATTAATTGACACAGACTGCATTCTACTTACTAAATAATTAAGTAAGTAAGTAAGTAAGTAAATTACAATATATTACATGACCTCCATGTCTTATTTGCACTCATACCAGATTAGACACATCTGCTGATGGGAGCACCCCAGGCCTGAGAAGTGGTTTTATATCTTTACTGTTCCCCAAAACATACATGTATTCAAGGTAGGCTATTTCAAATATGTATATATCAGTCCTGTGAACAGCACATCCAATAGTGAACAGAACACAAGGGTCAAGGGGTTCAGTATAAGCTACAGATTGCCTGTCCTACAGCCGTTATTTCCAGCCCTGTCTGAGGTTGTTTTCCCACTCAAACACGACTGATCCAACTACTCAGCTAATAACAGTCCCTCCCTGAATTGAAGTGTGCATGTTAGTGTTAGAACAGATGGGGAAAAATGAAAGGTGCAGCACCAGGACTGAGCCATTCAGCTACAATGCTGAGTCAATTGAATTAATAACAGTTGTTGAATTAGCACATAGTGTAGTGATGAAGAAACTGGTACATGATTGAATAAACCACTACAGAGCCCTAATGAACACCCACAAAGTTGAATAAAGTTGTACAACACGTTTTCCAGAGCTCTTTTGTGTCCAGTTACACATGCTTACATATGTTAAAACAGCAATTCACACATCACTGCGCATTTTGGTGTGTACCTGAGCACTACAGAGTTTGTCCAAATAATACTAGCCATATAACAGTGTACTAAAGTTGTGCTATTTCGTAGTCATGTCTACAAGCTGATGCTTTCAAGCTTTTCCGTGCTTTCAGACATTAACTACAAAATACACTAATGCTGGGGTTTGAAAATCAGTAGGTTCCCGCAGCAGGCTTTCTGTGCATATTAAGTACCCTAGCTGGTACAGAATACCAAGGGGATGCATGAGACAGGGTTTTTGCAGGAAAGTGACAGTGTGTGCAGGAACCTTGTAGTCCTGTTGTGGCACAGTGTACACACTCTTCTCCACACCGTGCTCCACACAGCAGTGCGCAGAGCAGGACTGCCCCATATGTAAAGCGCAGGAGTGCTGAGCGCGTTAAAGCGCGCCATGATGGCAAACGCGTTGGTCGCTTCGTTCCTAAAGCGCAGCCCTCCGTTTGACAGATATCTGACCATGATATTCACGAAGGAGGGACACCACAGCGACAAAAAGCAAATCACCACGAACACAATGAGGCGCAGTGACTCCTTCTTGCTGTCTCTCTCCGGGCTGGGCGCCTCGCGTCCGAGCTGGTGTTTGGCTATGATGTACAACTTAATGGTCATCAAGACTTTGAGCACAACTATTATCTGCAAAGTCATGACACCGAAGGCGCTCAGTTTGACCGCTTGTGCAACTGGTAAAACGTTCTGAATAGTGAGGATTAAGTAGGTGTACACCCAGCAGAAGACACAGCACGCGATGACAAACCAGCGCGTAATGAAGCGGTTGTAAAAGAACGGGTGACCCACTGCCAAGTAGCGGTCAAACTGCGCGAACAGAAACGTCATCACGTTCACCCCTAAAAACGAGGGCAAAATGTAAAAGGTGCTGTTTCTGGATGGATAACCCTCCTGCACGTCGAAGAGGCCGAGGTAATAGACGGAGAAGCCGGTGAGGGTGTCGCTGATGCTGGTGTTCAGCATGAAGATGAAGCGGTTCTGCTGGCGCAGCGCCCGGGTGCACAGGATACCCAGAACCACAGAGCCCGCGAGCAGAGCCGCGCATGTGGCGAACACGATGTGGTAAATGAAAATGAAAAAATCTCCCGTGCTTGTAAAGTCAACCGAGAAAGGAATGGTGAAATTTAAACCTGACATTTTTTTTTTGACTGAAGGCGAGGAGACCCGCTCGCCCTCCACGAACAGAGGACAGGGCGGTGGTATATGAGCTCTGTGTGGAGACCCTGGGGACTTAAATTCACTTTTTCAACAAATCATTGTGCCAAATGCCACATGAGAGCAGCCATCACCTTGTAAAGGTTTCAGAAGTGTTGTTATGTTTGTTGTTCTGATGCAGGCCATAGACATAGACATAGAGGTCTATGGTTATATGCTAAAACAGTGTAGGCCTTTGTGTCTATTGTAGAACTCTATGCCTGCTTCATTAGTTATTTATACATTTAAAGGCTTTATTATTAAATTGGTCATTCATTCATTAATCTTTAGTAACTGTCTTATCCTGATCAGGGTCATGGAGGATGCCGGTATGTTTTTGGGAGAAAACCAGAGGAAAGCCATATATTCATAGACAGAACATGCAAATCTTAATACAGACACTAACCCAAGCTCAGGATCAAACCCAGGACCCTGCAACTGTGAGGTGACAACACTACCCACTCCACCACTCTTCATGTTTAACATGTTACCAAAAACAAGACAACAGAAAGAATATGTGTGTGCATGGTTCAGCTGAACTGGTGTCCTATCCAGGGTACATTCTCACTTCATGCTTAGTGTTCCCTGCTCCAGATCCACCATGACCCTGACTAGGATACAGCAGTTACTGAACGTGAGTAAGTGAAGACAACAGAATTCAATACACACTTGAGTGATCAATGTGACTAGCCTAAATAAACATCATGAGGATTTCATCTAGCTCCCAGTAGCCTGGTTAATTTCACAGACCCATTGTTGTACACAACATAAACCTTGTTATATTAACGTTACAATTTAAAAAAAAAAAATCCCCAATTTTCAGTGTGGCCTCCGACTTTTGATGATTCTGATGATGGTTATGGTACTGTTTATCACTAGCAATGACAGTCACTGTTCACTACCACTGAGCTTCTGTATAATGCAACACACCCTTACCACCCTTTCCTCTTTCCCTCTGTTGGTACGCAATCACACTTTAATCTGTAGGCCTACACAGTGTCGGTCTAAATGCAATGATTTCACAGGTCTGCTTTCACAATACTGAATCTGGGCTGGTAATTATTACCTGATGATCAAGTGACGCTTCTGAAAAAGTGAGGATTAAAAAGAAAAGGGGGAGCAGAGCTCAAGTTACAGCAGGTTTACACTGTGTTAACTTTGTGATTGTGGTAATCCATAGGAAATAAAGGATGTATCATGGGGTTCTGTGTCATGTAATATGCAGAGTTGTTGTTTTGGAAAGAAATGTCCATCAGCTCTTTTCGTAGGGCCTGTGTATTATCACTTGGTGTTGCTATTGCTCTGTGAGGCCTGTGATTCAGATGTAGATGGGTCAGGACATTATGCAGCACGCAGTCATATATATTGTAATATAACAACAACAACAAAATAGGATTGGTGCACAGCAATAAAATTAGCCATTACAGAATAAGCATAGAGGTTGTTAAAAAACTGTGGCATAATTTATACTTATATTATTTATAATTTAAATCATATTAGTGTGTTTACTAACAGCTGTTGACTAATATAGACTGTCTATTATGAAATGTAATCAATCCTGTGTAATGTAAGGTTATTTTGATACATTAGAGTGTTGTAATTTCAAGGTTCAAGGTTCAAGGTTCTTTATTTGTCACATATTACATACAGTACTGTGCAAAAGTCTTAGGCACATGCAGAGAAATGCTGTAGAGCAAAGATGCCTTCAGAAATAATGAAATTAAATGTTTCTACATAAAAAAGTACTATAAAGAGCAGTAAACAGTAATAAATGAAACAAAGTCAATATATGGTGTGACGATCCTTCACTTTAAAAAATAAAAAAGTAGTCTCAGGTACAATGTGTGCAGTTTTATAAGGAAATGAGCTGTAAGTTTTACTGAGCATTGCAGAAGCAGCCACAGTTCTTCTGGAGACTTTGACTGTCACACTTGCTTCTTATTTTTGCAGCAAAACCCAGCAGCCTTCATTATGTTTTTTTGTCTGAAAAGGGTCTCTTATGTAATATGCTGCTTTCTTTACTGACACACAAACATTTTTCTGTAACATTTAATTTTGTGCCTGAAAACTAATGTTTTTGTACTGAATCAATAATGTAGAAGTTATAAAATAAAAATCTATAACAAAGTTTGTACTAAAGAAAAAAAAAAGACTTTTGCATAGTGCTGTACATGTGATGTGAAATGTGCAACAATGAACAGAACAACAAAGAACTAGATATACAGAATATAATAACATCTAGTAGACTATATGATATATATATATAAAAAAAAAAGATTTTCTTTTAACATTTCTGTGTTATCACAGTGGAATAGCTTTGATTTGAAGTACAGAAGGTACAGCTTGTGAAGGGCCTTGCAGCATTTTCCGCATGGTTGCTTCTCTCTCATGCTGTTGATTGAAATGCAGCTGGACACGAGCGCAATTAAGGAGCTTTGTTTCCAGGCTGCTCTAACTGCTCTCTCTCCCGGGCTGACTCTCAGTCCCACTCCGGTCCTGTGCTCCCAGCAGGCTTCAGGTGTTTTCAGGCTGTTTTGACAGGTTTGAGAGACCGCAGAGGAAATCACCGAGTCTTTTAAAAAGCTCTGTGCGGGCCTACAGTGCGTGCACCCTCCTGCCATGTCCACATCTGCGTGTTTACCCCTCTGATGGCTTTGCTCCCGCATGGCCACCCTGATTAAACCCAATTCCTCTGCTTTGGTTAGTGGTTTGAGCCTGGGCCCCGTCCTGCCCCTCAACAGCTTCGGGAACGTGCTGCTGTTCCTCTTCAATATCCTCCTGGCTACAGTTATAATCTTTCTGAACGTGTCGGTGTTCGTGTCCATCCTGGTGAACAGGTCGCTGCGCGGCGAGAACCGCTTCATGTACATGCTGAGCACGTGCCTGAGCGACGTGTGCTCGGGAGTGTCGTACTACTACTGCGGCGCGCTGGACGTGCGCGACAGCTACGACTCTCCCACTCGCACTTACTACATAGCGCCCACTTTCCTCGGTCTGTCCTACATGGCCATTTTAGCAGCCCAGGCGGATCGCTACCACGCCGTGTCCGCGCCATTCAAGTACTCCCAGCGCATGACGCGCGGCCGGACGCTGGCAGTGATCGCGGTCTACTGGGTGTACGCGTTCATCATCGTAGCCGTCAATAACTTTGTGACGGTCGGCGTTGCCAAGCAGGTCACAGGCTTCGGCACTTTCGTGAGCAACATTTTCACCGTGATCATCATGATCGGGCTGAACGTGCGCCTGTTCCTGATCGCCAGGTACCAGCTGGAGCGCGAGCCCGCCAGCGCGGAGCGGGAGAACAAGCGCGCGTCCGTCTATCTCATAGTGGTCGTGGCCGTGTTCTTTCTTATATCCTGGCTGCCAATATTCTTGCACATTATCGTGTGTAATTTCTCGGGCACCCCGTGCTACTCGTTCCGCAATGAGGGCTCGGACCCGCTGCGCATCATGCCGCGCGTGAACGCCGCTCTCACACCCGTGCTGTACATCAGGGGCTGCGCGGGGCTCCGAGCCACACTGCTCACCAAAGTGTGGAGAGGGTGCTCCAGGCACATAGGGTAAATCTGAGCTCTCTCTCTATCTCTCTCTCTCTGCATAACACACCAAAATGAACAACATTTGGGCTTTCATTAACTTTACACCATACGCTCCCAGAAATAAAGGAATAAACTGTACTGTTCCTTGTGCCTGGGGTGGTGCCATCAGTGGTACATCTTTTGTACTTTGGTTATGCAAATATTACCTGAGAAAATGCATGTGGTGAAACTAGCTGGAAAGTCCTTAAGGTCCCATTATGTACCTTACATGACTTTTTTTAAGGTCTAAAGAGACATGCTACTATAGATGTAGCCCTTACATCTATGGTAGCATGTCTACAGATGTCCCACCCCAGTGACAATGCAAAGTACAGTTTGCTACATTTATTTCTGAGAGTGTACCATATAATCTTCACCTTTATTACGCATAACAAAATCCAGAATGTTGATATGATCTTTTATTTGTAAATGAGATCAGAGAGCTCTCAACACAACACAAACACACCCATAACCAATCCTCTTCACTTTCCAGTGCTGGGTAAACTTGGTACAAATGTGATAGATGAATGATAAGGGGTGTCAGAACTATACGCCAAAAAGCAGTGACACTAGAGTGCATGGAAAATCATTTCCAAATAATCAGGAGTAGCTTACAGCTGGTCAAAACAGCAAAACTGGCACTCAGTTTATTAACTGTGCTTTTACACTAACACATAAGAAATAATGAATGTGTCCTGGCTCTATGTAATGTAATATGCCGAGTTATTGTTTTGGATTAGAAAAAACTGTAGAGCTTGGGAACACTTATTTATGTTCTGTAGTTAAACTGACTAAAGCATGTGATAAAAAAAAAAAAAACAGGCCACAGCAGAATGCATCATGCAGCTGTTCATACAATATAACAAAATAATAAGTTCCAGTTGCAAAACTCAGCATTGCAGGAAAAAAGACAGGACTTTTTATGTAGACTATGCAGGGACACAGTGAGAGATGCTGTACTGGCTGTATTCATCCCCTCTTATATTATAATCTAAAACAGAAATGCTCTCGTCTTTAAGGAATAGTAATGCATTACTGACAGCTGACTTTCCACTCCATGATCGTCAACGCACACTGCTGTATTCTGTAGTGTTTCCCATTAAACTGAAAAGAATTGGGCTTATAGGTCACATTATTTTAAGTTCCATGTTAGAATGGTGAACTGCTTCAACCTAAATCATACACACCAACAACGGCCACTCATACGTGTGTTAGATCAGCTGTAGTGGTGGATTGAAAACACTGATGTGTTATCCTGAGCAGTGTTACAGTTGTTATTTTACTCGAATGAACGCATCATGGAAATCAGTTTATTTACAGACTAAATGTGGATAATTTCATCTACTATCTTTTTCCTCTATAGAGTTTATCCAGGGTATCGGGAGAGGTCTGTCACACCCCATGTCCAGCCTGTTTCCATGGTGTGCAAAACATAGAAGAACAAGTCAAAGAGAGTAAAAACGTGGTGCCTTTGTCTTAAAATAAACTTCTTCAGATTGATATGAAATAGTTATAAAGTCGATTATGTGGTTGGAGAAAGGACCACATTATTCATGTCTAGTGTTCAAATAGGCATACAACTAAGTGTGTTTAGTTTTGTGTTGGCAATAAGTTAAGGGCAATGCCTTTGTTTGTCAGTCATGCTAATATTTAGACTAATGACAATGTTGTTGACATCATGTCAGTACTTAGCTGTTGTAATTACTTATTTTGTGCTTGGTTTTGATGATTATGGAATTTATGTTGAGAACAAGAGTCAGAGGCTACCTCCGAACCTGCATGCTACTGTACTTAAAAGTATGGACCAGTGGTGGCACTTTTACCTAGTTTCACATGATCAGCCATGCTGTCGTCACCATGCAGAACACTGCTACCGTGACAGGGATGTAAAATTACATGACATAATACAAATAATTTATTGACTATTTCATGATCATTTAATTAAAAATTATATTTATTCTTTAGGTTCATTTTGTTGTGTTTCATTATTTCATTCGAGGACAATATGGGTGTGCTTCCTATTAAGGCCTTCCATTGTGTTTTATTACTGCTGATGTGTATACCGACTTGTAATTGTATTATAAATTTATAAATGTAATAAATGTAAGGCCAAGAAAAAAGTAAGGGACATGCTTTTTTTTTTTTTAATCCACACCATAAAGAGTGATACAACAGCTTACTAAAATTATATCAGCATCTTCAGGCACTACACAGACACCCTTTCAATTTTGAAAACGTGATGGTGATGAATGTTGCGATCTTTAATGTGAAAATTATATCTAGAATTTATCCCTTATTCAATGCAAAGACTTTTTTAAAGTTACTTTTAACACAGTTTAAAAGCAATAAACTCAAATTCATTCATTCGTCTTCAGTAACTGCTTTGCAAATTGCAAATTGCAAATATTTCTCATAAATTGTAATGCTAACACTGTTATAGTTATTTCCATAAGTATTTGGACAGTGACACAATTTTCTTAATTTTGCCTCTGCACACTGTAATGGATTTGAAAAGAAATAATCAAGACGTCATTGAAGTGTAGACTTTCAGCTTTAATTCAAGGGGTTTAACAAAAATATTGCATTAACTGTTTAGGAATTACAGCCTTTTTTTTTTTTACAGAGTCCCTTCATTTAATAATAATAATAATAATAATAATAATAATAATAACATCATAAGAAGAAGATGAATATAACTTTCTACATCTATAAGGCATCTAAGGTCAACCGTAATAAAAAAGACTAAAAAACATTACCGTGTCAACAGAAAGAGTCTCTAAATCACAAAAAGGGATTTATTAAACAAACAAATTAAAGCAGTGGCCTAAAAAAAAAAAAAAAAAAAAAAAAATGCTCCAATCTAAAATGTGTCACATTGAAGCAATTTAAGATTTTAAAAAAATTGTGTAATTATTGTACTCGGTTTTTTAAGGTCAAAGTAGCAAATGCTCCACTTATACTCATTTACACACCTGTTGGCCTTATATTTAAAGACAGTCACCTTCTGAGTCTCATCATGTGTGGTGTGATGTCTTCTCTCTTTGTCTGTCTGCCTGTTCTGTCTTTCTGTCTTCTGTAACTTTTTGACCATATAGTACACAGCTATAGAAGGGAATTATTAATAATCACACTGTCTGTGTCACCCAGATGCGGGTGGTTCCCTTTTGAATCTGGTTCCTCTCAAGGTTTCTTCCTCATGTCTTCTCAGGGAGTTTTTCCTTGTCACCATCGCCTCTGGCTTGCTCACTGGGGATACATTTATAAAATGTATAAAATTTATTAAAATTTATATCCAGAATTTATATATTTCTATAAAGCTGCTTTGTGACAATGTCCAATGTTAAAAGTGCTATACAAATAAATTTGAATTGAATTGAATTCTGTCTCCCGTACAGCTGATCTACTTATGTTGATATAGGCTTAATTAATCACAATATATGGTTTCGAACATTAATAAAGTTTGCTTTAATGTTATAAAGTCCTCTGTGAAGTAATCATAATATCATAGTTTATATTTTAATATTATTGACCAACAACTGGAAAGCAAAAAAACAAAACAGAGCAAAACAACTTGTTACTGTGTGAACAGATAATGTACAAAATGCATACAGTAAACAGTTTCAGTGATGCTTTTAAGGCCTAGAAATCATATTCATCTCTAGAGGTGATCTAGATGGATAACAGATAGTTTGTTTAGACTGCTGCCTGAAGGAACCCAACATATATTCATATATATACAATATTCATATATTCACATATACAATAAACAGTAACAGTGCAAAAAAAATATCTTAGCAAATCAAAATATCTTGAATATGGGCAAATTTAACACATTTTTTTTTATTATGAGATTATAAATCAAGTATAAGGTTATTTATCCTGTTTTAGATGCTTTTACTCATTTCATGCTTTATTTTTTTTTAAATTTAATTGCAAGACAATTTTTAGAAATAATTGCTTAAAATTAGAAAAAAAAAATGCTATCTGCCAATCAAACAAGACCTTTTCAAGCTTGAAATTAGTAAAGTAAATGTCTACAAATAGGGTTAATAATCATATACTTAGTTTATTGTAATCTTTTTATTGTAATGTAATAAATAGATAAATGTGACTATATATGTATACATATACATATATATAATTTAATGTGAGTACATATTTTCAGTTGCTAAGATATCATTTTTGCTGTGTATAAATAAAACCCATGTGAGGGGGTAATGCTACCTGGTGCATCCTTTGACATGTACACACACAAAAAAAACATGTCATTTATTAGATGTTCATTTAACATAAAGACGAACGCATCCCATTTGAGTCAGCACTAAAGACTAAAGGTCAAGAAGTGCTTGGAAAGGCTATTAAAAACAGTTACTTAGCTCATCCCCATCACTCCATTGAAAGCTCAATCAAATGTACACTTCAACAGTAAAATCTAATGTCAGTGAAGGCAGTGTATGTTTATTAACTCCACAGTAACCATCATCTCTGAGACATGTTGTGCCATGATGTTTGGAGGCTGTGGGGCTCATTATCTCAATACACTGGTGATATTAGCAGAAGTCAGAGCCCTGTGGTTATGTACATGGTCTGAATTTCATTTTAGCGCCGCTTCATTAACCACGTTAATGATACCAATGATGTCACGAATGGCTCTCTCCAAGGTGTTAATGTTTCCCCATAACAGTTAAATTAAGATAAGTGGCAGTGACAAGGTCGTTCTTCTGTGTGCATTTTTGAAGGGTATCAAGATGCCTTGGAACCCAGGTAGACCAGGAGAGCTGTTAATTCATACTCAGGGAGCAATTAGTAGCTGATCACTGATCATTAGGGTTAAATGTGTGTGGGTGTGATGTGCATATGTCAAACCAAGTAAATCGGCTGTACTGAAAAACAGGGGGAGAACAGGTCTCACACACACACACACACACACACACACAGACATATTTAACCCTAATGTGTGTGTGACCTGTTTTCCCCGTTTTTCAGTTTTTCACTGATCATTAGGGTTAAATGTGTGTGGGCGGATATGTGCATATGTCAAACCAAGTAAATCAGCTGTACTGAAAAACAGGGGAAAACAGGTCTCACACACACACACACACACACACTTAACCCTAATGTGTGTGTGTGACCTGTTTTCCCCTTGTTTTTCAGTTTTTCACTGATCATTAGGGTTAAATGTGTGTGGGTGTATATGTGCATGTGTCAAACCAAGTAAATCAGCTGTACTGAAAAGCTGCCCTTTTAGAGACAACACAAATGATGTTTTGCTTCAAGGGTGTGTGTACCAATTACTTAGAAGATAATTGCTTAGACTGACTTCAGGGAAAATTTGTGTGTATTTTTTTTTTTTTTTAACAGAAATTAGTTTGTTCCACCGTTTCAACTGCATTGTGCTTGTGGTTCTACAATTCAATTCTACAACATGACAAAAGCAATATAAACAATCAGAATGTAATTCATAAGTAAACTAGAGTCGTTTTATACACTCATATTATACTTAAGTATAATATGATATGAAACAAAATTTGATTTAAATAATTTACGTAAACCACATTTTCTCCAAAAGATGCTGCCACACTGTGCGAAGTTTGACTCTCAGTATGACAGAAGCCTTGAAGCAAGAGTACGAGGATTCACTTTTCACAGGTTAAAGGCTCTGACAATGTGACATTTCATTTTGTAAGTGAAGGCAGGGTTATGAATGCTGGAGAGGTGAATTTAGAGTTTAGGATATTGTTCAGGTACTGTTTACCTTTAATCTATTCATTCATTCACCTTCAGTAACCTGTTTATCCTGCTCAACTCCACTATTCAAACAGATCAAACACCAGTCAGACAAACACATGTAAGTCCAATAAAACAATGCGGTAAGGTAAAAACCCCGTTTCAGCAGATTCACTGACATCTGGTTGCCAGACGACTGTTTCATAAGTACAGATAGGATATTTTAATCCAGCTTATATTACTGTCTGTGTGGAGTTTTGTCTGTGGCCAAAGATATTTTAAGGGTGTTCCTGATACTGATACTGTAAGCATGTAGTGTTCCTGAAATGCTCCTATCTATAAATCTATAAAATCTATAAAAACTACAATATTGGAGGTTAGTGAAACTGAAAGGCAATGCACAAAAGTTGCATTTAAGCATGAAGCTGCAATGCATTTAGAGTTTTAGATCATCATATTAGTATTTAATAATACTTTTAGGGAATAAATTGCTACAGTCAATTGAATCTCTGTAACAGATCAGATTCAGTAAAATGGCAGAACATTTATGGCATTGATTAAACATACATACATACATACATATATATATATATATATATATATATATATATATATATATATATATATATATATATATATATATATATATATGTATATATAGGTTGGACATAACTCTGCTATACATACCATGCATCCTACTATTTGGAAAGTTGGAAAGAAAAAAACCTAGATTTTCATGAATCTTGACTTGTGTTATCGAGATAACTTGGAAATCCTGTTTACTGGAAAGGACCCCAGGACATTCAGCTGAGATAATCTTCACAGCCTAGTTTGGGATATATCTTAGTCATTTCAGCATTAATGACAAGACATATATGATAGTACACTTCTTGTTGACTATTTAAAAACAAAAAACAAAGCTTTGAAAAATAATTACACATGTATTTGGAAATGACTGATTGATATACAGTATATTTGAGCTAAATTTATTTAACCATTTGAGCCAACAAGCAATTCAACGATGAAAACTTTGACTTCAAATGTGAATCTGAGAGCAAATACAAAAAAATCAAAACAATCACCAGCACCATGCACACAATGGGCCTCATTTATCAATCTTTTAGTAAAGTTGTGTGTAAATGTTTGCTAAAGCCAAATTAAACTAAAAACCTCCAGCAGGAAATTTTTGCAAAAGTTTTAGAAATTCGCTGATTTTCCTCACGTGCAAATGTTGATGAATGCCAGTCACTCGTAAATTACCATGCGTGTACACGGCACAGCTGATTTGCATTTGGTTTTGCCCATAAAGCACTGCAATGCTGAATAAAAATAAAAATAGACTTTCTCAGGGATACAAGTGAAAGTTATTTGACTTCTGCCTAAGCCAATAAAAATATAATTTTTATTGAAAAAAATATATTTTATAAAAATGCATATTATTTAAGTGTAACAACCCATTGAAAAGGCCAAAATCTGATGCAAAAACTACAGAAAATGTGAATTAGATGTGAATTAAATGAGGAGAAAACAAAATGGTTTGACATGAAAAGGACGAATGGTCTTATTTGTCTTAATTTATGGATTTATGCATTCTTGATTTTTTTTTATATTTAATATTTATTTAGTCAATGCCTGTAATATGAAACGACTAGGTTTCACAAAATATTCATTCATGCGTGTGTAATTGATAAAAGTGCAGCAACTCATCATGATTTATATGATTTGAAGCCAAACGATTAAGGTTTACATTGTTCTTCTTATACTTAAATTTACACACACTCAGTAGCACAAGTAGGATATGAACATTTTTTTTCTGAAATGAATACCACATTTCTTGTGCAAATACTCCCACAAACAGATTTTTTCATAAATTGTCTTAAGCTTACACTGTGTTGTTTACAGACTAAACTGAATTTAAAAAAAAATGACATACAGCGAGTGAGACAGTGAAACACAGCATTTAATTTAAGATTAAGCATGGACAGAGAAATATTGACAGTTATGAGTTAAACGTATTACAAAACCATGAGTACAGGGTACATTAATTATGTCAGCGCAGTCCTCAGAAATGGATAAGCACACCAAAGCACATCCACATCTCCATCTTAGTCTGTATCTGTTACAATGCATCAAAAAGCAATCATCACAAAACCATTTACCAAGCACACATGGTGTTATATATGTATATAAGCTGAACTGGGAATCTTGTAGTGTAAATAAGTTCACTTATAAGGAATAGTCAGAGTTTGTGTCTAAACTCTTAAATTTGAATTGCGACTAACTTTAAAAAAAAAAAAAAAGTCAACTCAAGTCTTACTACAAACATAAATAAGTCACACATTAAAGCACATCTAAAACTAAACACTTCAAAAAATAATTTTTCAGTCTCGAGATTTTATAAAAACCTTAAAAACAGTGCAGTGAACTAAATGTACATTCATATAGCCTACTGAATCATTAAAGTTTTATCATTTATATCGTCTTCACAGACTACTTTTGTGTACTGAGTCATAGATGCCATCACTGAGCTATTTACAAAGTAAATAGTAAATCCACTAAACACAAATCCACAAGTACACTACATAAAAGACACTGAGCCTCATTTATCAATCTTTTAGTAAAGCTGTGTGTAAATGTTTATGTAAGCCAAATCCAACTAAATTATTCTGCCCGATTTACAAAAGTTTCGGAAAAGCTGATTTTCTTCATACTCCAATATGTATGTTGAGCACCAGTAAAGTGCAAAGATCCTTCCCCACACAGCTCATTTACGACCATAACTCTATAAAAATGTCAAGCGCACAGAGGGCTGAAATCACAAAATGACTATTAAATGGTTAAGAAAAGGCAGAGAAGCAGAATTGGAAGCTATTTTGCCTCACGTCAATTCAATTCAATTTTATTTGTATAGCGCTTTTAATTACAGAAATAGTGAATTAGGTCTGAATTAAGTGAAGTGACGAGAAAAAGGTGTCAAAAGAAAATGTTGAGGAAAAAAAAAAAAAAGATCTACACTGTACCCAAGTAATCATGCACACCAAGCATGCCACACAGGGAAACTGCTATTTTTAAATTGGTTTAAGTGTCTCAGCTGACGTGCTGGAGTGTTGCACAGTGTTAAAAGAAGATGCTGTGGCAAAGCGGAACCGATTTATAAGCCAACATTTAGCCTCCCAAAAAAAAAAACATTCCGCTCTTTACATATCCTCTCTTATAGGCGTGACGTTCATTTGTTCATATGCAATACACTAAGCTATGTAAACTTGACAGTATAATCCATATATACAAGTGCAGCAATCCATGGAAATTATATCAGTTGCTCCATCGTTGTTTATATTAGTTAGACTTGTGTAAATTTACACACACTCATGAGTGCAATTTAGGGTTGATAAATGAGGCCCATTGTAATTTCTATAGCGCTACAAGCAGTACCATTACTGACCTAAAGATATGAAAACACTGAAAAGCAGCATGCGTCCAGGCTGTGGATGTGATATCTATAAATCAGCAGGAAATAAATAAAAAGTTATGTATATTTTTGTTTGCAGAAATGATGCAACACGTTGAGGAGTGAGGGTGCAGTAGTGTACATACTCATGCAGTGAGATCATGATAACAAGACAGATTTATCTTCATTCAGTGTAACGACAATATCGAGTGTCTTTGAATGACCCATGTAGACAAATGCAATCCTGTTTTAGCTTCAGTAACTCCAGTAGCTTCTGGGTTTTTCTTAATCAATATAATTTATAACAACGATAATGTTTGAGGCAGAAATTATTACTTATTCTTAAATATGGATTCCTTGCTTTTTTATGATTAGCCAAGACTAAGACTGTATATCACCAGGTCATTATTATATTCTCAACTCACGGTGTGTATGTTGGACATTAAATTTTTGCTCTTGTAGTTCAGTTGATATGTCTTGCCATGACAAAAGAGGGTGTACAAGGTTTCATAAAAGCTCAGTAGGTTCAGTAGAATAACAGGGAGCACATAAGCAGACAGATGAGCATGAGCCCATGGCTAAGTGGCATGAGCTGTTCACCACCATTATCATCAATGTGCACTTGAGCCTGTGTCTCAGCATGTTGCTCAGCATAAACCATGTAAAGCTCAACACAGCGTCGCGCTTTCAGCTGCTCAATCAGTGCAGGATAGCCGATCTCCAATATGCTTACAGTATCATCATCTTCCTCATTCATCTCATCACTCTTCTTCTCCTGAGGCTCAGTAGGTGGCTCTGTAGCACCAGTAAGCTTTGCAGCAAATGGCAGAGGGTTATCCGTGGCGTTGCTGGTTTTATTTCCTTCCCCAGCGTGCTCATGTCTCGTAATGAGGTCTGATCCTTGAGACTCTGGTTCCTCAACTGGTTTCTCACCTAGTCGCTCATTTGGATCCTTTTCAGTGAGAACCTTTTCAATATCCCCTGCCTCCTGGGGCCAGGAGCCTTCAACAGCTCTCTTATTTCTTCCCTGGTCCTCTCGCAACAAATCTGTCCTCTTCATACAACTGTCCATGTACTTGTCATATGACTGCGGTGGAGGATTTTCAAAGATCTTGTGAACATTATTAGTTGAACTTGATCCAGTGTCACCTGGCTCTGCACCTGGAGAGCTGGGGTTTGTGTTACTGTCAGAAGGTCTTGTACCATAGCGGCGGTACATGTAGTGGTTATAATAATATTCTTCTTGTGGGCTGTGAAACATGAAGTGTGGGCGTGGAAAACTGCCCAGGCCATAACCTACTGCCATGCCAGCCATAGCTCCAACTCCAGCAGCCAATATCGCCTGCTTACCGAACCCCTTTGACTGGATAGAGGGCTTCATGCCCATACTGTGCACAGACTGGGCGAAAGGAGAACCTCCTGCTCCGTATGATCCATAACCACCATATCCATAGTTACCACCATAACGAGGGCTGATGATTTTATTGTTGGGGTTCCAGTAGGGGTATTGTGCTGCTCCAGGATATCCTCCTGCACCACCATACTGGTTGGGACTGGAACCAGGATAAGATGCTCCTCGGACTGGGTACCCAGGGTAAGATCCACCTTGAGGATAAGGGTACCCGCCACTCCTTCCTGGGTAGCTGTTGGGATAGGAACCTGCACCTGGATATGACCCATGACCTGGATATGACCCAGCCCCTGGGTATGATCCTTGACCTGGATATCGTCCTTGACCTGGATAGCCTCCCTGATTAGGATATCCCCCTTGATTTGGATAGCCTCCTTGATTAGGATAGCCTCCTTGATTAGGATACCCCCCTTGATTGGGGTAGCCTCCAGCACCCCCTCTGCCTGGATAAGAGCCTGCATGTCCTCCACCAGTGCCAGGATATGGTGGAGGGTTTTGGTTAGGTACATGAGGCTGGCGAGGATAATTGGCTGGTTGGGAGTGTGTTCCTCCAGAAGAATGTCTGGTGTTACTGCCTCCTCTGTTTCCCGTGCTGGTCCCTTTACTGCCCGTGTTGCTAGTCCCTTTACTGCCCGTGTTGCTGCCCTTGCCCCAGCCGAAACCCCCTTTAAAGCCACCGCCTCCTCTTCTGGCCACTGCACACGCCACCAAAGCCAGACACACCCAGACCACTGCAACACGATTCATCTTTAAGCAAACAGAAGAAGAAAAAAAAACAAGAAATGTTAACAGAAATTTTAGACAGAAGAGACAAAAGGCTGTTAGGAATGAAATCTAAAATAACTAAGACCCAAAGCTGCTAGGCAAATAAACCCAGCAAGACACCACGTGACCTAGCCGCCCATCACTTTCACCAGATTAAAACACCTCTGCACCAATAAGGTGTCGTTATTATTGTCAGATCGACTGTTATTTCTCTCATTGTCCCTGAGAGAAATGAACAAATATTAAGTATTGGAGACAGGAAACAAAGTAATACCTAGCATTCAACTGGAGATGCCCCTGTTTGCTATTCCACAAGTGGCTAGCTATTTAGCTAGTTATACATCAACAGGCCAGTAATGATTAACTACCCATCTATCTCGCTAACTAAACAACGGTACTACAGCTAATGAGTAGTAACAGAGATCATTTGTTAATTGTATGTGTATAAAAGAGCTTAGCTAACGGAACTGCGTATTATTTATCCATCTTAGCTAGCGTGCTAAGCTTACCAGGCGAGTAACGGCGCAAAACTAGCTAGATAATAACATCCTTTCTCTGAACGAACCACATAACTTATATACATTTATAGACATGTGTTATGCTCGGGAACCAAACTTAGCGTTATTAGAGGAAAAATAAACATGTATATACACAGCTACCTTCTTCTGTATGCTCTGTATTCACCCGAGAGGCTGCTGTCACTGTACGACGCTAATTCACTGAACAACAACCAGAGCGCTCGGCTAGGGGCTGGGATCCGACTCCCTAAAGAGTCGACTCTCCGAGTTCAGGCATTTAGTGTGGAGTCGATTCCGCCCAGTTCCATACGACTCGTGTTCCAGAAGTGTCTGCTACATTAATTAGAAATCTTAAGGTTAGTTCATTTTTCTTGGATGTTCAGAATGATTAACTTAACGGGTTGTAACATTCATTTATATATGGACCCAAAATGTAATAAAAAAAAGTTTGGAGAAAAAAAAATATATGTACAGTACTGTGCAAAAGTCTCATGCACCATATTTTTAAGTACAAATTGTTATACACTCCTGGGCAAAAAACAGGACCAAGCCCAAAATGGCAAAATATTAAGCTTTTAATGGTCTTAACAACAAATCATTGGTCAGGAAATTAGCAAGAATTAGCAAATAGATAAAGGAACTTTGTATGGGATAGCTTTTCCCTTTAATTTCTTTAAATGTTTAAGTCTTGTGGCCCTTGATGGGCTGCATCAGGTGTGGCAGATAACCAAATAATGACTAATCTTTTAAGAAAAAAAAAAAATGTGTTAGTTTGAATTTTACATCAACCATCCATCCATACTCCATGTACTGCTTATCCTACACAGGGTCACGGGGTAACCTGGAGCCTATACCAGGGGACTTGGGGGACAAGGTGGGGGACCCATCACAGCGCACAATCACACACTCTCACTCTATGAACAGTTTGAAAATTTGGACTGGGGGAAGGAAACCAGAGTACCTGGAGGAAACCCCCCAAAGCACAAGGAGAGCATGCAAGCGCCACACACACACACACACACACACACACAGAAAAAAAAAACGAGCCTCCAACCCTGGAGGTGTGTGGCAATGGTGCTAAACACTAGGCCACTGTGCCCCACTACATCAAACATTTTAATCATTATCATGATTTTACCTTTGCGTACAAGAAGACCATATAAGTGAATTTCCCTGTTTCTAGCTTTTCCCCAAACAGTTCACTGCAGCAAAAGTAAACGAGTAAATGGTGGCACAGGAGCTCTCAGGAGTGCATCTGTTTAATTCTTGCTAATTTCCTGACCAAAGATTTGTTGATAAGACCATTAAAAGCTTAATATTTGCTGTTTTGGGCTTGGCCCAAAATCATGTTTATTTTATGACTTCTGTATGATTGAGTAGGTATTGTATTGTATATTTCCAAGACACATGCTTGTATATTTCCAAGCATTACTTTTCCAAAAAAAAAAAAAAAGTTACAGAAAAATGTCAGTAAAGAAATCAACATATTACATAACAGACCACTTTTCAGACAAAAAAAAAAACCATAATGAAGCCTCCTGGGATTTGCATGCAAAAAAAAAAAAAAAAAAAAAGAAGCAAGTGCAATAAAGTCTCTCAAAGAACTGCAGCAGATTCTCCAGATGTTCAGTAAAACGTACCAGCTAATTTTCTTATAAAATTGTACATAGTGTATCTCAGACTGCTAATAAAAAAGCAAAGGATTGTCACACCAAATATTGACTTTGTTTAGTTTATTAGTGTTTACTGTTCTTTTCTTGTGATGATTGTTGAAGGCATCTTTGCTTTACAGCATTTCTTTGCACATGCCTTATTACCTTTATACAGCACTGTATATTCTCTGTAATCGATTCTTCGAAGTGACTCCATCGATTCCCAACTCGTGACTCGGAGTCGATTCCACATTGCACGGTGGATCATAGAGATAAACGCTCGGAAGGCCAAGTCGATGATTCACCTGTCATCCTATGGCTTGACCACATGCAATAAACTGATACCTGGATCGATCATAAAGCTTCACAATTATAGCACAAATAGTATCTTGTCGAAATCATAAAACGTTTTGGAGGTAAACAGTCAGCTGTTGTAACAGTAAATAGTAATTATACATCACAACTAACTGAAATAACCAACACGATTCGAATAAATGCTAGCATCCATCAGAAAGAGCTGAGACCCAGGATGATTCAACATGCACGCGGTGCTGACCGGAATCACGTGGTCATGCTGTGACGTACATTTTTCCATCTGCCGCTTGAGGCGAAAGGTGCGTGAGTACCGGGTGCTGAGAACTCACGTGAGCCGAGCTAGCTCCAGGGTTGCCAAATGTCCCTGACAAAGCAGCCCAACACCAAAACACAAAACTCTGAAGTAGCATTAAGTAGGAATTTCACCAATGCCTGAAAGCTTATATTAAAGTAGTATTACCTATACTGTGATAAATAAATAAGAAACAAGTATAGGAATGAGTCGACCAATTCACTGACACAAATCAGTTCATACAGAAACATAATGTTATGTTAGAGAATGAGAGCAAGAGGCGCATAACGCTGCGGTGGCCATACAGTCTCCAAAACCACTCTCACTCCAAATCAGTCTCCAAATCCACTCTCACTCCAAATCAGTCTCCAACTCCATTCATTCACTCCAAATCAGTCTCCAAATCCACTCATTCACTCTAAATCAGTTTCCAAATCTACTCTCACTCCAAATCAGTCTCCAGATCCACTCTCACTCCAAATCAGTCTCCAAATCCACTCATTCACTCTAAATCTGTTTCCAAATCCACTCTCACTCCAAATCAGTCTCCAAATCCACTCATTCACTCCAAATCAGTTTCCAAATCCACTCTCACTCCAAATCAGTCTCCAAATCCACTCTCACTCCAAATCAGTCTCCAAATCCACTCTCACTCCAAATTAGTCTCCAAATCCACTCTCACTCCAAATCAGTCTCCAGATCCACTCATTCACCCCAAATCAGTTTCCAAATCCACTCTCACTCCAAATCAGTCTCCAAATCCACTCATTCACTCCAAATCAGTCTCCAAATCCACTCTCACTCCAAATTAGTCTCCAAATCCACTCACTCCAAATCAGTCTCCAAATCCACTCTCACTCCAAATCAGTCTCCAAATCCACTCTCACTCCAAATCAGTTTCCAAATCCACTCATTCACTCCAAATCAGTCTCCAAATCCCCTCTCACTCCAAATCAGTCTCCAAATCCACTCATTCACCCCAAATCAGTCTCCAAATCCACTCTCACTCCAAATCAGTCTCCAGATCCACTCATTCACCCCAAATCAGTTTCCAAATCCACTCTCACTCCAAATCAGTCTCCAAATCCACTCATTCACTCCAAATCAGTCTCCAAATCCACTCTCACTCCAAATTAGTCTCCAAATCCACTCTCACTCCAAATCAGTCTCCAAATCCACTCTCACTCCAAATCAGTCTCCAAATCCACTCTCACTCCAAATCAGTTTCCAAATCCACTCATTCACTCCAAATCAGTCTCCAAATCCACTCTCACTCCAAATCAGTCTCCAAATCCCCTCTCACTCCAAATTAGTCTCCAAATCCACTCTCACTCCAAATCAGTTTCCAAATCCACTCATTCACTCCAAATCAGTCTCCAAATCCACTCTCACTCCAAATCAGTCTCCAAATCCACTCTCACTCCAAATCAGTCTCCAAATCCACTCATTCACTCCAAATCAGTTTCCAAATCCACTCTCACTCCAAATCAGTCTCCAAATCCACTCATTCACCCCAAATCAGTCTCCAAATCCACTCTCACTCCAAATCAGTCTCCAGATCCACTCATTCACTCCAAATCAGTCTCCAAATCCACTCTCACTCCAAATCAGTCTCCAAATCCACTCATTCACCCCAAATCAGTCTCCAAATCCACTCTCACTCCAAATCAGTCTCCAGATCCACTCATTCACCCCAAATCAGTCTCCAAATCCACTCTCACTCCAAATCAGTCTCCAAATCCATTCACCCACTCCAAATCAGTCTCCAAATCCACTCTCACTCCAAATCAGTCTCCAAATCCACTCATTAAGTTTTATTTAAACTCGGCCACTCTGATGTAGCATTAAATAGGCCTCTTAATTTAGCACATCTAATTGCTCTTTTAACTTCCTAATTAATATTTTTTTTCTCCTCATTAGTCACTAATAGGAATACCCTTTTTTTCATATTAAGAATATTTTTAAGCTGTTTGGTTACCCATGGCTTGTTGTTCGGAAATACTGTCAAGCTTGTTGTAGGAATAATAGAATCAACAAAAATCAATATAACTGTAAACCACCAAAACCTAATCATTCAAATCAGAGCTATCATTTAAAAACAAGTCCCAGTCAGTACTCTCAGAGCAACTTTGCAGTTCTTTTATGCTAGAGACAGTCCAGTTCTTTATTAGCTTTTCCTCTCTTTCCTCACGCTTTACCACTGGCGTGTAGGTTGAGGCTAAAAGTATTGTATTATGGTCAGCCGTTCCAGTCGGCGGTATTGGCATGGATTCCACAAGATGTTGGAAACATTCCTTTGAGATTCTGGTCCATGTTGACATGGTCGCATCATGTAATTCCTACAGATGTTTCAGATGCACTTTCATGTTGCGAATCTCCCGTTCTACCACATCCCAAAGATGTTCTATTGGATTCAGATCCGGTGACTGGGAAGGCCACTGAAGAACACTGAACTCATTGTCATGTTCATGAAACCAGTTTGAGATGACTTTTGCTTTGTGACATGGTGCATTATCATGCTGGAAGTAGCCATTAGAAGATGGGTAAATTGTGGCTATGAAAGGATGCACATGGTCAGCAATAATACTCAAATAGGCATTCAAGTGATGGTTGGGCCCAAACATGTGCCAAGAAAACCTTCTCCACAGCATTATACCACCTCCACCAGCAGAGACTGTTGACACAAGGCAGGTTGGGTTTATCGCGTCAGGCCTTTGGCACCAAATTCTGAGCCTACTATCTGTCTGCCTCAGCTGAAATCACACTTCATCAGACCAGGCTTTGTTTTTTCAGTCTTCAACTGTTCAGTTTTGGTGAGCCTGTACCCACTGCAGTCTCAGCTTTCTGTTCTTGGTTGACAGAAGTGGAACCTGATATGGTCTTCTGTTGTAGCCCATCCGCGCCAAGGTTCGATGTGTTGTGTGTTTTGAGATGCTTTTCTGTTCACCACAGTTGTACAGAGTGGTTATCTGAGTTACTGCAGCCTTTCTGCCACCTCTCTCATCAACAAGGCGTTTCTATCCACAGAACTGCCACTCACTGGATGTTTTTTTTCCTTTACTGAACCTCTCCGAGTAAACTAGAAATCCCAGATCAGCTGTTACAGAAATACTCAAAGCAGCCCATCTGGCACCAACAATCGTGCCAGTGTCAAAAATCACATTATTTCCCCATTCTGATGGTCGATGTGAACATTACCCGAAGCCACTGTCTTGTATCTGCATGATTTTAAGCATTGCACTGCTCCCATACGATTGGCTGATTAGATAATTGCATGCATAAGTATGTGTATAGGTGTTCCTAATAAAGTGCTCTGTGACTGAATAATAGCTATGCATAAACAATATACAGTCTATATTATTGTGACATAAATGTGAGACACAGTCGCTTGGGACCAAGTTTTTAATCGTAATGTCAGGATTAATTCCCCAATTTGAGGAAAACTCCACCTTTTGTTTATGTAACTTTTATTCATACTATTGTTTGTGAGCAAAAAGTAATCAAACTTTAGTCTACTCTTAATATAAAAAAATAATAATTAAAAACCCCCCCACATAAAGCAGCATATTGCTGAAATATATAGGCAACATTTAACCATCTCCTTTACTAGGCATATTTGGGGAGAGAGGAGAAAGAAAAAAAAAAAAAAAAAAAAAGCCAGAATTTGTCATTTTGGTACTGAGCTCATACTAAAATTAACCTTTAACTTGCCTTTTCCCCCTTAGACCACTCAGACAAATGTGGGGAGCTTAAATCCTGCAATATGTTTAAATACGTTGGAAGGTTCAGATTGAAATTCTGAAGAAAAAAAATTAATGACACAAACTGTGATCAATTAAATTGTTTCATTTCTCAACATAAAAAAAAAAAAACATTAAGATTATGCAGGTTTAACCAAGGAATTTACATACATACACAGTGATTTCTGTAACCCATAAGTATCCCAAAGTGGCCATGCCATTTCATAACGAATGTACGAAGACCTCCGTTACTAACAGTACTAACAGTATTAAGAAATACTGTAGGTTAAAATAAAAGTGGAAGAAAAAAAAAAGAGGGGTGGGGGTGTGCACAGCATTTTGTTGCAAAACCCTTTTGTGATCTTTTATTACTCTACTTCTGATACATTTTTATAGCACTTTATTTAAGTGAAATCCAAATGTTTTATATAAACACATATCTAAAATGCTTACATATAAAAAAAGGCAGAAAAATAGACAAGACAGACAGTTCGCAGCTAGTTGGGCATGGCACCCATGCGGGGAGGGGAGTGCCAGACAGCAGAGCTTGTGCGCTTGAAGAAGCGTGGTTTGCTCCTTTGGAAAATCTTCTCCAGTTTGGGCTGCTCAACTTCCCCAAAGTACGAGTGCAGATCTAGTGGGTCATAATATTGCTTCATAATAGCCTGCTGAAGCTGCATGCCTGTATACAAAAGAGATATGCTTAATATATTTTGTTTAAACCCACTTTCAAAGAACTCAATTAAAATAATGAGGAAAGTAGTATTATAAGCTTCCAGAGATCCACACATAGATGTTGAGATCTTACCCTCAGCCCAAGAAGGGATGGGTTTCCTGGGTGCTGACTCATCATCTGTTGAGTCATCACTGTTCTGGTCCATGCCGTAGTCCTCTGGATTGACCAAAACCTCAACCTTCTTGCCTTTAGGTGTAATCTGGTAGGACTGAGGAGACTGCTGTAGGATATAAACAATAAATAGATTATCCTCTGGTACAGACCAACCACATCACTTCTCAACAATCTGTACAATAACACAAATCTAAGGAAGATGACCTGAACACATGAATCCAGTCACCAGATTTTAAAGAGCTGTCCCAGTCATAGAGAACAGCTTTGTGTTTAACTTAACAAGCGCCATTACGCACAAGTTCATCAATGCACTCATGAGGAGTGAGGAAACTATTTTACACAGTGAGAGCTGGGGTGTAATAGTATATCAGTATGGTGCTATACTGATAATATACTGAGAGAGTAAAAACATTTTGATATTCTATTAAAATCTAAGAGCAGTCAGTCTGTTTCAATAAATATTTCAGCACTTCCCTACAGCTAGAAGGATATTTTGTCATGTAAAATATTATCATCTTACCAAACTTGATTTCCATCAGTAAAACCGTTAACTGCTGACAAATTCAGCTTTCAGGTCTCATTAGCATTTATTCTGGTATTGCAAACTCTACTCAGATGGCCTTTACCAGATTCATAAACAAGCATTAATCTGAACAGAGACAAATGTTAACTTACCTCTACATCTACAGTAACATTCAGCCCTGATCCCTTATCAATTGTCTTGTTATGAGCTGTCCCTTTGCCTACAGGAGTTTTCATGGCTGAATGCTGAAGGAGACAAACAAATGAATACCAGTAATACCTGAAAATAAGAAGAATGATCTGGCAGTACATGTAGAAGAGGACAAGAGTCTTACCTCAATATCTACAGTAACGTTTAGTGCAGGACTGTGTGTAATTGTGGTGTTAAGAGCTTTGCTGACAGGCAGGTTTACAACAGTCTGAGAAAGTGAGGAAAAGGTATTATTACAACACAATTAATGGTAAGGTAGCATGACGGATTACAGTTTCTAATAAAACAGTACTCGTACAGTGGTTGTAGGGGGTGCAGCGGCAGCGGCAGCAGCACGTTTCTGTTGGGCCATTCTCTCCTCCTCAGCCCTTTTCTGCTCCTCTTCCTAAATAAAGAATACACACTTTCTCTGAATATTTGTTATGTCTGAAATTCCCATAATGCATGCCAACAAGTCTAGTCTTTATTATGGATTTGTATGCCTGAAATACCCTTAAAATATAAAAAGGGTAGGTATTGATGCTAAAGAGAACCAAAAAAAGAAAAAAAACAAAACAAAAACAAACAAACAAAAAACAAAAACCACAATACACTTGTAAATCCTTTCTTGATGGCTACTATAAAACAAGGTGTGCTGGCTCATAAACGCCCACACAATAGAATTCTTTAAATTACAGGAGCAGGTCAGACACTGACCTTCCTCCTCTTCTCCTCTAGCTCCCTCCTCTCTTTCTCCTTGGCCGCTCTCTCCAGTTCCTTCTGAAGAGCTAAGGCCTTCTCCCGCTCTACTCTCTCGCGCTCCAACCGCTCCCTGAAACACAGTTTAATTTCCTGTTATGTGTTGGCCCTGTTTTACCATCAAGATTCAAAAAGTGTGAGGGAAAAACAAACAAAAAAACAACACATACAGACTTGGTGGGTTTTCAGCACCAACCTCTCAGCAGCAGCCTGTCGTTCCCTCTCCCTCTCCTCACGTTGCCTCTCACGCTCTCGTTCACGCTCCCTCTCTTGCTCCTTCTTGAGCTCCAGAGCACGAGCAGCCTCGGCTTGTTTGCGTGCCTTCTCACGCTCCTCCTCGGCCTTACGTTTGGCCAGTAGCTCCTGGTGTCGCCTCTCCTCCTCCTCCTAGGAAAGAACACACACTTTTCAGAGTCATATCCAGTAGGGATAGATGATGTGGCCTTGTACAGCAATCCTACAACACCTACTTTCAGAAAATACCAATCTTTGTTAAGCTTCCAAATTTTACTGTATCAATACATAACTACAAATCAAGTTAAGATCTGCTCTCAAAATGTACTGAATTTCTTGGGGCCCTGAGTTCAGTTGTGGACTGGATTGAAAAAGCTCCCAAAAGGATTACAGCTTTTATCTGCTCACACCCATTCTCATGCACAACTGCTATAGTTTTAGAAGATTGGGGAAAAATTTTGTTTATACAGAGATTAAAAGCTAGACTGGGACACCAATGTTGCGATGTATCTAAAGACCCAAATCATCAATCGCTCCATTTTAATATCTGTTACTCCATTTTAATATCTGTTACTGATTTTGTTCATACAGAGATTAAAAGTTGGACTGGGACTTCAATGTTGCGATGCATCTAAAAACCCAACTCATCAATCACTCCATATTATTATCTGTTACTGAACATATATAACCCTACACTGAAGACACATGGCTTCACATTTTGCCCACATGACACATTCGGCTGCTCCCGTTAGGGGTTGCCACAGTGGCTCGTCGCATATTTTAATTAGGCAATTGTACAGTTTTTACGCCGGATGCCCTTCCTGACGCAACCCTCCCCAATTTTACCCGGGCTTGGGACTGGCACTGGGAATGCACTGTCATGTGCAACCCCAGTGGCTGGGGTCAGTTCCCTAGGGGAATCGACCCCTAGCCACAGAGATGAGAGCACTGTGGCCTAACCACTAGTCTTCCAGGGACCCAAATGACACATTAGGTGTTTGTTTTTATAAACACACACCCACACACAGAGGATGTGGTTAAGTGGAACTGAGGGAAGCAGGTATTAACTTGCATCAGTCAGCTAATCTACAATTAAAAATGCAATTACAATTGAAGCACATCAGCATAGATGGAAAAAAGAGGACCATCAAAAACTATAAAGCCCTCACATTGATTAGACAAGAGGCTGCCTATTCAGCTCTTCACATAGCCTACATTTGGTTTTTTTTTTGTTTCTGTTATGTAAATGTTACACAATCATAATTAAAATATAGTAATAGCAATATTAAACAATTATTTTACAAAATATTGACAGCTTCTCTGCAGTACCACCAAAGCCCACCTGGGAGCAGCACAGACCAAAGTTATGGCACAACTAATGTTTAAAATTTAGTGCTACACTGAATATAGAAGAACTGATGGAAATACAACTACTAAACTACAACTACACACTAAATAAACAGAGGAACAATAAACTTACTCTTTTTACTCAAATATAATGACACTGAAATTTTGAAAGTTTGACATGTTGTACAAAGATTGAATTTTTGAAAGTAAGAAAGCTCAGAAGCAGCTTCTGTAATTTAGAAAATAGATGTATATTTTCTAAAATGTTTTTCATGCAGTGGGGTTGGGAGTGTACAATTGTGCTCACAGCTTGCTGAAGCTTTTTCTTCCGTGCTGCTTCTTCCTGTTTCCTGCGAAGTTCCAATTCCTCTTGACGCTTACTTGCCACTTTTTTCTTAGCTTTCTCCTCAGCAATCCGCTCCACACGCAGCTGACAGTGTAAGATAATAAAGGTTACAATCCAGACTCACACACATCTGTTCATCAGAGCATCTCAGTAGAAAAAGTTTAACTTGTTTAACAATTAAACCTACAACCTGCATATTTAATGAGCATAAATTAATGAGTACAAAAACACTTTTTTAAAATTATAAATGCAACAACCAACCATGTCATTTTTCTTCTCTATTTGTGCCATTTTCTCTTCTATTTTCTTTTTCTTTTCCTGCTCTTTCTCCTTTTCTCCTTTCACCCGGGCCTCCACTACTCGTTTCAAACGCTCGTCCCGTTTCCTAAAAAGAAATATCAATTTTTCTTGCTTACACTCCTCATAAACACACACGTGTGTGTGTGTGTGTGTGTATATATGTGTATATATGTGTGTGTATATTATATATATATATATATATATATATATATATATATATATATATATATATATATATATATATATATATATATATATATATAAAAATCAGCTTTCATACTTTTTCATTTCTTCCTGTTTCTTCCTTCTCTCCTCCTCCATTTTTTTCTTTCTTTCATTTTCTTGTTCAATCTTCTTGTTAAGAGCATCCCATTTCTGCCGCTCCCGCTCCTGACAGAAGAGGAGACAGGTCAGTGAGAGTAAGGACAATAAACATAGAAAGCCATGGGATGATTTTAGAGAGATGTTAATCGGGATGGAAATAAGGATGATTAAATGATCAAAGTTTTAGGATGACCAAATGACCAAAGGCAGCACTTTGGAATTTAAAAGTCACAGCCATGTAGTTGGAGTAGTAAAGCACAGCCAAATATACACCAATCTTTCAGTAAGGTCTCTAGTAAACCTAGACACATGAATAGAGCATGAGTCCCTTGTCCCAAATGGGGTGTAACGGCTTTAATCTATGGTGTAAAACTAGGCACTAGAATTTCAACTAAGGGTGTTTTTCCCCTGAACAGCGTAGCACAGCAAAGGTTGGCAACAAAGGACAATCAGTATCCAGGCCAAATACATGTATTGCTTTCCTGTCATGTAAAAGTAGGAGTATGTCAGGGGGCAACTAGTGATGTTGCAAGATGCAGCAATCCTAATTTAATGGCAGAATGCACACCAAAACAGTGTGCCAATACTTTAAACTTTAGATACACACAGATTCTGTGGCTGAAATGCAAATGGCATTCTAGACAATAATTGTAAGGCACTAGGTAGGATATACAGCACCATTATGTTATACCTTATGCAGCTAGAAGATGGCAAAAAGGACCAGAGGTATGTAATGTAAAATCAAGCTAAACTGCAAGGAAACATTAGCGTAAATTGAATTGATGGATAAAACTGACGTTAAATATTGAGGTTAATGTTTTAAATATTAGATGATAATTTGCTAAATCAGCCAAAACCATGGCAAGTGAAATAAAATTTGCCAGACATTTACTACACTACTATGCCAAAAAAGTGATTCCAGACACCATCAGGATGACTTCATGTGACCAATCAATGGACTATTTTACATATATTAGGTCCATCTGTATGTCTCTGGTAGACCTCCTTGGTACTTAGACAGAAAGGAGAAAATTCAGCAAGGACATAGCACTGCTTAGATGGCAGTGACAAAATACACAATCAGAGGTAATTTTCCACATCAAGCCATGCTGCACTGTTAAGTGGAAAAGCACTATGAAGCACAGCTCCTTCAGCCATGTTTGGTGCTAAACCACCCCATCTCATGCCTACTTCTGTGCACGAGCAATAATGAAGGCAATAACGTGGTGTATGGAATTTGACACATGAACATACCAAATTGTGCATAATCTGGTCAGTGTTAACATGCAAGCCAGAACACAAAATCCCAAGCAGACCAGAATAAGACTAATAATAACACTGACTCAAATACTGAGGACTAAACAGAACTGTGAACAGGGTGAACCGTTACACCCCTAAAGGTTAGACGACAAAAGGTAAGCACCCAATTACATGTGCATGTGCGCAGACACACCAGAAATAAGGTTACAATGGATTACACTGACACCAGAGTTTGCACTTACCACTGAGCCAGTGCTCAACTGGGGGAACAGAGAAGAGCAGGATTACTAGCTCAGCAAGTATGCTGCATCTACTTTTAGCTGATTAACAGCTATCAAATATCTTCAAGTGAAAAAATCCAAACCCACAAACTACTTGGTGAAAGACCATGCTAACCAGTGTAATTTTAGCATAAAATGTGTGTGCAAGGTGAGCAGACAGTTACCTTGATTTCAAGTTTTCCGCTCTGTTTAATAAAGGATTTCATGACAGAGGTACGACCAAGAGAGCTTGGAGTCATCATCAGCAGCTGGTTCTTCTGCACCGTGTGCAGGAAGGAGCGCATGCCAGGTGTGATGCCCTGTAATACCCAAAATAAAACTTATTTAGCTAACCTAAAACTAGACCAGGGAAAGTTGACAATTTCCAGATTAACTACCATTTAGATTATAGAACAAAAAACAGACAGTGATAGATACATAGACTTTATTGATCCCCAAGGGGAAAGCTGGGAAATTTTTCCTTCCATTATAATTGGTTAATTATAGAAGGTGTCTTACTGTCATGCACTTCTTAGGAGGAGAGTGCTTCTTCTTGGGGGTGCTGAGTGCTTCTGCCGCTGCTTCTGCAGCTGCACGTTTGGAGGCTGTGCGAGAGGCACTGAAATACACACAATCACTAGTACACACTATTCCAGATGACAAAGCTAAACACAAGCTAAAACAAATAGTGTCAGCAAAGCAAACTCACCGAACTTCATCCTGAGCGTTTTTCCCACTGTCATCTACAGATAAAACAAACACCATTGTTAAACCCATTTCAGCACTTTTATTAATAGATTGTTAAACTACACCACCTGAAGTAATAGCTTTCTTGATCATGAGTATGCTTTACTGTGTGGCCCAAGCTCCAGTTTTTGACAATGAGGCTTCTCTAACAATGAAGTGGAAGGTTCAGACACAGCAGTACCTGATCCTAAGGGCCGAGCCATGGAGCGTGTGAAGCGGGAGTTTTCCTGGACACTGGGAGATGCTATCATCTCTTCCTCCACTAGTATGGGAACATCTTCCTCTACTGGCTTCATGGGCTCAGACTCCTGATTAAACACCTGCACACACATGTATGAAAGTTCCCTAAATCACTCGAGGATGTAAAAGCTAACTGCTAAGAGGTCATGGCTTTTAATTAACTTAAAGTGCATGTCAGCTGCAACATGTAGATGAATGGCTATCCAATTCATTTAAAAATTGAATTTCATTTATAAATATTAGTGATCAAGACAGAGCAAACATCAGCAGAAGCATTACAGTATGTTGGACTGAAAACCATGGAAGGCAAAAAAATTTCATAAGCAAAGAAAAAACTCGCCAATATCAATGTTATCAGATGTTAATGTTAATGTTCCAGATATGTTTGTAGTTATTTGTGGGTAGCTAGAACAACAACTTCAGTAAGTGGCTGTTTGAATTTAACTACTTACATGCAACATCACTTTCGGAAAACATACTTAGTCTTTGTTAATATTTAATTGGAACTTTGAGGAAAATAAAAGACTTAGAAATGAAGGAAATGGTAAATGCAATGTAATTATTAGAGCCTGTTATTAGAGTTTACGACATAATTTTCACCAAATGTTTAATGAATTTTACTTATTAATTTATTTGAATTTTAAAACACTAGAATGCCTTCCCACCCTTGCACTGCAGCAGTCATTATGAAATTTTAATATCTCATGAGTGAAATTCAGACTGACAGTGTTTGATGAACATCTTTACCTCAGGCTGGGTTGGCTCTGTTTCAGCATTAGATTCTGCTGCTGGCTCTTCCTCAGTAACCACCCTACAACAGAGGTGGTGATTAATCTCTGAGATATCAGCGCTGTTCACTCTGCATGATCTATGCTTAAAAAGCCATAATAGACTATAGGAAAGAAAGCAAAAAATTTTACTTACTCCTCCATCCTTTCCTCCACCACTTCCTCATTTTCCTCTGGTTCTACATCCACAGACACATCCCCTACACAAACAGGTTAAAAAAACAAACAAACAAACAAATATATAATAAACAAATAAATAAAAACATACATCAGCAATGAAGTTATACACAGCAGCAATACAAGATGATAAATATTTAGTTTTTAAATCACAGTTGGCTTCGGCAATGACGGTCTGCAACCAGGAATCCATGTTTAAACTCAAATATACTGCAAAAAATATATCAAAATGCTTTGGAAGTGAATCTGTAAAAGTGTAATCTGTAACACTGTACACGTGTGTGTCATGCTCGACTGCAACTAAACACACACACTCGCTAACTACAAAATTCTATCCAGTAATAATAAAGGATTCAGTTTCTAATATGGACTCCGTTTGTCTCTTTTCTATTGGGGGAAAGGAATGGATTTGGAATTGTAAATCTTTACCAAATGATCAAAATTAAAATCCCTGGTCTGTAACGGAGTTATGACTAATCTTGGAATCTAAATCTGAAATCTGTGTTAACAGCACTGCTGTGAATCGATGCTCCGATTTCTGTAAATCACAACTGCTAAGAGTCAGAATTAGTGCAACCATTTCTTACAAAATCCATAGTTACGCTCCCACCAAGTTTATGCACATAATGCAAGTGATAAATTGCAAACTTTCCTGCCAGGAGCTCATTTCCATTAAAAAGATGTTTTGTGATTAAAAAAATGCTTTATGTAGTGACATCACTTTCAACAGCAACCAGCTGCTGGGTTTAAAAAAAAAAAAAAAAAAAAAAAAAAAGACTTTCCACCAAGAATATTGGTGGAACACCTTTTTTCACCCCCGTCACCACCACTGGTCTACTGTGCACTGATTAATTTTGGTCGTTATTGGTGGTGATTATGTCTTACCGAATCTCTAGAGTGAATAAATTCCACATAATATAAACATAGCCTGAGGTCACATGGAATTACAAAACACTGCCCTTTTCCCCCCTCTTTTTTTAATGTGCTTGTTTTCAAATCATTTCACTAACAAACATTTGTTTGCTAAAGTTATTTTTCAGATGATGTTTCTATTACCTACATTTCAAATCGCTAAAAGATTTTTTTTCCCTGCAAAAAATTTACTTTGATAGAAACCTGGTTTATGGAAAGACTCAATTCTTCATAACAAGATTAACTATCCTATTTGCTAATCCTAGTGGCTCTCTTTAAATGAACTCAAATCCTGACATTGTGTGCAGTTGTGTCTGTATAATCTCACCACTGACGGTGCTGCTGCATGTCGAGTTGCCCAGCCTGGCCTTCTTCTTCAGAAACGAGCGTCGAGAAGCACGGCGCACTGCTTCCTGAGTCATGCTGTGCCTGAGGCCTGCCAGCGAGCGCCGCACCACCAGGGAGTGTCTGGCCGAGCTCCGCGTCGACGCCTGGCCACCTGCAGCTGCGATGGTAATCTTCTGTGCAGAGCGGCCTGGAGAGGAAGAGCACTGGAGCAGCTTTTCAGCAGAAAGACGCTCAACCGAGGGGATTTTCACCACGGCCTCAGACACCAGTGTCTGCACAGGAGATGAAGAGCTGCTCGACTCCTCCACCTTGTGCTCCTTTTCCTTGGAAACATTCGCAGGTGACTGTGGAGCAGCTTCCAGCTCCTCCTCCAACTGCTCCTTTGCCTTGGCAGCCGCTTTGTTGCGCGTGCTACGTTTGACCGGCTCGCTGTCTGCAGCTGCGGTGGCTTTATTACGGCGTGTGCGGCGAGCAGGCTCCTCAGCCACACTGTCAGTACTGTTACTGGGGGCATGTGCAGTCACCAACTCAGAGATTGAATTTAGAGTGAGCTGGACTGAGGAACGTCGCAGGTTACTGCGCTTCCCTTTAGAGAAACTGAAAAGAGAAAAATAAAACAATAAACAGACTGTTACAGCTGATACATAATAACTTTAAAGATTTGTAAGGAGGTGCCAATAGAAATTCTGAGCTGATACATACTGTCAAGTACATCACTGTTTAATAGAGTGTAGAAACACAATACACAAACAGGGCATGAAATTTTACTGTTTGAGCTCCAACAAACAGCTGTAATATAGTCCATAAAAATTTACCAGAGGTTGTTCTTGACAGTAAGAGTAAAAATAGTTACTGTATAGTACTCACTTTAGATCATGAGTACAAGCTCACTTTAAACCGCTTGTTTCAATAGTGTAATCTCATCACCCTCACCGTCTTTTGCTACGAGCTTCACTGAGCTCTGTGGACACCCGTTTCCTGCGGTTTGTCTTTTTCTGTGATGGAGTCTTTGGCATAAGCTCTGGCTCTGTGCTAAAGTCACTGCAATACAAACCCAGAGAATTAGTTCACCTCCACTTAATGTCAAAGATCAGTCTGAACAGTAACAAAATGTATTTACAGACGATTGAGACAGCAGCACTGTGTCTCACTGTGACTCAGATTTGCACTGTATACCTGGAGAACATGCGCTTAGCCTCCTGCTGAATCTCCTCCAGCCATACCATGTGAATGTTCTCAATCTCACTGGTGAACTCCTGCAGCTTCCCGTTGAACACCTGCACGAGGGAGCGCGTGGCCTCCGGCAGGGAACTCATGGCTGCGTCCCTAAAATAGACAAAATGAGACTATTGATCGAGGGATGATCTCAGAACTAAGAAATGTGTACAACATAAAAATCAGCAGTAGCTACAAATTAAAGAAATGCACAGTGGACATGATGTATGCCTTTTTGTCCACAGCAGAACTGCAGATCATTATATGAAAAGTAGATTTGACCTCATATATGCTGACCACTTTAAAATACCATCTTAAACAGAAATATAGTGTTCAATTAAAAGTTTAAAAAAAGAGGCATGTGCAAAATGTCCACAAGGCACATCAGAGGTGTGAAGATAAACTAGACTGTCAACATTAACTGTCAAGACATCCATTTGATCTGACTATGACAAAGATCAGGATTTATTCTTTGTGCATTAGGCCATGAAAACAGGACCACAGCAGTGGATCCACTTGGCTAGTTTAACTTAACCTTTGCTTAGAAACATGTTTACGCCTCAGAGCTACCAGATTTACTTCTGGCTGCTGTCAAACTTATTCTGAATGGCTAAGTAAGATGTCATATAATCTACACCACCATTATCTGTCTCATCATAATGATTTTTGGTTAAGGCGTTATTTTTGATTCCACCGGATTGTAGCTAGCTAGTTAGCTAGCTGACAGTCGCTAGCTAGCAAAAATCTTAGCATTGCGTCTAAAAACAAGATAATTAGCAGCCCAGTAATCATTAACACATAACTCAAAACACAGACACAAAACATTAAAAACACATCTTAATTAAAACAGCGTTCGAATATCGTTACTAAGCAAAATTTACATTAAAGTAATGAAATCATTTGCTAAACGTGGAAGCTTTGTTGCTACTACTACCAACAAAAAGCTAACATACTATCAACTTCAGAGAAATATTCTACCTTTTGTTAAAAAATAATTATAAGCCTAACAGTTCACTTGACGTCTTCTTCTGGCGCCGTGTCTCCTTTTATCATAAACATTCAAATCCGACTGCGCTACAAAAACAATAGCAATTCCTCTCAGATGTATGAAGTCGTCTTTTCGAGCCACCCGCTCAAAACGGTTTAAGTAGTTTAAAATTCTGAGAACACCAATCATAGGCTACGCGCCAAGCCATTGGTCGATATTCTTGTCCGTCAGACGTAATATGACCAATCAAAATCAAGAGAAGACGAGCTGACACAAAATAGGCGGTCCTCGTGGAGGAAGTATAGCGTCACGTAATTTGATTGGACAACCCGGACGTCTATCATTGATTCAAACCACCCAATCCAACTGAAACTGGAACGGACAGCTCCGCCTTCTGGCTATTTTTTCCGTATGTGAAAAAAAACAGCGCTTCAGCTTTTACCCTTGATAACACTGACCAAAAATATCTATCGAAATGCGGATATATTTCATATCAAAATGTCCAGCTGGTTACTAATGAACATTTTCGCAAATGTGAAAGCTTTGAATGTGACGTTCCCTTCAGAGACACATTCAAAAAGTATTCTGGGTTAACTGTTATTGTCGTCGCCAAGTTAATCGCATCATGAAATAAGTAAAAATTCTGATTTATTGCCGAGTTCACAGAGAATTTTATCCGCTTCAAAACAGCAACACAGCAGCTTGAATCAGATGCTGAGACACTGTTGCGTTGCCTTGGTTACCGAGCTAGCCTAGCGTGGATTCAGCGTCCTCTCGGTAATCAGCTAGCTGGCTAGCTAAGGTGGGAGAATTTCAGTTATGTGGTAGCTAGTTAATCCTAACACTTAATCCAGTTATCTCTATATATTTATTTGATGTGTGAGACTTGGTATTGAAGTCCCTCCCAGTTTGCCTGTTGATCAGCAGGGTGAGTTAGAGCTGGTCGGTTGGTAAAGAATGTTAGCTAGCTAACACTGTAGAACTAGCTCGTGAATTACCTGGAATATAATCTAACAAGCACATTTAACCAGTGAACAAAGTGAGTAGTTAGCTAAATATCCAGGGTATGTATGTTATTTGTTTATGTTTGAATGATAACGTTGATGTGTAGAGCTAGCTAGTTAATTAGCTTGCTGTATTGTCATGTAACGTTACTTGGCTGATTGATTAGCCACTCATACTCTGTGATGCTAGTTTATCTTGAATAACATAAGTTAGACAAGAAGAGGTTTTCCTTCCATTAACCTCATGTCTCTTACAGAGCTTATATAAATCCAGTGGACTTTCTCTGACACCTTAAAATCCTCCTGACTTGGACTCTGCTCATTGATGCATTATGTCCTTGGGCTTTAAAAGGCTTCAAGTGAATCCTCTTATGCATTTTATTTTTAGAAAGATAAGGGGAAGATGTGATGAGCCAGTGCCAGCATCTGAGCCTGAGCCAGCGCCTGAGCCTGAGCCTGAGGTAAACCTGTAAGAAGAATGAAGTCTTGCTCCTGTGGACTGCAGTGCTGTATAAGATGAAGAAAATATTCCATTTCACCAAAAGAAGAAAAGGCTCTCCAAGTGCGTCTGAAACAGCCAGTGTGCTTTCGGTCGGCTATGACCTGAAGGAGAAAGACTTGGGCAAGGTGCACAAAGCTGCATTCACTGGAGATGTGACTAAACTCAAACAGCTCGCCAAAAAGAATGACTTAAACCAGCTTGATAAAGAGAACAGGTGAGTTGTAGGCAAGTTACTCATCACTAACAATGTAATAACAATACTATTAATGATTCGTTGGTTCCAGCTTCAGGTTCAACATCTACCAGAAGTTACTCAAAGACAGATAACTAGTTAATAGGGCTGCACAATATAACAAAGTTTTCGAAATATCACCATAAGCATATCGCAAGGGCTTGCAATAATTGAAAGATTTTAATACTTCAAAAAGTTACGAAAAATCAAAGTTTTAAGGCGACGCAGATGCAGAGAATGCTTTCTTTTCCTCAAAACAACATGACATGTTGGTGTATGTTAGTTATGTCATTTTAAGTTTTTAAATATATAAATATATATAATTATCATTTAAATTGATTTTACACACTTATAGCATTATTGTACCGCATATCGCATTATTTAACAAGTTATCGTATACTACGTTTTTCTACCACCCCAAAGTTGATTATTTTTCAATAATACTGTGTCCTGAAGTATATTATTCATCTTATACCACAGCAATTTGCCAATGATTGCAATTTGTTTCATCTATTAATGAACAATGGGTCATGTTTTTTTAACCATTTATAGTTACATTTAACACTGTCTGTCTGCAATACAAGTTAGTTCCTGTTACCACTTACGTTATTGCAGGAGCCAACAGTCGTTCTCTCACCAGCCTCTCATGTTTTGTCTCTTGAAGTTAACAAGACAAAAAAAAAATAACTGGAAACTGTCCTGAAGTGTCCTGTCCTGAAGACTTTCCGACACCTGACACTCCTTCCATAAATGTTAAATACTCTATATATATTATAAATATGCTATATGTATTAGAATGAGCGCATTAATATAAATCTGTAATTTGAATTACAGCCAGCACTGCTGTCAGAACTACTAGAAAATTAATCAACACCAATCTGATTCAAGAATTCAGCAGCACAGTGTATAAGGGGTCTTACCCAGCCTGATCTTTGGTAATACTTGCTATCATTTGGAAAGAATGTTTCTTATTGTTGTTAGCTTTGAGACATAGATAGTTTTGTGTTATATATGTATCATTAAGCTTAAAATTCCAGTTACAGTGCTGCTTTCATAACATGATCAGAATGAGTTGTATGGAAAAACTGTATTTATCACTGTGCTTTTGGGCTTGCAGAACTGCACTACATATAGCCTGCGTTCATGGACACACAGAAGTGGTTCAGTATTTGGTGGAAAACAAAGTCAAACTCAATCTATGTGACAATCAAAACTGCTCCGCCTTAATGAAGGTATGACCACATGTCCTCATGTGTCCTCATGTAAATGTACTTTCCCTAAATGCCAGTGTATCAGTGGCAGTCAGAAAAATAACTGATTTACATTGTTGTAACTCAAAGCTAGATGGTTAATTCTGTTTTTCTCCAAGAGCGTTAACTTTAATGATGAACACAATCGTTATATAGTCGCTTTACTCCGTGTGCCACCTTGAATGTGTTTGTTGGGTTTTCTGTGGGTCTTGCTAGGCGGTTCAATGCCAGCAAGATCGCTGTGTGTCCATCCTCCTGGAGCATGAGGCAGATCCCAACTTGGTGGATATCAATGGGAACACAGCGTTGCACTTGGCTGCCCGCATCCCCTCGCTGCCTGTGGCGCTGAAGCTCCTCGAACACGAGGCGAACATCAATGCCCAGAACAAGGTGAAGCCACAACAGGGTTTTCACCAGGACTTTCCATTTAGCATTCCATTTAGCTGTATCCCTACTCAACAGGTGAGGGATACATCTCTGTTAGTGGATCCTAGTGAAATTGTACCCTCACAAACCAACAGCTGAAAGAGCAAAGAGAACTTTAGCTTTCTTTCTGATAAGATCCCAGCTTTCGGTGGATAATATTATGTGATTTATTTTTCCAGTATGCTAGATGTTTAGGATTTAGATAGTTAAAATATATTTAGGCATTAGGTAAATATATAAATGGATATGGATACATTTTATTCGCAAATGAATATAAACAAAAGTACATTTATTCCGTGGTTTGTTAAACACTTTTTTTAAAATGTATTTCTAGGAAGGCAATACTCCTTTAATATTGTCAGTGGAAGAAAATCATGCAGAGATGGCTGAGTTTTTGCTTAAGGAGGGGGCAGATGTTAATCTCCAGAACCAGGAACGACGGTAAGGATGCTAGTCCTTAAATTTAAATCTCCAGTAAAAGATCAGCTTCTTGACACCCAACAGTTACTTGTTATTACAAATAATGCATACTGTAATTACACTGAACTGCCAGGAACTCATTCATATTTTTTACACATCTTTTTGCCAACAAGAACCCCTTTACTGATTGCTGCTTGCAATGGCCAGATCAGTATGGTGCGACTGCTCTTGCAGTACAATGCTGATATCACTGTGAAGGATAATAAAGGATGGTCATCTGACGACTATGCTGTAATGAATGGGCATCATGCGTAAGTGCATTGTTTGTTTATCTGTGTGATTTAAATTTTCACCCACAAAAGTACTGCTCTATCTCTCCTTATTTGCTGAAACAGTATAGAGACCTAATCTGTATTGCAAAATATTTTCAGTTGTTCACATCTAATCGTTGAGCATGGGACGAAGAGGAAGCCCTTGCAGTCACCCTCCCATCTAGGCTTTAATAAAAACAAGCAGACTTCGCTATTGGGCAGTCCCGAGGCGGGCTTTGCTCTCGGAGGTCCAACTCTAGGCAAAGATGGTGAGTGTCACCTCTGAAGTCTGTTAGTGATGTGTACATATAGTGCTTTCCTAAGATTCACTGTTTCATATAATACACATGGTTCAGAATGAATGAATGAATGAACTTCAGATTTTTCAGGTTTCATTATTGGCTATACCGAATGTAACATTGAGAACCTACTCATGTCTCATTACCTTATTAAAACATTTCATAATGCTTTTGCATCCTCATCTGTGCTCAAGAATGCTTACACCTTTATACTGTGCAATGTTCCGTCTGAAGTCCTTTTATTTTCCTCCCATTCATATTGCTCACATTTGCATGTAAATGGAAAACTGCAGGAGGAAGTGCAAAAGAAGAAGGGAGAGGTATAACAAGTATTAACAAAACTGCTAATATGCCGCAAAGCAGACACAACATTATTTACCATTAATCAGCTAGTTAATGAAAAGATATAGTGGGGTCCAAAAGTCTGAGACTACTACTACTTCCTTACTTTACTCTCTTTAAAACTGGAACTAAACAGAAAGTTTTAGAATTTTTAATATTTTGAAGAAACTGAAAACGTTCAGTATTTTAATTATTCAGTATTCAAGATGTTGTACTGATTATAGATCACTGTTTTTGTTATGTTGAATAAGTGAACTATTTTGTACAAAAGGTCAGATTTCTCTTAAGTCCTATCCCTTCCATTGAAGCATGTGTTCAGAAGACACTGGATTTGACAATCTTATGGAGTTCAAATTCAAGTTCAAGTGATGCAGCTGCTCAGGATGCTCTCAATAGTCCCTCTGTAGAATGTGGTGAAGTGACAAATGGGCTTTTCTTAGCCTTCGCAGAAAGTAGAGATGCTGCTGGGCTGTCTTGGCTATGGAGCTGGTGTTAAGGGAGGTGGTGAACCTCACCTGCAGGTGAACACCAAAGAATTTGGTGGTCTTGACGATCGCCACAGGGGAGTCATCGATGTTGAGCGGAGAGTGGTTGCTCCGTGCTCTCCTGTCAACAACCGTCTCTTTTTTGTCCACATTCAGGGACAGGTTGTTGGCTCTGCACCAGTTCGTTAGCTGCTGCACCTCCTCTCTGTGTGCTGACTCGTCGTTATGGCTGATGAGACCCACCGCGATCATGTCATTGGCGAACTTGAAGATGTGGTCGATCTGTGCATGGCTGCATAGTCGTGAGTCAGCAGAGTGAACAGCAGTGGACTGAGCACACAACCCTGAGGGGCCCCAGTTCTCAGTGTGGTGGTGCTGGAGATGCTGCTCATGATCCAGACTGGAAGCCTTAGTAGTCAGGAAGTCTAGGATCCAGTTGCAGAGGGAGGTGTTCAGTCCCAGCAGGCTCATATTTCCAATTAGGTGCTGAGGAACGATTGTGTTGAATGCTGAAGTCTTTGAACAGCATTCGAACATAAAGTGTCCTTTTTGTCCAGGTGAGCGAGGGCCATATGGAGGGTGGTGGTGATGGCATTGTCTGTTGTGTGCTTGGGACGATATGCGAGCTGCAGGGTGTCCAGTGAGGGGGCAGCATGGTCTTATGATGAGCCTCTCGAATCACTTCATGATGATGGATGTTAGTGCGACGGGATAGTATTCATTGAGGCAGGACACTGAAGACTTCTTTGGCACAGGGACGAGGGTGGTGGCCTTGAAGTATATTGGAACGACGGCGCTGCTCGGGGAGCTGTTGAAGATGTCAGTGAGAACATCCGCCAGCTGGTCTGCACATCCTGTATGCACTCTGCCAGGAATCTGTTGGCTGTTGTCTGGTCCAGCAGCCTTCCATGGATCGACTCTGCATAAAGTATTCCTTACATCAGCCGTGGTAAGACACAGCACCTGGTCGTTGGGAAGAGGGGTGGTCCTCCTTGCTGCCACAACATTCTGCGCCTCAAACCGAGCATAGAAGTTGTTCAGTGCAACTGGAAGGGAGGCGTCACTGTCACAGGCTGGTGATGTTGTCTTGTAATTGATGATGGCCTGGATGCCCTGCCACATGTGCCGCATGTCGCTGCTGTCCTTGAAGTGGCTGTGGATTTTCTGGGCATGTGCACACTTTGCCTCTCTGATGGCCCAGGACAGTTTGGCCCTTCACTGTTCTTAGGGCCGCCTTGTCACCTGCTCTAAAGATGGAGTCTTGGGTCCTCAGCAGTGCACGCACCTTCGCATTTATCCACGGCTTCTGGTTGGAGCATGTGGTCATGGAGACAGTGATGTCATTGATGCACATGCTGATATAGCTGGTTACTGATGCCGTGTATTCCTCCAAGTTGGTGAAGTCGCCATCATTTGCAGCCTCCCTGAACATGTGCCAGTCAGTGTGCTCAAAACAGTCCTGAAGAGCCAGGTTTTCACCTGCTTCAGAACCGGTTTGGAGCATCTGATAAGCGGTGTGTATGCTGGGAATAGCATATTGAATAGCCGAGGTTGGGGCGGGGCTCCACGTGGGACGCGTCGGGATGTTTGTGTAAACAAGATCCAGCATGCTAGCCCTTCTCGTTGAAGAGTCCACATGCTGATGGAATTTAGGGAGTGCTGAACTGAGATTCACATGGTTGAAATCTCTGGCAGGGTATACGTTCTGCAGTTCTCTAATAGCCCCATACAGGTCACAGAGCACCTCCTTAGCATTAGGGGGGAATGTACACTCTGATTATGAGGACAGTGCTGAGTCCATGCCATCTCGAGTTCATGCATTAAAGCAGTTGTCAATTATAAAGTCATTATTGTCATTAAAGCAAAAGGCCAAATACTAAGAAATTATGACTCTATGTTTCGCTCAAATTATTGATGATAATGAAATGAAAAAGTTTGTATTCAATTAAAGAATCCAAAATAATAGCAGTTTTCATTGGTGGTCTCAGACTTTTGTCCCCCAGTGAATTTGTATTGTTGAAGATGGTGTGAGTAAACGAAACTAATGTGTCATAAATGTTACAGAAGCTTCATTAAAAATACATCCACAATCCAAATAAATGATGTGTAATAAATGTGTAAATTGTGCTTTCCAGATACAGAGGACAATTCACATGCAGACTCCATCAGTAGGTAAGAAAATATACAAATAGAATTCTTCAATTGATTTAAGACTTATGTGTGAGTATGAGATTCATCTTCCTAATAAACTCAAATTTTAGAGCATCAAAAAGTGGTGCGGCTGATTCCTGGCCCTCTACAGATGATGATGATGATGATGATGATGATGAAGAGCTTGATCTGGGCCCAAAGGTAATTATTAGTGCTCTGCAAAGATTCACATCCTGGAGACATTTTCTCCTATAGAGATCTTTGTAATGTATACATCTGTCTTATAGGTATGTATAGGTATAGTGTAGCATGATGTACTCATGATGCAAGTAACAACGTGTTTCCGATCACATAAAGGGTGTTAGAAGCTTTTCAAAAATATAAGTGCACCTGACATAAATGAAAACAAATGAGGTAAATCTGTACTGTCAGTATTATGAATAATTCAAGAATAAGCAGTGAAGTTTTAGATCACATGAGTCATTATGCAGTACTGATCAAAGGCATTATAATAGACCAGTTCTGTGGTTCAGTGCTTGATATATTTTGTCTTAGATTAGATGCTGTTGCATTGTGCCCAGTAATAATTATCCCTTTAAGAGATCCAAGGAGACTCAAGTTAGCTAACCTCTGTGCACAATCATCCCAGTATATTATATATCAGCCAATTATGTTTGAGGTGTTCCTGGTGTTTTGTTAACAGATTATCATCACAGTAAGATAATACCTGTTCTGTTTTTGTAGAAACCTCAAAAGCTAAACTTGAAACAACTCATGAGTGCCTCCAAAATCGAGGGGAAAAGATGTAAGTACCATGTCTGATGTTTAGTCCATCTTCCTTTAGCTTGTAGTTGTGGTTTAACTTGAAACCCCTGCCCTGTAGTCGCTGTGGACCAGGATCCAGATAAATCCTGGAGTGGCACTGAGTCTGAGCCTATCAGCAAGAGCAATGCAGTAGAACACATGGCTTTCCCTGGTAGCAGTACCTCCACCCAGCTTCCTGTAACCCCTAAACCTATCTCCTTTTCCAACCTTCCCCAGATGACCTCCACCCCCCTCATCAGCTCCCAAAAGGTAATCTCACCAGTCAGTCTCTCGGTGTGGTCTTTTTCTAAATTCTGCTTTTCTATCCTTTTGTCTATGCATTCCATCCCATCCCTTTGGGGTAGGTGATGAGGCTGAAGTCTCAGAGTTGCCTTGTGGCAGCAAACCAGATGTACAAGCCAGTGAAAGTTCAGAAGAGGAATCAGAGGACAGTGAAGATATTGAAGACGATGAAGATGAGGATGAAGAAGAGGATGATGAGGATGAAGACAAAGATGATGATGATGATGATGATGAAGAGGACAATGAAGAAGATGAAGATGATGAAGAAAGTGACAGTGAAAAGGAACAAGAGGAGGAAACCAGTGTTGCAATAACACAAGAATGTGATAATGGGAGAGATGTCCCTGAGATGCCGAAGATCACAGCTGTAGAGGGAAGTGAGGAGAGCTGTGATGTTCAGATGCAGCCTGATGTAAACACAGAACCTACAGTACAGCCTGAGCCATCAAACACATTGAGTGAAAAAAGCGATCACACTAAGGAGCACTTTAGTTTGATGGAGGCAAAAGACTCAGAAAACAATGATCTAATAGAGAGAGCAGAGTTAGAGGACATGGAGAGACAAAAAATAATGCTTTCAGAGACCACAGATGATGCCATGGAGATAGCAGTTCCACGCACACTAGATATAGAAAATGACTCTCTTGTATCAGGCATTAGGGTTGAGTCAGCATGCTCTGATGAAGAGGAAAATGAGAGTAACACAGGTACCACAGGAGCATTTAGAACACCTCTACAAATTTCAGGCACTACACCAAGAACTGAGAAGAATTGTGAAGGTGATGGTGATGAGGATAACTGGGATGAGGATGAAAACAATGAACCCTTCAGAGCTGGGAAACACAGTAATGTTGGTGTTTTAAAATTTGCAGAAAACTCTCTGGTACTTGAATCAAATATCACATCCAAGCAAAGTAAGACTGGTGGCACAGTATCTAAGCAACTTCAGCAGACCACTGAAATAGGCGATGAAAAACATATCACTAATGACATGAAGGCTGATGATACTTTTTCACAAGCACTCTCTCAGTTGTCCACAAATCAGGGCAAAGCAGATGGTGATGGCAGTCAAGAAAATGTAAATAATACAACAAAGCCATCAAAATTAATCTTGAACCTCATGAGACATAAAGAAGAACCTGAAAGCTTTGAAGACACCTGGGGTCCTGGCTCAGATAATGAAAAAGAAGGTTCAGTGGAAAGTGACACTTCAGATATTGTGCCGGTTAATCCTAAGTTTTATGAGAGGGAACTTTTAAGAGCTGAGGACTGGACAGTAATACATCATGATGATGATGAGAATTTGCCAGTGTCCATGATCGTTGGCACTGATGACTTAGAAGATACAGAAAGTCATATCAGGTTACCTGCGGGAAGTGTTGCTAAGGATGAACTCATATGTCATGAAGAAATCCCACAGACAGTCATTGATGATATTGATGTGACTTCTCATTCTGATAAAGATGATGAAGATGAAGAGCGTGGAAATTTAAAGGTACAACAGCATGTATACCATACTATTCCAGAGCAAGGAACATTGCAGGTACAGGAAAGCCTCACGTAGTTTTAGTTTAGGGAATGGAGTATTTAAGACCTTAAGCTGTTTTGGTGCATTAAGGTGGTGATAATTACTCATTTCTTCCATTTTATGTTACAGAACTACTGTAATCTAAAATTTACTTGATTTATTTGTTAGTTCTTTATTGAATTAAACTATAATGTTGTCCATTACCTTTAACAAATTTTTCTTCTCAGGAAAGAGAGGAAGAGTCATCTTCAGAAGATGACTATGAGGAGGAGGATGTGGATGAAGAATGTGATGAAGTGCAAAATGAAAGATCAGATGTAGAGCATCTACAAAAGACAGAAACTTCTAAGAAGAGGGGTAAGGTTTAAAATCTTATAGCACCATGTAAAGCTTGTACAAGAAATTTAGTTTTCATGTATTTCATGAAGGTGTTTAAACACTGCATTTCAGATTTTTTATCAGAGTTAGGAATTGAAAAGGAGGATGAGGAAGAGGATTCACCTTGGGACTCAGAGGTTAGTATTGTGGCACTCGTCAGTTTAGCTGCTAAAATAATATACAGTCCTGTATGAAATGAAGTGACGTGTGGCCAAGTATGGTGACCCATACTCGGAATTTGTGCTCTGCATTTAACCCATCCAAGTGCACACACAAATATGGAAAACCCATTCAAACTGCAATATAACACATAGACATGACCGCTGTGAATTATTGTTCCTTTTTCAAGCTGAGTGACACTCGTCTCTCTCAGTCTGGCTCAGACAGTCCAAGCAAAAAGGAGCAAAGTGGGCTGAACTCCCCAACCAAGTCACATAAACCCATGACCAGTATTCATGAGGAGGGCAATGAAGGTATGTATTTGTATAGCACTTTTTTGCCCTTTCATGCTTAGAGCTGGAAACCAGTTTTAAACAGGACAGGCTTTGCTTCAGTAAACCACCTCTGCAGCCATTTCATGCCTTAAGAAACATTCAAAGCTGAAAATACACTTTTATTGTGGTTCACTGCTCCTGCTTTCTATCAGATGACGTCATCTAAGCATTTCAGTATGGACTTTACCATTATAAGATTTATAAAGGTATAACAGGGAGTTATTTGTGTAGGAGCATTTTAATTTAACTAAAGATTATACGTTTTGTAAAGGACAGTTGAACACACTCTACTATTTTTCTATAAATCATCTGTAATTGATTCCTTTTTTTAGCCCTGCATTATATTCCATCTTTCTTAAGAGGATCGAAGCACAGTAGTGTATTCAGGAGTTTTTCTCTGCATGGAGGTCAGGAGGCAGTGGGTATGCCAATTAAATTGCTGCACGATGTCCTGTTTTTTTCCAGGACTTATATAGCCCATAACCCCCTGCTTGTACCATTTCACGTCATGTTACATTACTTTCTCATATCTGTTACAGGTCTCAGTCCATAATGGTTCTTTTGTGTTTTTGCATATCTGTTGTCAGTGTCTATGTTGAACATGGTGGTCTGTGTAGCTTGCATCCTGTAGAACTTATTTATTGTGAAAAGAGGAGATGATTTACAATTAAACTATGATAGGTTGTCTAAGTGACAGATATTGGTGCTTAAAATGAAGCTAGAATACCTCACCAAGCATTGAGGTTGAGTTATGTACATTTGAGTTGACAGATTAGTTTAAAAGACACAAAGATACACACTAGTGTCTTATAGCGTTGTCACGGCACTAAAGTTTAAGATAATGACAGTGACAGTGAAGCATATGAAATAATATAACAGTAATATAACTTGTTTGATTAAATGTTTTGGTTGCCAGTTGCTTCTGCATGTAGTGGGATTTCTAACATACCTGATAAAAAAAAGTTGGTACAAAAAAGCGAGTTTAGTTTTACTATTAGTGCTTCAGTTACAGCTTGAACATCACAAAATATTCCTGTGTTACACTGAAGAACATAGTTCTTAATCCAGTAGTGCTGTTATTAATTCAGTTTCTCGTTTAGAATTGATTGATTGAAATAGAAACATACAACTGTGGAATCTAACGCCATCAGTGTTATCATGCCGTGACATTAAAGGTATGCTCCACGGGAACTGATGTACAGTGACTGCAGCAGGATTTAGTACGGGTACAGAGAGTTTGTAGTATTGTAATATCAGTTTCAGGACCTGTAACTCATGCAGCTGCACTAACATATACTATGGGGCTATGCGGTTTGTAAATATTAATGTATGTAAAATGACTGCATTACCTTCAGTGCTTTGCCTGCACATCACAAGCTCATATGCATCAAGGAAGTTGCCATTCTGCATGTGCATGCCTGCAATGTAGCTGCTCTAGAGGCTTGTTTATTCATTGTTTATGTGTCTTGTGTTTTGACTAAATGTGTGTTTTTTTTTTACGCTTAATGTGTCAAGATTTCAAATTTCTTTCCTTACAGTTTTAAGGACTAGTCAGGAAGAGGAGAATAACAGTGATGAAGAGAAATCAGAAAAGCAGGTAAACCTTCAGTATGCCTTTTCATTACGCTTTGTGTGTTTATTTTTTATTTATTTATTGTTATTTATTTGTTTTGTTTTAAATTTATGAATGATTCCTTTTTTGTTTGCTCAGAATAAACTGCTTCATAGAGAGCCAGTATCAGTGCTGAGTAAGCTGCTGGAGTCCACAGATGCTAGAAAAAAGACAGGTAATAACAGTGGTGTGTGTTTATTTGAGTATGACTTTAACCTGTTATTTAGATATTCCTAACAATCTCAATGCTACATCTTTGCTTTCAGATGTAATGGAGGAACTTGGTTTAGGAGATGTTGATGATCTTGAAGGTAATTTTGGACCTGATTGGACCTTACATGATATTCTAAATCAGGTTTTTTTTGTAAGGATTAAATGTTTTGTGTATTTTTATCTTATTTAAAAGAATATCACCAAGTCCAAGCAGGTCAGATGCTCTGTATTTCATTCTGCTCTTAACTTTGTAGTGTTAGGATTTTTACAGTAAACGCTACAACATTTATACCTTAATGTATAGTCCCAGATTAAAGATCTTGTTCCCAACACAGATGCTTCAGACTGGGACTCAGCAAGTATCACCAGTAAAGCCAGTAAAAACCTGTCAGTCTACAAACCCGAGGAAGAGTTAGCGAGTGAAACCCCAGTGCCTCTGCCAGTCGTCCGAGAGCAGGAACTGCGTACATCTGTTGCAGAAACACAGGGAGCTGCCAACACAAAAAAGGAAGAAGGAAAAGAATCTTCCCTCTTAGGAACTCGTCCACTGCCAAGTCCACGCTCATTCAAACCTCTTACCAGCACACAGCCCCAACCTCAACCTCAAACACACATTCACAAGGAGTCCATTAAGAAACCAGTGAGTGAGGAAGGTGAGAGATAATTTTGCTTATTTAAACCTGAAACATGTTCTTTGTGATTTGGGTATACAAAGATGTTGGAATGATCAGTCAACCTAAAGTCTTTGTTTTTCAAATAATATTGCAGAGTCAGACTGGGACACAGACACCACCAACAGTCCTGCAAAGATGACAACTCCACTTCCAAACATTGTTGAGACTGAAACAGGTATGTAGGTCAACTGAACATAGACCGATGCCAGCTTCACATAATCTCCTCAACAAAAATACCGTCAGATATTCCTCCTGTCGAATATTATTTCCTCTGATGCTCCAGTGTCACCACCAGAGGAAGATGGAGAGAGTGACTGTAACTCAGAGGCCAGTGAACATCCAGAAGAGGTGGGCAGAATTCAGTGTCTCCTGCACACACACATCTTTATTTCATGCACCTGTCCCCCTTGTTTGTTTTTATTTAGGTGTCTTCCTGTAGTTGATATTGTTGTTAATAAACAACCATTTGAGCAGTGTTTGTGGAGTTGAAACTATATTTTATAGGCTTCTCAAGTCTAAAGTATTGTGTATCCTGCAAAATTAATTTTGGTTAATGCACAGTTCTTCCCATCGTTTGTTTTTTTTCAATGTTAATTGTATTTCTTTGTTCATTTATGCTATCAAAGGAGAGAGAGACATTAGATGCACTTGAGGTAGATCTAAGTAGTCCATATCAGCTAGCCCCCTCTGAATCCCAGACCACTGAGGTAGAGGAGAAAGAAGAGGAGAAAGAAAAGCAAGAGGATATAGAAAATACATCTTTCCTTGAGACTACCTGGGAGCAACGCTATGAGAAAATCTGGGTGGAAATTGAGAAAAAAGAGACAAAATCCCAATACAAAAATGTAGCCGCCGAGCTTAAAGAAAGGTTTGGAGAGATAGAGCAGAAGGAGCAAAGTGAGACTGCCCAAGACAAAGAGGCAAAGGAAGAGAAAGAAGAAGCAAATAAAGATACAAAAAAAGACACGGAAGTTTCTGTGGGTGCATCTGAAGAAGACTCCAGTGAAGACGAGGGAGAGTTGATAGTGCGACCCACAGCACGGGCTAGAAGTGTTAGACTGCTGCCTATTCCTGAACAGAGGGAGTCTGGACAAGAGGAATCCTACTCTGAGGATCTTCCCAATAATGACTTTGCCAAACACAAAGACATCCAGCAACATTCTTTAGGGACTCTGAATGAAACTGCTCAAGAAACAGAACGGAGCTCTTACCAAATATCTGGCTGTAGTGCAGACTCTATCTCTAATGTAAGTGAAAATAAAGAGAACTTAAGCTTGGCTCACTTGAGTGATCTTGAAACTCCATTTGCTATGAACCAAGAATCTTCTCAGGAAGCTGGGATTAGTCCGCTGCATTTGGTTGGGGAGGCAAAGGTCCTTCCCTCTATGCCAGATGCAGCCTCTTGCAACTCAGATGAATTGGTTGAGGAGGGCCTACAGAGGTCCACAAATGAGGTAGGGAAATGGAGAAGAAGGAAATCACAGCTTTGTAGCAGTAATCTCCAATGTCATGTTTGTCTTTTTCATTTTCTTTCCTTCACTAATACTGCAACTATGTGCAGGACAGATTTTGAATTAGTCCTACTTCTTCCCTTCATATATTTTAGTCTTTACATTTCTCCAGATTGCTGTTGCAGTTTAACTGTTTCAGTGCTTTACGTTATACATACATGATTGTTTATTGCTAATGCTTATAACCTTAAGAAAACAGCAGTGAATCTGCAAAATGTAATTGTGGTGTTTGTGGCCATTTGCAAAATCCATGATCCAAGTGGTGCACATTAAGTATTTACTTGTGCAGCCCTAGTTCCTTCCTATCTATTTATTCGAATAGCAGGGTCTGAACTGCTCATGCCTTATTCCCCATCTGGCTCAGGCTGCTTAGCCATTAAAAATTAACAGCTTGATTTTTGCCCAGGTGTCAGGTTATAAAATCGCACACCTTATACTGTCTTTAGGGCCTCTCCTCGCACTTCAGCTCTTGTGTGTCACTCATAATTTCCTTCAGCTACCTGGAGATCACATCTCATCTTTCCTGAGTAGTGTATATCATGTGAGTGTGTGTGTGTGTGTGTGTGTGTGCGCATTTACACCCCTTGTTGATACTGTTTGGTATAAAGTTTTTCATTATTAGTGCTTCTTTTAAAAATTTTAAAAGAAGACTTCTGTCTTGTTGAATGTTTTATTCAGTGTTTGTGTTTTTCTGCTTGTTTCAGTATTTGTGTAATTCAAAAGTTACATATTTGTACACAAATGCTAAATTAATGTAAATTAAACAAACAGCATATGCTCTTGTATTTAGGGTGGTGTGGCAAAGGCTGGTGTCATGAGAGGAGAACCTAAATCCAGTGCCTTAAGGAAGACTCATGGCTCTGGTAAACAATCTGACGTTGACCAAGGAAAAGGCAAGAAAGCAGACACCAACCCTGACAAGCCAAGCCCTAAACAGGAAGAGACGTGTGATAGTGGATCTCAACAGAAAGATGATAAATTAAAGAAAAGGGAGCATGTTTCACCAAAATGGCCAACAAGAAGCCCAAGGAGGTAAGATTCTATAAGTTGGAAGCTGGGTTTGACATTTGGAAATGTTAATATATCTAATAATTCTGGCTTCCATCTATTCATTTTTCTGTGTGGAAAAATTTAAGCATAAACATGGCTAGTTAGACACCACTTCCGGTAAATGTGGCATTTTTTAAAATCAGTAGTCTTACCTGAGTTCAGTACAAAGAGTAAACTTACAACTGTACAAACCTACGTACTCATGGAAGTATAAACAATTTAATTTTCTTTCAATGACAGTTCCTAGTCTGACTTACAGGCTGTGGATGAATTTAGTCAGCTGGCATTTGTTCTGAATGAAATCAGGTACCTTTAGCAATGGACAAAAACATATAAATGTTTCACTATATACATAATTTAGAGACTGTTAAATGGAAAATAATTAATAATTGTGTCCTGTGGTCTGTGACCTTGCTATTATTTTGTCGGAAACACTCAAAGCATCTTTGAGTGAAGGCTGGTGATGGGCAGCAAAATCTTTTAACCATCATGATGAATGATGAGATTTGTAATCCCCAACACTAACAGGAGGACAACACTACTCGATGATGAGGCGAAGAGAGCTATGGGTAGCCAGGGGAACCTGCTACATGTTCCTGCCCCAAAGCAGTCTAGAGATCCCTGCCCTGTGAACCACCATAATGGAGGCCCCCTGTCTGTGTTTGATGATAGTACTTTAAGTGAGGTGTCAGAAGATGAAGGAAGGTACATATGCAGTATGGCATTCTTTTCATATGATTTGGACTTTCTGGCTTGCTCATTATGCACTCAAATATCACATACGACTAAAATCTGTCTGTCTTGGAAGCCACATACATGTGTGGTACAGTATAGATACTGCATTGTACCATTTCTAGATTGTGCAACCCAGGTTGTCCCTGGATATCAGTGTCATGTTTATATTAAATAAGACCATATGTAGCTAAAAACAAATTTTGCGTTTTCTTGTGTTGATTCTGGGCAGGTCTCCATCCTCACGGCATAGGGCTGAGAAAAAGGTAGGGTTGTTTATTAAAAACATTGTATTAAATTTATAATCCCTTTATATGATATGTGGTTATTGCTGTATTTTTCATTCCTCTTCAGTGGATAATGTGCAATGTGTATATAGCTGTACTGTAAACAGAAATGTAAAACTTTGTGAAACTTTTATCTGTGCAGAATGGTGGAGAGTTGGAAATGGCAGATGACTTTGAAGACCTCACACAGTCATCCGACACAGCTACTGAGGAGCTGGACTCTGCTACATCAGGCTACTTTAATGCCTCTCTGCTCATCAAGCAGCTGGACACCAGCTCTTTAGGTGAGCAGGACTTATACATTTTCTTATATTTCAGGTAGGCACTATGTTGAAGACTACTGATTTGAGCAATAAATATTTTCTGAGTCATTCCTGCAGGCTTCATGTGACTTCATTTGTAGCAATGTAGCAAGATGCACTTTATGCAGAAAGGCAGGTATTGATGCTAGCTGATCCTTAATCTTCTTTTCTACCTGTTTCTGTAGATTCAGTGAGCATGGTGAAGTTGCAGAACATGTTCCATGAGTATGAGCACACCATCCAGAAGGAACGCAACAGACACAGCCGACTGGCTGATAAGGTTTCTCAGCTGGAGCAGGAGCGAAATGAGCTCAAACTCCTGCTGGATGAGAGCAGAGAGAGCAAGTCCAGCCTGGAGCACCTCCGACTAGAGCTGGAGACAGACCTCAACAACCTCAAGTGAGTTACACTGGATTTTGTCTTTGTACAATTTTTACAATTTTCCTGACAGTGTCAGGATGTTTTCATGGAAAAACAGAGGAGATAAAGTCTTTGAGCTCAAATTTGCACTTTCCTCTGTAGGTTTCTGCTGAAGCAGGAACAGGAGAAGCACCAGAGTGCTTCTATGCTGTATGATAAGACCCGGGAACAGCTGTTTAGGAAAGAGGAGCAACACCGAGATGAGGCAGAGGAGAGGGAGAAAGTGGAGCTCAAAATGAGGAACCTGGAACTAGAGCTTAGGGCCATGATGAACAACATGAAGCAGGTAATCATCTATGACAGCGACAAAGTTGGACTTTAGATCAAATTATATGTAAATGATATAATGATATGTTCATATAAATCATTCAGACTCCTGAGACTCGTTCAGACTCAACTCCTGAGATTCTGTAACACCAGTGTGTCCTGCTGCCTGGTTTATTAGTCATGCTAATTTATATGCTTCATATTAGGCTTATTATCGTCTTACCAGTCAATCTGAGCATTTAAATTAGTTTGCATACATTTGTAATGCTGGCTCACATCACAGTGATTTTTTTGTCTCACTGGTCTCACTTCTCTTTCAGCTGTAAATATAGATAATTTATATTGACTACAGTGTAAAACTGTCTAATGTTAGCTAAGTCAAACATACATTGAAAGATTTTATTTTATATGAATAAACGCAAATATAAACGCAATAACCCTCCGGCGGGGGGGTTAATTAATACTAGAAAGTTAAAAACACTTGTACAAATTATTCCAGATTTTTAAATCTTTTTCTTTTATTTTATTGGTTTTTTTGAGTGATAACACATATTTACATACTCCATTGTTACATTTCGGAGCTCCTATGCAAAATACGTTCAGGTTGGCCGTCGTGTAATATAATATAATGAGATGTAATTGGATATGGTGGCAGCTTAATATCATGTACAGATTTGTTCATTTGTAAAATGGAACAAGCCTAATGTGCACCCCAGTGTTGCAGTATAACACTTTCCAGGCTAATATCTTTCAGCAGGTTTTTCTTACCTGCTCTGTAATTTCCTTTGATTCTGGCATTGTGGTGGCCCCTACTATAAAGTAAAGTTTAATATATAGGCAGTGTTAGATTCAACAGGGCTGGATATAATCGAAGTAATCAAAAAGAGACCAGTTACTTTTTTGCAAATATAATATAGTTAATTATTTTAAAAATGTTTGTTTGTTCCCTAAAAAACTGAAACCATTCAGTGCGACAAATATACAGTAAAGGGGGAAATACTTTTTGTAGGACTGTAGTATATAATTAAAACTGAATAAGCTGCAATCTACTCAGTTTACCGCACAATTTGCGGATAAGTTGCACTTTGTCTAATATGTATATTGTATGTATATGTGATATGTTGCATAGTTGGAAGAAGACAGGAATGAAACCCAGCGTCTTTTGGCCCATGAGCAAAGTGCTCGAGCCTTACAGGAGGACCTGCTGAATAGTCATCTGCGCAAGCAGCAGGACATTGAGGAGAAAAATCTCAGGAACCTCACCAAGAGCAATGAGGTAATAGTCAAACTATATGAATCTGATGCTAGTTGGGTAAGAATCATTCCTGGAGGCATTGTATTTGTCACAATGGGTGTTGACACATTTATCATTGTAAGCCTGCATTAACCTAAGGCTGATGACTGTGTTGTCCAGGCCGCATCCCAGCTGACTGAAACCAGTGAGCGTGAGAGGGAGCTGCAGCAGCAGGTCTGTACTTTGCAGGAGGAACTGAGCTCAGTGCGGGCTGAGCTAGAGCACTTTCGTTCCCTCAGCCGGCAGGAAGAGAGCAGACTGGTTGATGAGAGAGACGCACTGCGGGAGAGACTAGAGGATGCTCGACGTGACCTAAAGCTAAATGAAGAGACTCTAGCCCAGACCGTCTTCCAGTACAACGGGCAGGTGAGCACCCTGAAGTCAGAGTGTGCGCTGCTCAGCACCAAACTGGAGCACGAGAGGCAGGTGCGCCAACAGCTGGAGGCTGAGGCTGAGACCAGTAAAGCACGGCTCCAGGTAGCACTGCAGGAGACTGAGAGGTGTCAGGTGTGTATGTGTGCTGTTCTTGAGTTAAGGTGTATACGGTGTGTATTTGTACTCCCTTTTGCTGCTGTAATTGTCTGGTGCCAATTTTATATACGTTGCATCCTTGACCAAAGTTCATTCAGTTTAGTTTGTGTTAGTACTGCTCTTTGCTACCTCCCTCTGCTCTTGTTGTCAGGCGGCACGTGCAGAGACAGAGCGCACCCAGCAACGCGAGCGTGAACAGCATCAGCGATCTGAAGAGAAGTGGACATCAGAATCCAGCTCGCAGCGTGACACCATCCAGTCACTTTCTCAGAAGCTGAGTGAGGCCGAGGCCCGCACCAACAGCCTGGAGAATGAGTGGCACAGAGCCACTCTGAGTGTGGCTGAGAAGAGTGCGCTGCTGGAGACGGCAGCTCGCGAACGGGAACAGGCCCGTGCACGGCTTGAGGAGCTGGAGGGGACGCTGCAGAGTGAGCGTGATCGGGCCAGCCGTGCCACCGCTAGACATGATGCCATGCAGGAGAGGCTAGCACAGGCACAGAGCGAGGGTGCCTTGCTCAGGCAGCAGTTGGAAGAGGCGCAGAACAGAGGTACAGCCAAGGAGCAGGCTGTTACGGACGCGCAGGAGTGCTTCACTCAAGCGCTCAACCAGCTCCGTGCCAACGGTGAGGAGAGAGTGCAGCTGGTTGAGGAGAGGAGCAAAGAACTGGCAACCAAAAATGCAGAGCTCAGAGAGCAAAACTACAGACAAGAGCAGGAGAAAGCTGATCGAGAGGTGTGTATGTTTTAAACTTATGAAGATGAATTGGTCCTGTTAGACATGTTTTCATTAAAGAACATTTACAGTCATTTTAATCGAGTTGTGATGCACTGTTGTCCCCATGGTAGAGTTCTCTGAGGCAGCTTCAACAGGAGCTGGCTGACTCTCTAAAGAAGCTGTCCATGTGTGAGGCATCTCTGGAGGTGAACACTCGGTACCGCAGCGACCTGGAGGACGAAAAAGTGCGCAATCAGAAGGACATGGACAGACTCAAGGGAAAGGTGTCCAAACAAGTCCCATTTTCTAATGACGTCATACTATACGATGATTGTAGCATAAACTGAAGTTCAATCAAATTGTAAAGATCAGTCACTTATGCAAAGTAACCAGCAATATCAGGTTGACCAAGTGTTAGGAAGTAAGTCTTCTCTCTGTTTTACCTCCAGCTTCAGGAGAGTGAGGAGCACAACATTCAGGTGGAAAGGCGCATTAACACTTTGATGGGCACTTTGGATGAGAAGGAGCGGGACCTCATCAGCACTGGGCAGAAACTCCAGGAGGTGCTCGCTGCTACGACACGTTCAGAACAAACCATTAAACAGCTAGAGGAGGCAGTACAGAGGTATAGGATTTGGAGATGCAATATCTGATGCGTTTCTTTATGTACTGTGTTGCTAGATTATGATTTTTGATTTTATTGTATTAATTGTAATAAGTAAATTGTAGAATCTGTGATTTTTTTTTTCTTTCAGATTTGATCATTAGTCTCTGCTGCTTAGAATCTAGGTTCTCTAAAGCAGTGGTTCTCAAAGTGGGGTCCAGAGACTCCCATGGGGTCCATGATTTTTTTTCATTTTTTACAACAGTGTAAATCACAACCCACCATTATCAAATATGTTATATTTATTATTGAGTTGTTTTTAATCTGACTGACTGGTTAAATTAATTGATTGTGTTTAATCCAAGCCTTAAAAACTCAAAAACAAATTGGCCTATAAATAATGTCAGCTTGGACCCAATGTACTGTATTCTGTATTCTGTCACTGGAAAGTTCAGGAATAATAAAAAAAAAAAAAAAAACTCTATCAATAAATAGCCAAAATATAATAGGACATATTTGAATATTAAGCCTACTATTTAAATAGTTCATTTAAAAAATGTCTGTGCTGAGGAGTCTGTGGATTTTTGTTAATTGGTTACAATAGTTGAAGAGAGAATGTGATTTTGACATGCCCACAGATTGGAGATTGAGAACGCCAGACTAGAGGCAACAGTAAAACAACAGAATAACCGCATTGAAATACTCCAGAAAGAAGCTCAGGAAGCTACTGCTGTAAGTACAGATTATTTTATTACAGATTTTTGTTATTATTATAGAATTAATCTACCTCACTTCCATTGTGTTATGTTAATCAGATGAAGTGAATAAATATTGAAGACTACCATATGATCAAAAAAGGGAAAAATGAACTCTTTAAGAACTAATAGACAGCTAGTGTCTTTACTTGTATCATGCATCAGCAGGGGTACTCAGTAGTGAGTCCCCAGCACTGGTACAGAGATTCTCTGCTATAGAACATTAAATCCTGAGTGTGCATTTATATCTTGTCAATCCTGTACATTGTCACCTCCATGAAGTGCTTCATTCTTGCTCTGAACTGATAGTACGAGTGTTCTTTTCACAGCTGACAGATTCATCACCAGGAGGAGGGGTTGGTATTTTACATGTAGCTGTGAAGCTAACTGCCTCTTTCACTGAGTTCTTGATCAACTAATTTACTAGGTGTCCAGATACAACCCAAGCCAAAGTACAAACCTTTAAGTTGTTGGGTTCCTGTGCTCCAGCTAATAAAATGATGTTGAGTGGAAGTGCAGAATGTCACAGAATTTTTACATTTCAGTTGGGTGAACTAGATGGTATTATATCTCTGTTGGATGACTCAAAAAGGAATTACAGGTCTTTTATCCATATACTACAAGCTTTGTAGCAAAGAAAAGGAGATATTCTGCATCATAGACATTATTGCATTTCAAATTAAGAGTGCTGAACTGCAAAAGGTGAAATAACTAAAATTTGACTGTCCAATTTTTTAGGGAGAAGCATGTTTAAGTACCCATTTTCATAAGACAGAAATATAACGTATACCTTTTTTGAGGCATATGTTGGGGTAAATTTTATCTTATTGTTATAACAAAGTGTTCTTGTGATATATATCTATAGAGTATACCATCAGTGCCACTGAGTTTCCAATGCATTACACCAAATATCAAGGCCTTCAAGACAGTGCCTGTCTTGGGCCTTATTTGAATAATTAGTTGGGTTGTTTATGGACATTTTCTGCTCTTGGTGGTGGTATTTCTATTGGGATTGCTTTTTCATTTGGTTGAGCTTGCTGCTACATGAAACTTTTGCTGTGTTTATGGTTTTTGGGTATCTGAACTGCACTTTAGTGTTGGTTTGTCATGAAAATAGTTTAAAATCTGCATGAAGTGTGTTGCTGTATGTTTAAAGATTTCAAAGAACTCTTCGTCTTGCTGTGGAAATGCCTCGCGTGCCTTTACATTACCTCTTTCACATTTTCACAGGTGCGAAATCAATTGGAGAATTTAGTCACGAATTTGCAAAGCAGCAAGATGACTCTAGAGGATCAGCTCAATCGTGAGGTGTGACTTGTGTCTGAGTTGACTTTTCAGTTGCATTGCAGAGGACTGTGTTAAACTTGTGTTTATTAAAGTACATTCAGCATGACTTCACTAGCTGCTGTAGTAGTTATACCAGTGGGTGATGTTTGGATAGCAAGTCTTCAAGACTCTTACCCTTACTGGAGGCCCAAGAATGGAATATATACCTTTTTTTCATAAGACAAGATAATAAAGCTTATGAGCGCAAGTAAAAAGTTCTGCAGATGCTACAGACTGGAGATGTTTTTGTGACATGACAACCATTTATTACAGGACTTAGTTACAAATTTGTGTGTGATTCAGATTAATTTAGGAACCTATTTGTTAGGACAATATAGAATTTTCGTAACAAATTATAACAGACTTGTTCACTAATGTCACTATTGTTAAGGGTATGCTGGTACAAGCAAGAACTTAGACTGATATTGGTTCTCCTCTCAGGTGCAGAAGCAGAGTATGCTTTCCCATAATGCCCATGACTCTCAGGCCCTGTGGGAAGAAGAGCTGAAGAATCGGTCACGGTTCGGTCTCCGACTGGCTGAACTGGAGAAAGAGAAAGGAGAGCTCACCAACCAGGTCATTGTAACAACCAGCCACACTTTTGTTCTGCAGTTATGTCATTCATAAGATGAAATTCTTTGTAAAGGAAAAAAACCATACAATGGAGTAAAGCTGTCGGAACACGATCACTGTATCAGTAAAAGCAATTTAGTGAATTCATAAGTAATTTCCAGAATCTTTGGTTTTGAAAATGGTTTTGCCATTTTCAACACACATTTCAGAGTAAAACCTTTTCAATATACAATTTTGATGAAATAGAGTTCACTTCTTAGGCCATTGCTCTCTGTGTACTCCAGATGGAGCTAGAAAAGAAGAAAGCCAAAAAGATAGCAGAGCAGAAGAAGGCTGTGGATGCCCGACTGGACCAAGAGATGAACAGAAATACTGAACTTCAGAAAGAAATGTACAGGTGATACTTTAAGCCCGTCTGCCTTTCCCTACAGGTTATTTTTATTAGATGCCATGCCATGGTGAGTGATGTACATGACACCAAGGCCTGGTTTGGTCAAATGCTTAGAACCTATTTATAGCAGGGCATATTGGCACTTGTTTGTCTATATCGGTCCTACAAAGGCAAAATGGTAGTAGGACTGACGATAAGAAAATGGCTTCAGAGTTTGCAGTGCATATTAGAAGTGGTTAATATTAATTAGCTAACATGAATTAACTTCTGATTTCTAAAGGTTTTGAGGCATTATGTGTGCATAATTGCAATAATTTCAAACCTGCTACCGGGTGGGAGGAACTTGGGGAACCCGGAGGAAACCCAAGTAGACAGGGGAGAACATGTGAAACTCTGTACAGACAATAACCCAAGAACAGGATTGAACTGGGGACCCTGGAGCTGTTTTATATGTACAGAAACATTTGTTTACTCTACTTCTATATGTTGAATAAATGAAACTGTGTGTGTGTGTAGATTGCGGACTCTGGTGAAAACTGCTAAAAAGAAGCTACGGGAGCAGGATGGAGGAGAGCTGGGTTCTCCTCTGGGCAGTTTGAGAGGAGAGCTGTCCTACAGACAGAATGAGACGGAGGGAGCCGTCAGCAGGATGAAGATAAAAGTATGTCTCCACGTACAAAACTTTCTGTGCTCAAAGATAGCAAAATTGTTGGCTCCTATGTGCATTTTACATTTTAAAGATATTGTATGGGGCTATTTCTGCCATGTAGGTGACCAACAACTCACAAAGTTTCAGCTTTTATTATTTTGAGCTATTATTTTTCTCTTTTTTCCTGTTTATTTATTAGTCTTCCTCCTTCCCCACTCATACTAGTTATCTTAATCCCTGCATCTCCCCCTCCCTGTATATCTACAGGTGGATGAGCTACAGATGCAGTTGGAGCGGGAGGCGTCACGCTGCTCCAAGCTGGAAGACATGAACCGGGAGCTGAAGGAGCAGCTCAGCTCTCTGAAGAGCCTGGGTCGCAGTCACGAGCGTCTGGAGCGCAGTAAGCAACAGCTGGAGGAGGAGTTGACAGGCCTGCGCAGGAGGGTGGAGGCAGGAGTCATGGACCAGAGCCAGGCCGAGCAATTCCGTCGGGAGACGGAGGAGAGAGCCAGACAGGAGATCCGGCATAAACTAGATGAGATTAACCTTTTCCTGCAGGTACAGGCAAAGCTTATAACGAGCAAGGTTTTTAGAAAGGTTTTCATTGAGATGTGTTTGTCAATCCATAACATTTCTTGCATGATGATATTAATTGTTGCAGGCGCCACACTTTTTTCATTTTCCGGCGTAAGAGCCCAACTGCGGGCTGCAAAAATGACAGAAACATGGACCTAGTGTAATCCCAAACCCTTGATGTTGTATTTAGACACCCTTAGCTCATCAATCATCATTTACACCTAAAGATGAGTCATACCTCTGCACTGCTGTTTGATTAATTTATTATACAGGCATGCCTTGTAGTGCTAGTATTAATTGTAATTTATGAATAGATTTGTTCTTTGTGTTATCAAAATATTTGACACATCTTTACAGGAACCTTTACCTGAAATTAGCCAAACAAAATATAGGCAATCTTTATATTATAATTTCATAATGCAATAATGATGCTTTAACTTGTTCGTGTCTCAGTAGATAGCAGTTGAACCTTGCAAGCTATCAAGATACATATTCTGACACTTAGGGTGTATTGCTATATGTATTAACTAACTGAATTTATTCTTGGGAATGACACCATGCAGTTCTCAATAACAAATATCAACCTCATCTATCTAAAATTCTGTTTATAAAGCACTTATGTGTGTAAATGTATCTTAGAACAACAGGTCTGACCAAAATAAAACACCTTAGACAAACATTTGTCCTTCCAGTCCCTTTGTTATGGGACAGCCTATTTCTTACAGTGTGTAAGACATTATGTGTTATGTCTAGAAGTGTTGCTTCCAGAATGAAATGCTGGTGGCAGTATTTTATTTTAAAATGTCTTTACAACAGGTTGTATAACTGATTATCAGGTCATGCCTGATATAGTAACAGTGATGTGTTATTTGTTTGCAGACACAGGCAGCATCTCAGGAAGTTCTGGAGCAGATGAAGGCTGCTAATGAGGCGAGTCAGAGAGCTGAGATGGAGCAGCGCATTAGGGAGCTGGAGGCCGAACTGAGCCGCGCACACACCACTCAGCAGGACAGTCTTCTGCAGAGAGATTCCAGCCGCACAGAGCTCGAGCGCTACAGACAACTCTACACTGACGAGCTGAGACTCCGGAAGAGCCTCACTACCAAGCTTGAGAGGTGAGACACACACACACACAGCCCAACACCTACACTGTTAGAAGGAGGTTATTTTTCCATACGGGTTGCTTTTTCTTAGAATGCTAAACTAAATACTGCATTTTGCGATGTGTTATTTTGCACAGGTATTGTTCTTGCCAGTCATACCTCTGCAATGCTGAGCAGTTTAGGTCCTTAAATGCATTGCCGCATTGCTATTATGTATTGGAATCATTGTGCATTGTGACATTTCTTCACCGATATTGTTTTCTTTTCAGGTCTAATGAGCGGCTAGCCGAGGCCAACGCAAAGCTACTAAGTGAGAGGCAGCGCAGCAAGTCTCTCCTCAGCAGCAGTATAATTAACGGAAGTCTAGGAGGACCGGCTCTGGACACACATCCCTCTCTGGGCCGCTTGGGTTTGGGAGCATCTCTGCTCAGCCCTGTGGGGGAACAACACACCAACCGTGTGGAAGCCTACCTGGCAAAGGTAAGCTGGAGCAGACTCGAGTCAGTGTTCAGTAGGTGTGGGTTTTAGCTTTTGAAACATTTTCATTTTCAGTGTCATTACAGGCATATTTGTAAGTAAGGATTTAGCAAATCCTTCCTTAGGCAGTTTTCAAATATCAGCCATCTCCACTCTTCAGCAAGTAAAGCTTTCCACTCCTTTCTACATCAGCAACTAAACACTGCTCTTCCACTTTTCCTCCCTTTTCTATTTCTGTCACTCCTTTGTTTTTTCGGGTTTCCTATAGACTGTGCACACATAACCTCTTCTGTTTCTTACTTCTTCAGCTCCTAGCTCAAAAGTCTGTCTCTCACCTCTCCTCTCTTCAGCCTGATTCATGAGCAGGTGTGTAGTTGGGTGTAACTCACTGCTGCAAAAAAGCATGGCATGGCTTTCAAATGAGTTATTCACTAATCTAAACTTTAGCTGTTAAGCTTGATAAAATTGTTGTGTGTTTTTCAGCTTTCATATTCAGCACTGATGGATCTTATCAGATGTACTGTGTTGTTTCCATTACATGCATTCATTTCATAGTAATGTGCTTAAATCCTTATTTCAGGGTTTATACTAAATCTTATTTGAAAGATTTAACTCAATGCTGAGCACAGGAAATCCTTTGACCCTTCATCCATAGATTAGAATAATATTGTAAAATGTTGTGAAAAGTTTGTTCTTACATTATCAAAGCTTATTACAGCAACCAAACTTTCAGCCTGCGCTTTTGCCTTATATTATGAGGTCTGCAAAATAAAGCAGCAGATAAATGATGAACATACAGTAATAATCTGTTTTATCCACCTGCCCTACGTAGATGCAGTCTGAACTGGAGAAAAACATATCAAAGGAGCTGGACTATGGTGAGCACTTCTGTTTATGTACAGCAAAGAACACTGTGACTGCACTATCACTTATCATAATTCAGTTATGACTGTATAGTTTGTGTGTGTGTTTTTTAAAACAAACTCAAATCAGTTTCTAAAGCCAAACTCCTCCAACTGAAACACATATGTAATCTTGGTTTCTTTCTGTCAGGCACAAGCGAGCTGGAGGGTGCCTCTACCCGGATGCCTCCAGTGGGTTCCGCTTGCGGATCCCAGAAGAATCTCAACTCAAATCTGAACGTGGAGCAGCAGGACCCACTGAGCAGAGCCACACAACAGTATCTGGAGGTTCTCAAAAAGAACTACATGATCTGAAACATTTCAAACCATGTAGAATGGGACAGCGGGACTGAGTCCTTAGCACAATAAATACAACTAAAATATCTTTACCTTATTTTTTAAGTAAAGGTGAGTAGAGTGTGGAGACAAAACCACTGTAACCACTTAATTTTTACAGTTATAATGTTATTGGTCTAGTGCTGGAAAATGCCCTTTACAGCCTTCATGTACATTTTCTCCTGGTGGTTCTGTGCTTGTTCTGTCTGTTGTGAATCTTCATTGAAGTATTGGCAACAACACTGGTACTTGTCACTCACTGCAGGTACTGCCTCTGCCTCTGTGCAAACATAATGGATAAAGGCTTGCAAATAAGCTTTGTGACAGAAAGCACTCACTTCATGCAGGTAGACATGATGTGTGAACTACAGAGACTACAGAAATGAAGATGTAGGCCAGACAGGAAAAACAGGGAGGGGATGAAAGGACAGTGTAGACTGCTGTGACTGCCACAAGCCTTCAGGAAAAATTCTACATAACACTACTACACTAGCACCAAAAAATGGCCAAAGCCTAAACACTAACCCTCCAATATTTTATTACGATTTTTATCGATGACGCATTGACAATGCACTTTGTACCTCAGATACTCAGGAGCAAGAATAAAACTTTTTAAAGACAATTAAGTGGTCGTGAAAGCTATAGCGGTTATGTAATAAATGGGTACATGTAGAGTGCTGCTACATTTTTATGCCTGTTACAGCTTAATGGTATTTTGAATGTACACTGATACGAGTTTATATTTGTACATGCTGTTTTGAAAGCATTGGATTTAGTACCATGAATACTATTGCCAATTAATCATGATGGTACCATCTGTGCTCTTGTGCAATATGTTGGAAAACCTTTGTTTTAATTTCTGAGGATAAAACATTTGATTGGTTTATTGTTAATGGTTCTTGTATTTTGAGACAAAACTAGATGACCTAGTGACTCTTCTTCACTGTAGCACTGCGTCATGCGGTACTGTACGGTACAGTGGTTCAATGTGGTTTGCTTTTTGTGTCCATTCTAAGCATTTCAGTATTGCCATGTTTTAAGAACAGAAAAATAAAATAAAACAGCCTCACTTGTGTGTTTGTTAGTGAATTCATTAATTATCTGATTGATCTTCAAATTGAGATAATACTTTGTTGCACAAAATTGCTCTTCAGGCAAAAAAAATAAAAAGGCCAAATACCTGCAAAACATTCCATTTTTTTATTAAACCATTTGACAAAATAAATAAATTAGTAAAATAGAAATCACATATTTGAAAAATCCAAAATACACAATTTTTGCCAAAGCTGGTAGAATTTGCACATAAAAAAAATACAAACTACATACAATCACAAGTCCTCTGTTCTGCATGGCTTTTGTCTACATGTCAATGTTACACAATAACGATACTGAATAATGAACCGGCCCAACATAATCAATCCATACAACTGATTCTCACCCCTAGTGGGACCTTCCTTGGTGAAATTTGATATTAGGCTGCACTGAATAGGCTCAAAAAGGGCAAGATCTTCCACATTTTAAAATTCAGCTGAATCTTAGTTCATTCTCCAGTCCGTATATCTTTGCTTTTAAGCTTTTTAATTCGTTCTGGATTTTCTTGGTGCGGGCGTTTGACTGTCGAACTTCATGCAGGATGGCCAAGTCCTGATCTGGGCCCACGTTAAGAGTCACCTGAGAAAGAAATGGATTTTGTCACTATTTACATTTGCATGAGATCATTTAGTCCATTGTGTTCTACAGCTCCAAAAAAAGCATAAAATCCCCCAAATTATGTAGAGGTTTTGTTGCGACGATAACTGATTTATGCTTATAAGCATAGCACTGGTGAGAATATCTGAGCAACAAGTAAGTAAAATATTAGTTTTCTTTTAACTCTTTCCAAAAGTACTTTCCAGATGTTATTTTAGTACACCTAACTGTTTTTCCTGTATAAGCTTTTCATGGTTTATAACAAGGTGCTGCTGAATTGTTGATTCCGATAGGCCAGAAGGTGTGGATTGATTTCCTACAATAACATGACTCTGACAATAGTGCTGACTGTAATTCAAAGGTTTATATTAATTCACTCATTATAATACGTTGTTTCTCTAATAGCAACTCATTCACAGGGACTTGTCCGGTGAACAATGTACATAATCTAAGGCTAATAATAAACAGATCTAAAAACACTTATTTAACAAAGATAAATGTATACTCATGAAGTTTTCTGTAAGATGTTTAATTAATGGAAGGAGTCTTGGGTGTCAGCACTTTGTAAGTCAGTTTCATGTAAAGATTTTTGCTTTCTAGTTTCTCAGTAACAAAGCTGTGGGTTTTTTTTCATCAAGAGCAGGAGAAAAATCAGAGAGGCTGGTGAGGGGATAACGTTTATAGCTGCTATGAGGTAAGTGATAACAGGAACTGACTTGTCTTGGGGACGTTCCACAATATTAAATGTAACTATAAAGGATTAAGAGTATGACGTGTGGTTCTTTGCATAATTAAAAAAAAATGTCATTGCTGACAAATTGCTGTTGTTTAAAAGGATTAAAACACTTCAGAACATGCTGTTGTTGGAAAATAATAAACTTTTCATCTGGCTACATTACACCTCCCAAGCACTGATTATTTTCCTACAACAGCATGGCCCCTGATGTTTTATTCCTTATGTAACTAATCACTACGCCATAAAAAAGCACTACAACAGCACTAAAATAGCAGTTGCTAAGAAATCTATTTTTTTTTTTTTAAAAGCTCACAGACACATTCATTTGACTAGTGTTGGTGTGATTGAGAGAGAGAGTATGCCATCCCTCCCACCCATCATTCAAATCATCAGGATTTGAACTTGTGATCACCTGACAAGGCAAATGTTGAAGTCTACATTTTTTAAGAATTTCCCCAACACTGATTATTTTGGCCAATCACCTTAAAGAGCTGCTTCTCCACATCTTTGAGTTTCTGTCGCAGATGTTTGATGTCAGTCTTGAAGCCTTCCACCTCCATGGATCGCCTCTTTTCCAGAGCTTCATAACGCTGAGTCATTAACTGGAGACGCTTGGCCATTTTGTCTGAGCGCTCCTGCACACCCACATATAAACAATACATCATATGTATACCACAAAGAATTCCATTTGACCACTGAGTGCCTTTATGTTTGTCTACTTGCCTTGAAGATCTCTCGGCCTACGTCTCCTTCCTCTCGGATCTGTGCCAGATCAGTCTCCAGACCTACACACTGCTCTCTGTACATGTCTGCTAGCTTATGGGCTTGCTTCAAATCCTCTTGTAGTGCCTAAGGAAGAACCAACAGAGCAACTTGTACATGAGGCCATCACTATAAATAATGATGTTTCTTTATAAGTTGTTCCTAAAGAAGATCTATTTAGAGTATTTTGTTGGATCAGTCATGGAATGGACAGACTGTTCCATGATCACATGGATGATTGAACCAGGAAAGGTCAGAAAGAAATAAGCATTTCAATACTGTTTTGATATTCCTCATGATAAATGTTACACAAGTGGCCATTTCCAGAAGAAGCTGACTTTTCCGATTTTTTTATTGTAAGAACGGCTGATTCGATCAAGTGATTTTCAGAGTATTCAGAGCAACTATTATTATTATTATTATTATTATTATTATTATTATTATTATTATTATTATTATTGTTGTTACTTAAATAGTCAGTAGTTCGTTTAAATATTCAATAGTTCACCAAGCCTATTTTTCTGGTTTGAAAATAAATTAAAAATTGCACTACACTGCAATATCTTCCAGGAAAGTTCTGCTCCTGATCTCTTCGATGCCTCATCTACCAAACTTCCTTAACATTGTAACAGGGTTTCCTCCCACGGTCAACTGCAAGTGGAAGTTAGCATGTTAAAATAGTTTTAGAATGCAGACACAGTTTCTCTGCTCTTACCCTGATCTCATCACGATGCATCTGGCTGCTCTCTGGAGTAGGTTGGGTGAGGAGCAATGGGGTTGTGAAGGCTCCTGGCTGCTCTTGGAAGCTGCGTGTCTCCCTCAGCCTCTCCTGGCACGAGTCCATCTCTCTCAGGAGCCTGTCCTTCTCCACCATCCAGCTCTTCTCATGAGATCGACTTTCAAACTTCAGCTGCAGGAAGTCTCTGGTGCTCTCATAGAGTAAGTTCTGCGTGCGCTGGAGTCTGAAGAGATGAGATGAGCAAAAGTGGACTGAGAAAAGTATGTGTATACAATATGCAGTCAGTCAATTTTCACTAAAGCTCTAGATCATTAGAAAATAAATATGAGGATTTGTCAGAAGGATGGAGCTACTTCTCAGTTAATGCAGCGAGTCTCTCCTGGTCTCTCTGCCGCTGGACCTGCCCCTCCTCCATGTGAATTCTTCTGTCCTCCAGCAGGGACTCCACCTGCTCTTTAGCCAGGCGTGTCTGCTCTTCCAGCTGTGCCTGCAGTGCCTCCACCTAGCAATACCAATCATAACACACACTTCCTGTGATTTAGAAGCCAACATTGTGTTTGAATTCACTCCCTTCCTCACTTCTTTACTATTTACTAGACTGCTCTTTATAGAGCACTAAATTAAGACAGCAGTGAGGGAGACATTGGACTGAATTCAGCCAAGTCACTTGAAGCACAAATGCATGCAAGCTACTACATTTTTTCAAGACCATTCTTAAACTAGAGTTCTGATACACACCTGTAAAGGTTCTGATACACACCTGTAGTAAAAGTGTCTGGTTATCTTTCTTGTACTGCTCAGAGTTTGTCTCACCTCCTCCACTTTTGGACAGTCTCTTACCCCCCTCTACAGGAGACAGATCCAAATGGTGGACTGAGGAACTGAGACCAAATTTCATAATCATAAGCGCAAGTGTATAATTCATAAAACAACAACAAAAAAAAACCTTTAGATGATCCAGGCCTTGGTTTTGCCACATTTCCATACTCCTGCGTTCTGGGTTGGAGTTTCTTTTGTGGAATAGTGACCTAATGAAAAGTTGCACAGGAAGCAGATATTTAGGTTTATGCATCTGCAACAAACGTTTATCAACAGAAATTCAACAGAAATGAAGCTTCTAACCTTGTGTGGAGGCTCTCTGTGAAAATAGGTGATCTCGCCTGCATCTGGGCCCACCAGTGCTAAAAGTTGCTGAATCTTCTTCCGGTCTTCAAGCTCTCTAGATAGCAATAGCAGTAGACCCGAGTATTAAATCTTTTCACTTTAGCAACCTTGCTTCATATACAGTATGGGGGAATCTGATATTTTGCGGTACAACTTAATGTCGCTTTTTACTGAACACATCATGCCAAATTAATCAGTCAGTACGACTTAGCCACATTACGTTTATTGGGTCCTGGTATGTTTATACTTACAAATATACTGTTACTGTTCTGTTATTAATTTTAACTTTATCAACCATCAAAATGGAGAAACAATGTGATCTCAGTGATTTTGACTGTGGCATGATTGTTGGTGCCAGATGGGCTGGTTTGAGTATTTCTGTAACTGCTGATCTCTGTCGATTTTCACACAAACAGTCTCTAGAGTTTACTCAGAATGGTACAATAAAGAAAAAACATCCAGTGAGCGGCAGTTCTGGAAGGAAACAACTTGTTGATGAGAAACATCAACGGAGAATAGCCAGACTGGTTTGAACTGACAGAAAGGTTGCAGTAACTCAGATAACCACTTTGTACAACTGTGGTGAGCAGTAAAGCATATCAGAATGCACAATACGTAGAACCTTGAGGCGGATGGGCTCCAACAGCAGAAGACCACATTGAGTTCTGTGGGCTAAGAACAGAAAGCTCAGGCTGCTGTGGGCACAGACTCACCAAATCTGGACAGCTGAAGACTGGAAAAGCGTAGCCTGATCTGATGAATCTCGATTTCTGCTGAAGCACACAGATGGTAGGGTCAGAATTTGGACCCAACCTTACTTGTGTCAACAGTCCAGGCTGGTGGAGGTGGTGTAATAATGTGGGGAATATTTTCTTGGCACACTTTGGGCCCGTTAATACCAATCAATCATCGCTTGAATGCCACAGTCTGTTTGAATATTGTTGCTGACCATGTGCATCCCTTCATGGCTACAATTTACCCATCTTCTAATGGCTACTTCCAGCATGATAATGCACCATGTCACAAAGCAAAAGTCGTCTCAAACTGGTTTCATGAACATGACAATGAGTTCAGTGTTCTTCAGTGGCCTTCCCAGTCATTGGATCTGAATCCAATAGAACACCTTTGGGATTTGGTAGAACGGGAGATTCACAGCGTGAAAGTGCACCTTAAAAATCTGCAGGAATTGCATGACGCAATCATATCGACATGGACCAGAATCTCAAAGGAATGTTTCCAACATCTTGTGGAATCCATGCCACAAATAATTGAGGCTGTTGTGAGAGCAAAGGGAGGCCCTACTCAGTATTAGTACAGTGTTCCTAATAAAGTGCTATGTGAAGGTAATTAAGTTCATTATAATAATAAACTCAGTTGCCCCACACATTTTACTCAAAATATTCCATGATTTTTCTATGACATTTGTATAACTACAAATAAAATTTCCATATACATTCCATTTATCACAATACTGCAAATATAAACACTTGCACAATTTAGCGCAAAAGTATTCTCTGGACCCTTTTCCTGCACATTATCAGTTTCTATTTTAAAAAAGTAACCACGATAAAGTATGATTATATTGCGGCTAATGAAAAATCCCAAGACTATTCCAAAGCCTAACAGATATTTTGTCATCTGCCAAAACATTTTTCAAAATTTTTTTTCAGAAAATTTTATTTTCTATGACTTTCCAGCATTTCCAGAACCACAGAAATCCTGTAAACTGTAAAAATAAAATTCTCACTTGATCTTAAGGCGGTCGTTCTCAGCATATAGCCGAAGAGCCTGTTCTCGCTCCTGGAAGAGGTAAACCTGCATGTCACTCAGAGCCTTCTGCAGTTCTGCTATCTCCTCTTCCCGCTGACGCACTTCCCACTGCAGCTTGTGCTACGGGAACACACAGAGGTTTAAACACACAAGTGCACAACCACAGAATGAAATTTTGTGGTTCATGTTGTGAGCACTCCATATTCATACATGAATACAACAACACACAGGAGACACACATGTAGTCACTGTTCTCACTGTAAAGGCCTACCTGGTCCTCTGTAGTGCTCTTATACTTCTCAAGCAGCTGCAGCAGGTCATCATGTTCTGCATCAAACTGAGCTACTTTCTGTCTGTAAAACTCCAGCAACTCACGAGATGGTCTGAGATAAGCCAAGCGCTCAGAGATGGGAGGCAGTGGGGAGTCGGTCTCCTGCTTAGTCTCACAGCTAATCCACACAGAAGATTAAAGAAAGAAAAGTGAGATGTTAACAGCCAGGTCTGGATATTCCAGATTTTTTTATGCAGACAAAAAAACAAAAACAAAAAAAAACCTCAAGACAATCAAATTAGGTTTGAGGCTATGTTGTGAGATGAGGGAGAAGTAAAACCTTACATAAATCATTAAAATAAGGTCTAAAATGAATTAGATTACATAACAGTGACTGTCTTCAAAAGTCATCAACAACTGCAGAAAACTCACTTTATGATTAATAATCAACAACTGCCAATTTTAATGATAATTCTACTTTAAAAAAAAAAAGTTTTAGTCTTGGACCATTTTAGTTAAGTCCAAAACCCCTAACTGGATAAATGGGATATTTTGCGGTGCATTCCATCTAATTATACCTTAATAACTTACACTCTTTTTCCATATACCACCACCTGACTGGTTATAGTTTCAGTCTCTGATCTCAGAGAGAAAAGTGAGTAGACGTTCTACTCAAGAGACACTATATGACCAAAAGTATGTGGACACCTGACCATCACACCGTATGTGGTTCTTCCCCAAACTCCTGCCACAATGTTCAAAGCACACAATTGTACAGGATGTCTTTATATGCTGTAACATTACAATTTCCCTTCACTGGAACTAAGAGGCCCAAACCTGTTCCAGCATGACAATGCCCCTGTGCACAAAGCGAGCTCCATGAAGACATGGTTTAGCCAAGGGTTGGAGTGGAAGAAGTCGAGTGTCCTGCACAGAGCCCTGACCTCAACCCCACTGAACACCTTTAGGATGAACTGGAACACCGTCTCTACACCAGGCCTCCTCGCCTGACATCAGTGCCTGACCTCACTAATGCTCTTGTGGCTGAATGGGAACAAATCCCCACAGCCAGAATCTAGTGGAAAGCCTTCCCAGAAGAGTGGATGGTATTATAACAGGAAAGGGGGAGTAAATCTGGAATGGGATGTTGAACAGGCACATATGAGAGTGATGGTCAGGTGTTCACATACTTTTGGCCCTATAGTGTACGTGGCATTATGTGGACTACTGAACACCTACCCTTCTCTGACACGCTGCCGTGTTGGTGAAGAATCCATCATGCTTCTTACTGCCTGGAAAACAGGAAATAGCACAATCAGCTAAAACAGCTAAAGCAGTCCAGTGTGTATCAACATAATGTACTTTATACAGCAATATCAGGATGTCAGATACCGGTTCATAACTAAACTTTTCCAGTACAATGAACGCGCAAGTGCTTGCTATTAATCAGGAAATTACACCAAACTACCAGAAATAGAGTGCAGATATGAATAATAGTTTAAAAGCTGCATTAAATGAAGCTCTGGAGTAGAAACAGGCAGTGTATCTGTGAGCGCTTGTTAAATAGCGCGCGGTTGCCAGGCGGCAATGACGCAGCGCAGAGACGGGAAATTTAAACAGACAAAACCGTCTGCGCAACACAGGCCAGCCAACTAGCTCACTTATATGTATTTATTATATTTACAGCATAGCTGCGTGGCTATAAGTTGGCTACTAAAATAATTCTATTTAAGCAGCAGTAGCTAAACTGGTCTGACCAAACAATTAACGCTGAAAAAATAATTAGCTAACTTTAAAGTTACTGAGCTAGCATAAAGATTAGCGACGGTCATTAGCATTGCAAACCAACTTGCTGGAATATAATTTAGATTATTGCATGTTATTAAAAATGCGTTTTATATCATTATTATTTTACAAACTGCTGTCATAGAATTAATTGTTACCTTGTACAGGACACAAATTCGGCTTTTGTTTGTTTGCCCGTTGAACCGGTAGTTGATCAGGGTAACTCAGTGGGCATCAATGCTGCGCCTCTTATGCGCAAACACGCAGCACGAGTTTTTAGGTAGTTGTGTTAGCTGATGTTAGTCGACGGAATCCTCGCCATTCATTTATCTTATTTTTAAATAATCTGTGCTTGGAATATTGTTTGAGGACTAGGACCGTCGCCTGTTTTCTGCAAATAAATAGTTAATGATTTTAGGTAGCACATTATTTCGGAAACGTTGGTCAGCCTAGGTAACTAGCCCGGCACAAGTTAAACTAGTTTAAGCAGCTGGTTAGCAGCTGAAACTAAAACCTATAAAGTGTCATGTACTGAACAAGGTAGTTGTGTAGTTACTGCATTGTGTCACGGTAAAGAAATGGCAGAGTTCATTTCGCGATTGAGCATGTTTAGATTCGGGTGGCAGGCTCTGAAACTGAGCAGGGCAGCGCAAATGCGGCGCTACAGCAGTGTAAGTTGACCCATTCATCCACTTTTCTATAAATGTCTTGGTGTTAAAGATAAATGTTTCTTTCCTAGTGGTGTGATATTTAGTCTAAAAACAATAGTGTTGTATGTGAGAGGACCAATAATGAATTATAATGTCGATCTATTAAAGGGTTGACGGTAGTCAGGGAAGCTGTATTGTTTCGGTTTGTTTATCTGACTGCTTGTTTGCACGCATGCGCATTTGAACACCATTAATATACCGGCAGTCAGAACTAGAAAGAGCCGGCTGAGGGTCAGGACGCGCCCATGAGTGTCCTGAAACATGATCGTTGACATGATTTGCATGTGATGTACCTGTCTCTCCTAAGTACACAAATAGTTTAACATGAAAATAAAACGACTTCCCTTGTACTGAGGGATGTTTTAGTCCATCAAACCAAATGAACTCCATTCAATTATTAAGAATTTTGAATATTTTCCAGCAGCATCATTTCTTGAAAGTGACTGATCTGTTTTTTTGAATACTGTTTTTAAGCCTTCCCAGTCCAGTCACAACTCTTTTGGTCTGCTTTTTGACATTGATGGGGTCCTGGTCCGTGGAAAAACCCCCATTCCAGCAGCCAAGCAGTGCTTTAGGAATCTGGTGGATGGAAATGGAAAATATAAAGTCCCGGTGGTCTTTGTGACCAATGCCGGGAACTCTGTCCGGCAGACCAAAGCAGAGCAGCTCTCTCATCTTCTAGAAGTAGAGGTCGGTCTTGCAGTTCAGCAAAGTGTACCCTGTCCAAGAAGTCAACATTCATCTGTTAATGTTTTTATTTGTGTGTGTGTGTGTTGGGTTTTTTTAGGTGTCACCAGATCAGGTCATGTTGTCCCACAGTCCTTTACGGGTCTTCAGTCAGTTCCATAAGACGTGTGTGTTAGTGTCTGGACAGGGGCCGGTTGTGGAAGTTGCACACAAGTATCCTTAAATAAACAACTTATGTTGCTGTTCATATTTACAGAATGTCACCTCAGTCAAACTATACTGATATTGGTTTGTGCAGCAGCAATTTGAAATAAAACCTTGACCTTTACCATAGTGAGTATAGTTTCTTTGCATTTGTATTCTGTACCTACAAGTACTGTACATTTATTTATTTGTTACTCAAAGCACAACTTTTTAGTCACCAGCAGACAATCTTTATGTTGCGCTGCCACTACTCTATTATAATAATTACTATTGATGTTTAAAATAATCCGGGCATTTCTTTTAAAAGTTTGACTTTAACAAAAACCAACTCCAGTTTGGGCTTTCAGAATGTTGTCACCATTGATATGCTCCGAGAGGCGTACCCTCTGCTGGACGTGGTGGATCACAATCGCAGACCCAAGGACATGGTGAGGAACAACATTTTCAGTAATTCAACAGTTTTCACATGACGGATAGGGATTAAAACAAAATTAGGTGTTAAAAATTTGTTTGAAGACTATTCTTTCATTCTTTATTTGCAAACTGAACAGAATGTTTATGGATTTGCAATATATTTTGCAATATATTGAATGGCTCCTTTACATTTTACCTGACACTTTTTCCCATTTCTTACACACTATGAATTTATTTATGCATGCAAACATTGAGAAACATGAGCAATTTCTTAGGAACATTTGAATAGGAAAATGGTTAAACATCTTGCTGAAAATTGCTCACAAAATCTATTTTTTAGGTTCCTCCATCCAAGGATCTCCAACCAATTGAAGGCAAGTGTTATTACTCAAGGTTAATTTTCTATTTTATCTTAATTTATTGCCTTCACTTTGAGTTCCACTTAGAGTTCACTAAACGCTTTCATTTTCAGCTGTCATTCTCTTTGGTGAGCCAATCAGATGGGAGACTAACCTTCAGCTGATTGTGGATGTTCTCCTGACCAATGGGAAGCCAGGAAATCCTGTGACATCACCGCATTACCCACATATCCCTGTGCTGGCCTGCAACATGGACCTGTTATGGATGGCAGAGGCAAAGAGTCCTCGGTCAGTTTTGTTCCCCTTTTAGTAATGAAGACTTTCATTTAAATTTAAATTAAAGGGGGGCTCCAGAGTGGCGCAACAGAAGAGCGATTGTGATCTGACAATGCCACAGCCATTTGTGGTCGGGAGCCAAGGGAGCAAAATTGGCCGTACTCTCTCAGTGGGAGGGATGACATACTCTCTCCCATGTCATGGTGTCTGTGAGCTCATGTATGTGTGAGAGGGCAGATAGCGCTTTCCTCTGAGTGTGGTGTGCTGCCCAGTGATGCAGCATGAGCAGCAGTTTGAAAAGAGGTGGTCGGCTGGATTCACATGGCTCAGAGAAAGCACATGTTAGTCTTCACCCTCCTCAGGGGGAAGAACTGAAATGCATATTTTTTGTAAACATGGGTACAATTCTGTGGTTATACTTATTACTTCTATATTAATATCACATTGTGGTTAACACTCTTATTTAAAAACATCCAATAATCCAAAACTCGGTATCAATGACTACTTTATTTGGTTTGTTATTGCTGTTTAGATTCGGTCATGGAATGTTCCTGTTGTGCTTGGAGAGCATCTATAAGAAGATCACAGGTTATGACCTGCAGTATGAGGCTCTGATTGGGAAGCCCAGTGTGGTGACCTATAACTACGCAGAGCTGCTGATCAGACAGCAAGCAGAGAAGCTGGGCTGGACAAAACCTGTCCAAAGACTGTATGCCATTGGGTGAGTTAAGGCCTTGGTGTACTTCTCACAGAGACAATGTTCATGTGATATAATTGCGTCAAAAAAAAAACACACATCATGAGGAGACTTGTGCTTGCTTGTTGTGTCGTGCTGATGTCAGCTGTGTGGACAAATACACTACATGATAAATTGTGTGATTGGATCATTAATACCAATAGCCAAAATAAAACCTGAGAGAGTATGTGAGCTTTCATTTCTCCTAATTTCTCTCAAAAGTCTTAGGCACCCTTTTTTTTTAAATATAACTTTGTTATAGATTCTTATTTTATGACTTCTGCTTTATCGAGTCAGTACAAAAACATTTTAGATTTCCAAACATTAGTCTTACACAAAAGTAAATGTTACAGTAAAATGTTTGTCTGTCAGTAAAGAAAGCAGCGTATTACGTAAAAGACCACTTTCAATCAAGGAACATAATGAAGGCTGCTGGGTTTTGCTGCAGAAATAAGAAGCGAGTCGACAGTCAAAGTCTCCAGAAGAACTGTGGCTGCTTCTGCAAGATGCTCAGTAACACTTACAGCTCATTTCCTTATAAAACTCCACAAATTGTACCTGAGACTGCAATTTTTTTTAAAGCAAAGGGTTGTCACACCAAATATTGACTTTGTTTCATTTAGTACTGTTTTACTGCTCTTTATAGAATTTTTTAAAAAAATATTTATTATTTTTTAATTTCATTACTTTTGAAGGCATCTTTGATCTACAGGATTTCTTTGCATGTGCCTAAGACTTTTGCACAGTACTGTATATGAAGGCTTTTAGGATTAATTTTGCTATTGATATAAGACATTTGGTTGTATGATTTGCTTATTATTTATTTATTTTATTGATGCTGTGTTCATTTGGATGATGAAATGGATGATCATAAAAATGCACAGTCCATGTTTGCCTCTTTTTGATTCCTATCATTACAAAGCTTGTTTTGTAGTATTCTGGACCTTTAATGATGATTTCCTCTGATAAAATCCATGTCTCCAACAGGGACAACCCCATGGCTGACATCTATGGTGCAAACCTGTATAACCGCTACTTGCAGTCAATGCACCATGGCAGGGCTCAGGTACATGCACAAGGTGGCTCAGCCAGTCAAGTAGCGCATGATTTCCACTATGAAACAGTTGATGATGCAAAAAATTCAGGCAAGGTGTTGGTCGGGGGCTCATATGAGCACCGTCTACCTGAGAGCTGCAGCTCCATCCTGGTGTGCACTGGCGTCTACAACAGGGAGCAGCAGGAACTCTCCCCTGAGCAAACAGTCACAGAGCAGCGCATCTTCCATGGGCATCGGGATTTCCGCTTCGATCCAACCCTGACCCAGCCTTCATTTGTAGTTCAGGATGTATTCGAGGCTGTGGAGCTTGTCTTCCAGCAAGAAGGCTCTAGTCTGCAATAAACCAGAGGCTTCTAGACCTACCACAAGTACCTGTATCTAATTGTAATACAGACAATTAGAGAACAAATCTGAACACCTCACACACTGCAGTGCACCTCCAGGTCAGAAATGTATACTGTAACGCAAAACAGTGGATAATGTGCTCATTTTTTTAGGATTTGTAGTGATTACAAATAGAAAGTGAACTGTTTTTATTGATAATGTATTAATAAAACCATATTGTAGTTGGAGCAGTTCTACTTATAATGTATTTTAAATTAGATGTCATGTTTACCGTACTATTTATGTAATGATGGTTGCCTTTTTTTTTTTTTTTTTTTAGCATTTAAGCATCATAATAATTCCCTATAATACATCATTTTATTATTGGATACAAAATGTTTTGTTACTATGCTGGCATGCAATTTTCCATATTATATTATGATTTTAAAAAAGGATTAAATTTATATGGGGAAAAATGTTTGAAAACCTATTTTTTGCAATGTGTTGTTTAAAATGTGAGAGTTTTTATTTGTTGAGTTTTCTTTGTTTTTATGCAAAATAAATATGATAAGACTTTCAAGGCTTAAGTGTTTTGTTGAGAATGTTCACAGCCATAAAGGTCATTTCTCTGCTTTATTTCTCATTAACATGGGAAAAGAACACAAAAAGTTTAAGTTAATTTATAAGTTAAAATTTAAGTTACACTATCATATTGTACACAATACATACATGACCCCCTGTGCGCGGTATATATGTGACAGCATGTAGTAAGTATTTGAACACTGAGTGTGTCTGCAGCCATTTCTCCTCTGAACCAATAGTCCCTGTACTAATGTGGTTAATGCTTGTGTTTAGAGAAGTCTTTAGAAGTCTTAAAGAGGTCTCTGAAAGAACACCATTCCTTTAAAACCCAATATTTCAGCAGTCACAAGACTTCTTCTCTGGGGACTCCACCTCATTGATTGGGTGAGTCTGAGAATATAGAAGGAGATTTGGGGAATCGGACAGGGTTTCCTGCGGGACTATGCCTCCATTTCGTACTATCAGCTCCCGTGCCATTAGCTCAAAGGCTTCTTGTACGTTATGGTTCTCCTTAGCTGATGTCTCTAGGGCAGCCAGAGCACCCTTCTGTTCAGCCAGAGTGCAGGCATCTTCAAACAACACTTGTCGGTGGGGCTGCAGGTCACATTTATTACCTGAAGAGAGAACAACAAAATGGAAGTTGAGATATTTTAGTTGGACTTTTGGTAAGGTCAAAATGCCATGAAAGCAATTCTATGTAACTTTATACATTCCATACAAAAGAAAACAACATTGCCTGAAATGAGAAAATAGGTTAGAGCTTATAAACTTAAAGCAAGTTGTCAATTTATTTTAAGCTCAACTCCACATTTTCTTTTGTTTTCAATTACAGGAGTAATCACCAAGTTATGGATCCTATAATATACATAAACTTAATGGATACCCTTTTATAAGTGGAACTTCAGTGGAACCTCAGGTAATGTGCACTGTGTAGGTCATCATGACACAAGCACATGTATGAATGAATCGATTTTAAACAAGAAAAAAGCAATGTAAGACTGATCTGGAGGTTGTATTTAAAGGCACTGGTTATTGTTTTGCAGAAGCATCAGATCTGTATGTCACACAATTCAGGTCCACCACAATCATAGGCTTTCTTTCTCAATATCCTCACTATAATTATTAGTTCCCATTTCAACCCTAAAAGGATCTCTCCAACAAGGTAATAGTTTGAGAATTTATTTGAGGCTTTAGATACTGAATGCACTTATATCCAGAATAAATCTCTAACTGCAAACAACATATTTGTGCCATACATTTGGTATTTGGCATCCATATGTGTATATCTTTGCAATAACGTGTTTTATTATTGCAGTGCACATATTAAACGTGTTATAAGCATCAGTGTGGTGTGAGGGATCCTTAGGAATGCCTCAAGGCTAAGACAGGCAGCGTGGCCCCATTGGTCTCATGGACTTCTGTGAAAGTCTCTGGTGACTCCATGGCACTTCCCAGTACAACACACTTATGGAGAATGATTGAAGCACAGTAAGGAAAAGTACAGAAAAACCTACAGGGCACAATTTCAGAATTGCAGTGTAGTTGCTTGGGGTCATCAAGCTTTATAATCAACTATTTGAAGTCACATCCAGAACAAAAAGCCATTCAGTGGGGGCTGCAAAAAAGTCCTTCCTGAGAGCCTGAAACATAACCTATGCTTGGAACACACCTCCATCTCTTTTTGAAAATCACACTTATATGTGCTTTTTGAACATCCCATTCCAGATTTACTCCCCCTTTACTGTTATAGTAACCTCCACTCTTCTGGGAAGGCTTTCCACTAGATTCTGGAGTGTGGCTGTGGTGCTTTGTTCCCATTCAGCCACAAGAGCTTTAGTGAGGTCAGGCACTGATGTTGGGCGAGGAGGCCTGGTGTAGAGTCGGTGTTCCAGTTCGTCGCAAAGGTGCTCAGTGGTATTGAGGTCAGGGCTTTGTGTAGGACACTCGAGTTCTCCTATGTCTTCTCCTTCTACTCCTATGTCTTCATGGAGCTTGGTTTGTGCACAGGGGTATTGTCATGCTGGAACAGGTTTGGGCCTCTTAGTTCCAGTGAAGGAACAATGTAATGTTACAGCATATAAAGACATCCTGTACAATTGTGTGCGTCGAATTTTGTGGCAAGAGTTTGGGGAAGAACCACATATGGGTATACTCAGTGTGACATTTGTTGGTTGATCATTGATGCATCAAGACAACGACTTCAAACACACAAGTAAATCAAAAACTTAATTGTTTAGAAAATTAATTTTGGAATGACCAAGCCAGAGTCCAGACCTTAATTAAATTTAGCTTCTGCAGCATGACCTGAAGAGGGCAGTTCATGCAAGAAATGCCGGAAATAAAGATAAACTGAAGATTTTGTAGGGAACAATGTCTAAAATTCCTCCTTACTGTTGTGCAAGACTGTTGTGCAAGATTGTTGTGTGGGCATTTGGTGGAGGTTATTGCTGCTACCTGTTATTAAATACTGGAGTTCACATGTTCATTTTTTTCTACATGTCTTTTTTTTCAGCTCAGCCATATTGTTCTCTCCAGGAAAGCTGAGAGTAAGCTGTGAGCTGATGTAAGCTAGTTGTTTCGCCAACAACTAGCTTTCATCAGCTAATAATTCATGGAGCCTCATAGTTCCAGTGGAAATCTAAAAAAACAAACTTTAGACACCAAATGTCTGGTCTGATCAACTACATTTAAGGTAAAGAATAACTGGTGTAAATTTTTAAAACAATATCCAACCTGTTCCTTTAAGTCAGAGCCTGAGAATTTCAGAAAATTGCACTGTGTTTGTCTTTGGTCTCAAGAGTTTTGGTCTAAGTGTTGCTTCATGCTGTCACTAGAATTTTATTATGCACTCCGAGATATAAGGTCAAAGTAAGAAAAAAAAAAATTCCTATAAAGCATTTCATTTGCATAATTATTCTGTCTACTGTTTTCCCTACTCCAAATTACCACTAACCTATAGACTAAGAAGACTGATCATTAGATCTTTAGATTATTTTATCCTGCAGTCTTAGTGGTTCTCAAAGTGGGGTCAAGCAAGCATAGCCTGGGGGATGTGTGATTTTTTAAAATTTAGTTACAGTGGTGGAAATCTGAACCCACGATAATTAAAGTTATCCCTTAAATAGAATGGGTTTAATCCAACCTTCGATATCTCAGAAAAGTACACCTATAAATAATGTCACCTTGGACCTCATGTGTTCGGTCAGTGGAAGGTTCAGGAATAGAAACTACTATGGCTCTATTATTCGTCAAAGAAATTTGAACTGCGAGGGTCTGTGGAATTTATTTTACAGTTAATGGGGTCTCTGGCTACAAAATAGTGAAGAACCCCTGCTATTATCTTACCAGTTAATTGTGTCCAGGAATTCCTGGACCAAGTCCTGGCCTGGTCCTCTACAGACCTGTTTGGTACGACATTCGTCATATACAATAAAATAATCTACAAAAATTCACAAAAAAAAGTCCAACATAATCCATTCTCACGAATGCATTTCAATACAATCCACAATGACCGAGAAAGTACTTTCCATCAAGGATCACTTTCCTCTTTTCTCACTTAAAATATAGCACTCATTTATATTGGCTGCCAGTCCAAGGTTCACCTAAGGCTCCTCCAAGTACATAAACACAGAGTAATAAAATACAATGACTCGTACCTATAAGAACAAAGACTACATTGGCAACTCCATACTGTTCTACTGCATGTATCCAGTCAGGTAGTGAGTCAAAGGTGGAACGGCGTGTCAGGTCATAGGCGATCATAGCCCCATGAGCACTGCGGTAGTAATTCTGTGTGATGGTCCGGAAACGCTCCTGGCCAGCTGTGTCCCATATCTGCATCTGCAATACACCATAAATCTTTCATGCAAATATTGAACAACCAAGCGTGTTCATATTATAGCTTTAACAACAGTTTGCAGGAGGATTCTCCAGAAACAGGATCTGACCCTCACAGTTCTACAATAATTAGCTACCAGAATCTTGCCGCAACTAATGTGGCAAACACTGTGTTTTCCATTTATTCTTGTAACCATCTGTTATAATAATTAGTACTAAAAACATGGGCCTACTGGCTACTAGCATCTTGCAAGCTAACAATGCAAATGCTGGACCAAAATGCTTTGAAAATCATGAACACCTCAACATCTTCTTTATATACAGTAGAGGTCAAAAGTTTACATCCCCCTTTCAGAATCTGCAAAATGTTCATTATTTTACCAAAATAAGAGGGATCATACAAAATGCATGTTATTGTTTATTTAGTGCTGAAATAGTCCACAAGAGAAAATAATAGTTGAATTATTTCCCCCGTTCAAAAGTTTACATCCCCTTGATTCTTAATACTGTGATGTTACCTGAATGATCCACAGCTGTGTTTTTTTCTTTACTGATATTTTTTCCAGAATCCCTTGTTTGTCCTGAACAGTTAAACTGCCTGCTGTTCTTCAAACGCTCACTGATGCGCCAGAAGGAAAAAACATGCATTAAGAGCCAGGGGGGGTGAAAACTTTTTGAATTTGAAGATCAGGGTAAATTTAACTTATTTTGTCTGCTGGGAAACATGTAACTACCTTCTGTTGCCTCTGAAGGGCAGTACTAAGTGAAAAAATATGATATTTAGGCAAAATAAGAAAAATGTACACAAATGTACACATCTGTTCAAAAGTTTTCACCCCCTGGCTCTTAATGCATGGTTTTTCCTTCTGGAGCATCAGTGTGCGTTTGAACCTTCTGTAATAGTCCCTCAGTTGTCCTCAGTGTGAAAAGATGGATCTCAAAATCATACAGTCATTGTTGGAAAGGGTTCAAATATACAAAAAATGCTGGAAAACCAAAGAATTTGTGGGACTTGAAGGGTTTTTCTGAAGAACAGCAGGCAGTTTAACTGTTCAGGACAAACAAGGGACTGTTGAACAACTATCACTAAACAAAAAAACACAGCTGTGGATCAGTCAATTAACAGGTAACTCAGGTCTGGAGTGCTTGTTTATGTTTGGATGGGCCTCCTGTCAGTTATTTTATAGACGTCCCCTCACTCCGGCCCATCTCACTCTGAAACTGAAGCAACTCTAACATGCTAATATTGGAGCTTAGAGTTCATAAGAGCTTAATACAAAGAAAAAAGGACAGCAACTGCTCTTGTGAACATCCTCATGAATCAATTTTGTATGTTTATAGTGTTATAACTTGGATCTCAAGCAGCTGAGTGGCCTATCTTTTACAATGCTAACATGCTAATACAAGAGCTTAGCGCTCATAAGAGCTTATTACAGAAAAAAGGACAGCATCAGCACTGAATTCTGAGTATTTATAATATTAGAACTTGGCTTTCAAGCAGATAAATGTCCATTTGTGCTTGAAAGTGATGTCATAACAGTCCAGCTCTGAGTATTTATAGTATTATATATATAATATATATATATATATATATATATATATATATATATATATATATATATATATATATATATATATATATATATATATATATATTACATACGTATATATAATACATACAGACTCATGTCCAGATTTGAACCCTATAGAGAATATTTGATTTCACATTAAACACAAACTAACCAGGAAACAGGAAACCAGGAAATTTTTTTCAGCTACTCATCAACTGTTTAAATAATAAACACTGAATAGAACAACACTGACTTTTCTGTAAAAAGCTGTCCGCAAGTTTACCCACAAGGCTTAAACATTGAAAAAGGGAAAAGCTATCCCATACTAAGTTACTTTATCTATTTGTTTAGTTCTTGCTCATTTCTTAACCAATGATTTGTTGTTAAGAGCATTAATAGCTTAATATTTTGCCCTTTTGGGCCCAGGAGAGAAAGAGAGAGAGAGAGAGAGAGAGAGAGAGAGAGAGTATACACACACACACACACACACACACACATAAAGATATATATATATATATATATATATATATATATATATATATATATATATATATATATATATATATATAAATTTAGCAATAAGCATTAGTCAGTCTGGGACTTCTTGAGTCTATTCAAGTAACATTTAAAAATCAGAAGGCTTGACCTTAAATGATTAACCCAAAAGGTTAGATTTTGAGGAAATAGGGTCATAGCTTAGCTGACACAAAGTTAATATTCTTCAAAGAATATCAGGTTTGTCTAAAAAAAAAAAAAAAAAAATCTCACAAAGAAATATCTAGAACACAATGACCTTTAATGGGACCTGTAATCATAAGGGTGATAGAACATTATTCATGTCATAAAACAAGTTAATAAGGTGGGAAAGCAGGTAAATGCTGCATACAGCAAACACATTTCCTACCATCTTGTCTGATACACCCTTAATAATTGTGAATCAGCTAAAACAATTTTTAATTATTTTATTAGGTACTCACCTTCACCTTCTTGCCATCAATATCCATGGTATGAACAGTGAAGTCTACACCAATAGTGTTATGCTGTTTGTCTCTGAACTCTCCAGACTTGAAGCTGTGGATGACGCATGTCTTTCCCACGTTGCTGTCTCCAATGAAGATAATTTTAAATAGGAAATCACAGGCGTCCTCTTCCTGTGCTCCTGTGGACTGTGTAGTCATGATCAGCACTGAGATTGTAACACACCAAGAGCTTCCACGTTCAACTGATCCCTGTAGTTTGCTTATAACTATTTAAATGACTTTTCACTCTTAAACATGATAAGTGTTCAGAATATATTCTATCATTCTGATAGAAAATGGAATCAAGTTCTCCTGTCGAAAACGAGCAAAGGTTTGAAAAGCACCTCTATATCTAAAACATCTAAATCTTTTAACATATTCAATTAATTAACTACTATGAACTAAGAATAGATTGTACGAACTGATCGCTGCTTCTCCTTTGTTTTCTCTCCCCTGCTCAACACGATCTAAACTGTCAACAAACACACCCCTACCTGTCCTGGTAGGTGAGATTTCCATTTGCCAGCCCATTTGCACCACTGCATCTCCTGGAATTGTTTTTAAGCAAACCTTGGTGACCAGAGAAGAACACACTTTGACAAGTTTATTTTTCCCCCTCGTTCACTTGTTAATAGGTATTTAAAATATGCAAAAACAACAGTGAAAACAAATATACACAAATTTTTAACTTTTGTCTCTTGGGAGGTGACCTTTGGTCAGCACAGCAGCATGTAAACACGTAGCTTAGTGAAGCATGCCTTGTCTCGTTCTAACAGCCTTTTGTTCTTATACGCCAAGCGGGAGCTCAGCTTTCACAACTGCATTCAATACATTCAACTACGGACAGAGAATTAGAGCAGAACTTGACTAACCAAAGTTGTCCATTCAGTTTTCTCTCCCACTGTCATCTCCTCACACCAAACACATTCCAGTAAACGTACAGTGATGATAATAATATTAAATCCTGCATTGGAAGCACTGAATCTCTGGGGGAAAAAACAACAACTTAAAGTGATAACTGATATATTACCTTTGGTCCAAGAAAGTTTCCTTATGTAACAAGTTATGAACTTAATGCCATCCAAGTGTATACGACCCTCTTCGTATTTCATCCACAAACCCACCCACACACACAAAGACTTGTGTTGTCAACACAGTTCACAGAGCCACAAGGCACTGCCAGGCACTGGACAGTACACAAGTGTGTGAAATGGACATCTGCCATTTTCTATCTGCCCACACAAATCAAAAAATCTGCTTTTTGTGAAGAGGAAAATGACGTAGGACTAACATATGTTGATGATAACTAACATCAGTTTTGCTGCATCAATGACTACTGAATTCTGTACTCCACTGAATACATGCTGCTTAGAGTGCACAGGCTATTTGTTGAGACAGAGAGGTCTTTGTGAGGGAAGTGTAGGAGTAAGCCTGTATGTATAAACAAGAATAAAGACTCATTAATTACTAATCCCAGCAAGTCACATTCCCAGCAAGTCTTGTTTTGGTTCCTTGGAAACTCTTACATGAAACCAAACATACAGAGTATGTTGACATATTGAAACTTGAATATCCTTGCTTATGCAGTAGCATTTTATTGGAGAGAAGGGGAAAAAAAATTCAGTTTTAAAAAGTGTTTGTATTTTTCAATCATTTCTGCCACAATTACACAGTTATAAAATCATCACATTCTAGCCTGTGAGCACTATAAACCATTGAACGCTAAATCCGTGCAAGATCAGGACCACAAGCATTTCTAAAATCATCTTCAAATATAAAAACCCTTCTGTTTGTACTGTACAGTTTAATAACAGTAAAAGTTCCATGTTTGATCTCAACCCGAAAGTATCACAGTCTTTTGGATGCAAAGCTGATTGTGTCTTTTGGTTTGTAAGTGAGACATGGAGTTGAGCAATTTTTCGGTGGACCTGGCTGTTTCCTGTGTGCTGAGTTCTTCCTAGGCGTTCTGTCCTGCTGGGGAATGTGAATGGGCTTCCATGGAATAGGATTCACAAAACTGGGAGCTGGATAGTTTAGATTGTCATAGCCATCTGAAAACAAGAAAAAAGGTTTTAGCTTCCACTGACACAAAATGAAGGAAAGGTGTATTTTACATGACTAAACTTTGAAAACTAAAGATTTGGATAAGATGATCTAACTATTTCATTTCCAAAGAAAATGTGCAGCTCATTTTAAAGAGAGAATTTTCCACTTACCAGCAGAACATGCTGATGACTTACGTTTATGTCTTTCTTTGTCTGTTATGTTTTTAAGCCACTCTTTGAACTTCTCATCTGCTCTCTCTTTCTGTTCTCTCTCCTCCTTTTCTCTTCTAGCTATTTCTTCCTGTCAATATAAATAAATAAATAAACAAACAAACAGAAAAATAGTTCAGCTTGTTTACTTTAATAATTATAAATGCCTCTATGAACATACTTGCTCTTTCAATTTCCTTTCTTTTTCCTCTTGCTTTTTCTTATGGAGCCATGCATTATATTTTTCTTGGGCTTTTTTTTCTATCTCCAACCGTTTCTGTTCTTCATGAAGCATTTTATTTGTTTTCTGGGACTCCCGGCAAAGCTTTTCCTGTTTCTCCTGGAAAAGAAAGAAATTGGTTGATAATAGGAAAAGTTTAATATAATTGAACAGAATACACTCCGAATGTGGGGGGAAATGGAATTAGTATTATTTTTACATTAACACAGCTGAGTGTGTGCTCATTTATTGATAGGGATGTAACGATACACTCCGGTCACACTGCAATTCAGTTCACAATACTGACTTGATTATTTCGATTCGATTCTTAGAATATTTGGAACAAAATTTGAATGAAAAAAAAAAACAACGCAATGTGCATTTTTGTCTGTATAAAACTAAATAAATCAAAAACTGTGAACAGCAGTTTAATATTGTAAACAAAATGTACTACAGATTTACCATATCTTAAAAACAAATAAATAAATGTATAACTTCTCACCAATATTTTGACTGAATAAACAAAGTGTCTGATCTAGGACAAGTGATTGACAGAAACATAATGAGCTCTGTAGCAGAAACAGAAAAGCCATTTCTGCAGCGTTTGGTGTTGTTTAAAAGCTACTGAAGAGCTCTGTTTAACAGTAATAATGTGGCGTAACCGCATAACGTATAATGCATGTTGGTCATTGCAATCCGGAGCTATCGGACTTCACAAGTGCAGATCTCGCAGGCTCTCCACGAAAGAACCCAATAATGTGACCAGTGTGCTCTCTATATACACGCACTTTATTAGGAACACTGTACTAATACTGAGTAGGGCCTCCCTTTGCTCTCACAACAGCCTCAATTATTTGTGGCATGGATTCCACAAGATGTTGGAAACATTCCGTTGAGATTCTGGTTCATGTTGACATGATTGTATCATGCAATTCCTGCAGATTTTTCAGGTGCACTTTCATGTTGCGAATCTCCCGTTCTACCACATCCCAATGGTGTTCTATTGGATTCAGATCCAGTGACCGGAAGCAGCCATTAGAAGATGGGTAAATTGTGGCCATGAAGGGATGCACATGTTCAGCAACAACAGTCAGAGAGGCTGTGGCATTCAAGCAATGATTGATTGGTATTAATGGGCCCAAAGTGTGCCATGAAAGCATTCCCCACACCATTACACTACCTCCACCAGTCTGGACTGTTGACACAAGGAGGGTGGGTCCATGGATTCATGCTGTTGGCACTAAAATTCTGACCCTTTCATCTGTGTGCCCCAGCAGAAACCAAGATTCATCAGACCAGGCTACATTTTTCTAGTCTTCAACTGTCCAGTTTTGGCGAGCCTGAGCTTTCTGTTCTTGGCTCACCAAAGTGGAACACGACATGGTCTTCTGCTGTTGTTGCCCATCCGCCTCAAGGTTCGAGGTGTTGTGCATTCTGAGATGCTTTTCTGCTTACCACAATTGTACAGAGTGGTCATCTGAATTACTGTAGCCTTTCTGTCAGCTTGAACCAGTCTGGGGATTCTCTGGTTATCTCACTCATCAACAAGGCGTTTCCATCCGCAGAACTTTATTGCACCGTTCTGAGTAAACTCTAGAGACTGTTGTGTGTGAAAATCCCAGGAGATCAGCAATTACAGAAATACTCAAACCAGCTCGTCTGGCACCAACAATCAGGCCACAGACAAAATCATCGAGATCACATTTTTTTCCACATTCTAATGGTTGATCTGAACATTACACAAAGCTGTTGGCCCGTATCGGCATGATTTTATGTATTGCACTGCCGCTACATGATTGGCTGATTAGATAATTGCATGAATGAATAGGTGTACAGGTGTTCCTAATATGAGTGTATTTTAACTCTATATGTTGTGCAGTTTGGGACCTCTGGTGTTCAAATGGTACAACTGCATTAGATGCAGAAATAATAGAACGCTGACACACATTTCCACAAAGCATGCACATTGTCACATTTTTGCATTGCGATGCATTGTGTCATAATGTACTGTTACACCCCTATTTATTAGTTATCTTTAATTGTCTTTCATTATTGTTGTTGAATAACAACAGCTCTGACAGTGATGCTGGCTGTAATTCAAATCACAGGTTTATATTAAAGTTCATGGACTTCTATGGTGGACAATTCATGCTAACAAAATAAAAACTGTTACAGTTGGCAAATTGCTGTGGTATGAGAGGAATAAAAATTGGTGAAATATGCTGCTGTTGGAAACAATCAACTCTGGGATGGTAACAGTAACGCCGCTTCGAGTCAGCTGGATTAGACCACCTCGCAGTTGATTACTTTCCTACTGCCTTGTTTTATTCCTCACATATTTTATATGTTATTTCCACCCCTTTCAGGAAAAGGTGAAAAGAAAGTAAGTGGTACCTGTTGTCTCTTCATTTGAAGCCACTCTTGAATTTTACACTCATTGACTGTTTTTTTTCTTTGTTGTTCTGTTTCTTCTTGTTCCTTCTTTTGTTTCAGAGCTTTTAGCTGAAATATATAGTTTACTCATAGTTTTATGATTTTGTTCTAAAGCAGACAAAAAATATATGACACACAAATATTGCATTTAACATTATTCAAATCACAGAAAAGTCTATAAAATACTGAATGGCCGCAGCACTGTAATAACTATCCTAATTAAAAAAAAATGTACCTGCAGGGATTTCTGATGTATTTTGATTCGCTCTTCTTTGGCTTTACTCACAAGCCACTGCTCCCATGCACTCAGATTCAGCTTTCCTGTGGAGGTATCTTCTGCATGAAGGGACTCATTCCTGGGAGAAAAAATAAATAAATACACATCAGACTGCAATTGCTGCAAACATCATACTGCACACAGATTTAGATAAAATGTTGAACTGTTGAACTGAAGTGACTTGTGGCCCATCCAAGTGCACACACACAGTAGCGAACACACACACTGTGAACACACACCCGGAGCAGTGGGCAGTCTATTTTGCTGCGGCGCCTGGGGAGCAGTTGGGGGTTCGGTGCCTTGCTCAAGGGTCTCACCTCAGTCGTGGTATTGAGGGTGGGAGAGAGCGCTGATCATTCACTCCCCCCACCCACAATCCCTGCCGGACCTGACACTCGAACCCACAACCTTCAGGTTCACCTTCAGGTTGCAACTTCTGTCTCTCTATCCATTAGGCCACGACTACCCCCAATAATATGAAACGAACTAATAAAACATTTGCCTACTAACTAAGAATATACCTGCTAGGACCTATGGGTAATACACCTTCATGTGCTGCGAGAGAGGGGTCATCAGGCGGCTGACACTGATTCTGTGCTTCTTCCTTATCGTCATCTGATAATTCAAAGCTATCGTGGTAAATGGGGGACAGCAGGGAGTAGGTTGAGTCGCCCGTGGATTCCACGCTCCTGCTTCTCGGGATGCTCCTTGGGACAGCGGATTTGCTTTTGAGTGGAGTTGAGGTCAGACTTTTCGATGAGGCAGACTGAGGGACTGACATCTCAAACCTGCCAGGACAAGAAATAGCAATAACAAGTTCAGTGGCCATCCTCCTCAGAAACTTATATATATATATATATATAATATATATGTGTGTATTTTCTAGATGTTGGGTTGGTGTGGAACAGATATATATATATATATAAACCTCTGAAACTGAAATTTTGGCACTTCAATGGGCCACAGTGTTGAAAAGTGCAGTGTTTCCCTGAGTTCACAAAACTCAGTTCTTTAGCTCACTTTGTCAACCCTGTCATGAAGTAAATGATTAGCATGTTCGTTTAGTTAGCCATCTCACAACAAACTGCATTTTCGCGATCTTCTAACAACAGCAAATTGGAGTGAAATTCTAGCTAGCTAACTAGCTAGTTATCTTCTCTAACACTCTGGCTATTGCTAACGGTCAAGTTAAAGTTTGTTTAGAAGACATGCCGGAAGCTATGATAATATGTTCCTATAAATGTAGCTACGGTGAAGTTCTGAAGTTGGACAGCATGAATAACTCACCAGTGTGTGGAGAAAATCAACGGCAATGGTTTACACTGATTTCACTCTGTTTGTGTGCGAGTGTGTTTGCATTATTGCCTGCCTTTTAATGTCCCGCCCCCTCTACGCGGAGATCGCACCACACACACGTCAATCATGTGACCCAGGACAGTGATTGGCTCTCTGAGTGTAACCACGCGTCTCTCATAGAAACAAAGCGTCCGTGGATGCAGCCCTGTGAGGATGATAAGAGTAATGTCGTGTGTGGGATAAAGTGGAAAATCTACAGTTAGTTTATTTTCTACCCAAATGAAACGATTGTATTTGAATAAACAGGAAGATATACGACTCAGAAATGCTATGAAACAAACTATGAAAACATGAAGAAAATAATTGTTCCACAATTTAAAAAGAGAGATCTAGTACTGAAGTCACACTTGACTGTGTACTGAGGACTTTCTGAGCTTTACACAAGATATACACTGATCCCAGACCTTACCCTCTGAATGTCAGTATGTGTATACCATCATGTATGTGTGCTTTTATACAAATGAGGCTATTTATGCTATGTAGCACAGTATTAGGCAGGCTACACAGATTTAATGGGAACTCACTCTCTTTATGCAGCCTATTATTAGTTTAACCAAAGCAAGGTCATGCTTGTGAAAGTAATACCTCTGAAACCTGATGGTGAAATAAAGATATTTCTCAGAGATTGTGCTGAATATGCTATTCAGTGTGTCAGCTGCACATTTTCTTTGCTGCACTTCCGTTAAGAAGGAATACAAGGTGTGTGTTGTGTCTGAAAAATAAAAATAAAAATATGTCTGAGCTGGGTCTTAAAAATAATAAAAGATACATAAAATCTTTTATTACAAAAAATAATAATAAGATACATTTGAAAATATCAATTTTCCTGACACCTCCCATTTTTGTTCTAATATACTGGCATACATAAAGGAGTAGGTTATTTTATACACACACACACACACACACACACACACACATATATATATATATATATATATATATATATATATATATATATATATATATATATATATAATCAAACTTTATCATTAATTTAAAAGAAATCTGCAAAATAAATACCAGTAAATTTGCGAAAATTTAAAAATTCAAAAATTTAAGCTTCAAGCCAGAAGTTATTAAAACAAAATTTGCTTTTTTGACTTATGGTCATAAATGCCCTTACACAATCAACCCCTTCCACGTCTCCTATTTTTAGTCTACATGTTACAGAGTAACTTGTTTATCAATGCTTGAATAAACATTTCATAACTATTTGAATCAACAAGTATTAACAGGGCAGTTCAAGAACATTTAGTATTTTAAAATAAGCTAATGTATTTTAGTACACTAGAAATCATTTGTCTTACAATCTGAATAAAAGCAACAAATATTATTTACAAAGATTACAGCAGGTTTTATTTTTTACATCTAAGTGGACCCGTCAAAAAAATAAATTTCAAGCTAAATAATAACTTATTGAATTTATAGGGGTTGTATGGGCTTAGGTTGAATAAACAAACAAACCAACCAACAAATAAATTAACTGCCACAATTCCTTAAATCCTCTTTGTCAAGCTTTTAATGCAAGAATTGCAATAAGATTTCAGTATGTGCCATGGGAAAAATATTCTGATATCGCTAAATGCACAGGTGAAGTTGGAGTTATTTTGGAATGATTTAACAAGATATGGTGACTCCAAGGCCTCAGTAGCTCTATAAAAACCCTCACACTTTCCAGCTATAGCAGTGTGAAATCATGGCTCTCCTGTGGATTCTCTCTTGTCTCGCCTTTATTGGCGCAACATACGGTATGTAACTTTGTATTTAACACTAATAATATTCGCCTAGTACTTGTGTTCAAGACTAAAACTGAAGCTATTTGCTATCTTACACAGGCACTGTCTAGAGATTAGGATCATAGCGACATATGGAAATATTGGTTTAAAAGTCATTCAGCAAGAAAGAAATTGTGTGTGTGTGTTATTTTAAGGTTGTGGTGTCCCCGCCATTTCTCCTGTGATCACTGGATATGCCAGGATTGTGAACGGTGAGGAAGCTGTGCCCCACTCATGGCCCTGGCAAGTGTCTCTCCAGGTGAGACCCACCCTCCTGTCTCTTCTGATCTCTACCATGCTGAACTCCCTTTAACAATACAGGCATGAATAAGCTGAATGGAACCACACTTCATTTTCTTGCTGTTCTCTTCTCAGGACAGTACCGGCTTCCACTTCTGTGGTGGATCCCTGGTCAATCAGTACTGGGTGGTGACAGCTGGTCACTGCAATGTGAGGTAGGGACAGAAATCTGAGCTTCAGGGTTTTGTTCTCCCTTTAGTTTTCTAAGAGAACTGCCCTACAAATTGGTATAAAACTTAACGTAAATGAGACGTCAATTAATGTAAATACCATGTAACTTTTAAGAATGTGTGCATGTACACAACCAGCTTTTGCAAAAATTAAATGAGACGCAAATGTATATAGACGTGAAAATATATTTCTGAATGAAAGGCTACTAAATCTCAATTTTTCAATTGGTTATTATTCCAGAAAATAAAACTATAAACCAAAATATCATTAATGTCATGACAGGGAATGTAATTTTTGGTTTGCAGGACCTCTCACCTTGTGATCCTTGGAGAGCATGACCGCTCCTCTAACTCTGAGAACATCCAGGTCCTAAAAGTTGCAAAGGTTTGTATTAGGTCTATAAACGTGCATGAACTCATATAATCAGATGTTAATTAGCACATTTATAGTAAGCTGATGCTTTGATCAGAAAATATTTTCTGGTTCAGATTAACAAGTAAGATAATAATAAAATAATAACTACTCTCTTTATATCCATTCTCTCTCCAACACAGTCCATCAGGCACCCCAGCTACAATTCATTGACCACCAACTATGATGTTGCCGTGATCAAACTGGCGTCGCCGGCCCAGCTCAACGCCCGTGTGTCCCCTGTGTGTTTGGCTGGGAGCAGTGACAACTTCCCAGGTGGCTTGAAGTGTGTCACAACTGGCTGGGGCTTGACCAGATACAATGGTAATGCAAAGCTTGTGATGGGTGTCATAAACTACACCAGACTTTATCTATATCAAGTGAAATTGTAGGCTTTTTAAAGACTCTTCTAAGAACAATTTCTGTTTTTTGGTTCTGTTATTCCACTTGTTCAGAAGGAATTTCTTCCTTTAATGTCAATGCTCTTGTTCTCTTTTAGCTGCAACCACTCCTCCACTTCTGCAGCAGGCTGCTCTGCCACTGCTGACTAACACTGATTGCCAGCGTTACTGGGGCAGTAAGATTACTAACCTGATGATCTGCGCTGGGGCCTCTGGCGTTTCCTCCTGCATGGTAACGCTGATCATCATTAAAACTTTATCAGTAAAACTGTAGCAAATTAAGAGGTTATGAGTTAGAGGCACAATGATTAGTTAAAGGATTAGACACAAAATATTTTTAAACTTTTACTTTTTTTTTTTACTTTTTGATATTGATTAACTAGTCTGCTTCACCATACTGTCAAGTCAGTAACTGGTTAAAACAAAACACATCTAAACATGTAACAACTTTTTAATGTGCTGATTATATTAGGCTTATGTTATTAGAATAAAACTAAATCAACCAGTATGCAATAAATATTTTATACCACAATTTTGTTAAGAAAAAATTAATTATAAAATTATAATTTAATACAATTGCCTGCTCTGTCATAAAAAGGCAGTGATTAATAACATGCTTTCTGGTTCTGCCTTAGGTTTGGTATAATCTCTGTCTACATCTGTTAAAAATATTGGTTTAATCTCAATAATATATGGATAACAGAAACTACGACAGTATATAGCAGGCTTTAAAGAAGAAGTTTAGCCAAATACTCAATCCAGAAACTTTTCACAACATGGAGTCAAACTACCAGTTTAGCATCATGCAAACTGTATGTCTAAATGATCAACTATGATGATTTAGTTGAACAACTAACACACCAGGTAAAAACTTGTTTAGCCAAAAAAGCAACCTCTGGATCAGTCATAAATTTCTCAGCAGTTTTGAAAAATCTTTTTTTAAAATATCGCGCTTAAAATTTCTATGAAAGCGACCATGATTGACAAATAAATAAATAAATAAATAAATAAATAAATAGGTGGTATTTTCAAAATACTTTTCCCTGCAGAACAGTTAAATTTGATTTTGTTCCATGTTCAGATTATGTTCTGGGAAATATAGATGTTTCTGGTTAATAATTCAATTCATTTTTATTTAGATCGAGCTTTTAACAATGGACGTTGTCACAAAGCAACTTCACAGGTTTCCAGATATACACTCCTGGGCAAAAAAATGGGCCAAACCCAAAATGGCAAAATATTAAGCTTTTAATGGTCTTAACAACAAATCATTGGTCAAGAAATTAGCAAGAATTAAACAACTGCACTCCTGAGAGCTCCTGTGCCACCATTTGCTGGTTTACTTTTGCTGCAGTGAACTGTTTTGGGAAAAGCTAGAAACAAGCAAATTCACTTATATAGTCTTCTTGTATGCAAAAGGTAAAATCATGATAATGATTTTCTTAAAAGATTAGTCATTATTTGGTTATCTAACACACCTGATGCAGCCCATCAAGGGCCTGATAACAAGCTCGTAAATGGAACCAGGATTGATAGAGCAGGGAGAGATCTACAGTATTTTTTTAATTCTTGCTAATTTCCTGACCAATGATTTGTTGTTAAGACCATTAAAAGCTTAATATTTTGCCATTTTGGGCTTGACCCATTTTTTTTGCCCAGGAGTGTAGATGTAGGCTAATAAGACATAAAGAACTCAAATGTATGCATATGTTTTCTTTCTTTCTTGTTTCAGGGTGACTCCGGTGGACCACTGGTGTGCCAGAAATCTGGCGCTTGGACCTTGGTTGGTATCGTCTCCTGGGGCAGTGGCACCTGCTCTACGTCCTCGCCTGGAGTGTATGCTCGGGTCACTGGGCTTCGCTCCTGGATTGATCAGACCATTGCCTCCAACTAAAGCCTTTACAGCCATGGTGGCTTGACCCCATTCTCTACTTCTTCCTTATAAATAAAGCCCAATACAATGCACATCATCAATTGTTTGCTTATGTTGCCAGCAAAACTGATCATTTGAGTTGAAAAAATATATCAAACATGAATATACAGGAGATATTGGTCAGCACTGTATTTCTTTTAAAAAACCTAACATACATACTAAAAAAAACAAAAACAAAAACAAAAAAAACACAAACAAACAAACAAACAAAACCCCAAAAAGAAATATTCATGTAACTAAAAAGTTTAATATTTATGAATAAACAATGACAAAAAGTGGCAAAAATAAATTATTTTTTATTATAAATAAAATTGAATTTGAACAAACAAAATAAAATATAGATAAACAACTAAAAATATACAAATAAAATATAAAATATACAAATAAAATAAATGAGAAAGACATTATGGCAACTGGTGCCTTTTAAGTCTCTATAGCAAACTGTGACATACAGTAATTTCTGGAAAAAAAAAAGTTTTAAACGTCTAGCTTAGCTGAGAGTCATTTTTTATCAAATCAGCTACAAAAGCTACATGGACTTAGTAATAAATATAAGGATTTGGGTTGTGATTTCTAAATAAAAAACTACGTACTGTAATTAGAAAACAAACAAACAAACAAACAAACAAACAAACAAATATAACAGACCCTCTGGTTCTTCTTCACTGAACACACTTTGAGAACCACTTATTACAATATTAGACCAAATGGCCAAAAGTATGTGGACACCTGACCATCACACCGTATGTGGTTCTTCTCCAAACTCCTGCCACAATGTTCAAAGCACACAATTGTACAGGATGTCTTTATATGCTGTAATGTTACAATCTCTCTTCACTGGAACTAAGAGGCCCAAACCTGTTCCAGCATGACAATGCGCCTGTGCACAAAGCGAGCTCCATGAAGACATGGTGTGTTAAGGTTTGGAGTGGAAGAAGTCGAGTGTCCTGCACAGAGCCCTGATCTCAACCCCACTGAACACCTTTAGGATGAACTGGAACACTGACTCTACACCAGACCTCCTCACCCAACATCAGTGTCTGATCTCACTAATGCTCTTGTGGCTGAATGGGAACAAATCCCCACAGCCACACTCCAACATCTAGTGGAAAGCCTTCCCAGAAGAGTGGAGGTTATTACAACAGCAAAGGGGGAACAAATCTGGAGTGGGATGTTCAACAAGCATGATATGTATGGGTATGATGGTCAAGTATCCACAAAGTTTTGGCCATATATACAGTATAGTGTATAAGAATAAAACCTATGAGGCAATTTAATGCCATTAATCTGTGAATTCGTAAATGATTGTTTATTTAAAAAAAAACTTGTTAAATACAAAACGTGAACCTGTAAAATGCATAGTGTAATACAAAAGACGTATTTTCTATTTTTATAGATTAATGGCATTAATGCTCTCAGTAGCCAAAAGGCATAAAAACATTTCCCATAAGCTAATTGTACTTAGCATACGCTGTGTAACGCCATTTACTGTTTATAACGTCGCCATGTTTGTAACGTTCTACTTTAGCTATTTATTAATTTCCCTTTTTACTGGATAATTTACTTTTTAATTTTTATTCTACAGAGGATAAATTTGACTTGCGACAAAAATATTGGCCCCTCTCAAGACATAAGGCTAACGGATACCTGTTAGCGTCTTGAGCCAAATCCAAGTCCTGGTAGTCCTCAGGGTCTCTGGCTAACGAATAGCGAACGAAATCGAAAAGGTTAATCATACATTTCTTACATTGAGTTTGGGTGAACAGTCACCCGAAATTAAAAAAAAAAGTACTTTTAGCTGGCGCTGCAGCGGCGCCGTGGCTTAGTTGGTTAAAGCGCCTGTCTAGTAAACAGGAGATCCTGGGTTCGAATCCCAGCGGTGCCTTTTGAGTACAACTTCGTGAAGTATGAAATAATAATGACAAAGATACCGTATTTACTCTGTATAATTACGCTAAATAATCAGTCTCCAAAACCAACATAGTATTAATTATGCTTTATTCACTACCAGAACTGTTAAACCATTTTATCATTTACAAAAAGACAGACAACCGGTAAACATGGAAGTATCTCTTCCACTGAAAATAAACTATACAAATAATTTACAGTTTCAAATCTCATTTCAAGACATTGAAAACTCGTTCTTCTACATAGGTCTGCATAGGCAAAATGAGCATGTTGAAAAAAGTACAGCTTAAAGTGACTGAGACAGTGCTTGATTTCTGGCAGTTTGAGATCTCCACATCCCTTCATTTATTACATACTTAATCATGATATCTGTAAAGGAAAAAAAATGCTGTCCAGTTCACTGGCTCTGCAAAAATATTTACAGTAAAGGTTTAGGGACACCTTGCCTGTTTCCTGAAATGTCCCAATTGTTTTTACTGACCACAAACACACCTCAAAGTTACACAGGACACATTTGGAGAGGAATGACACAGGGTTGGCAGTAATGGAATGGTCTACCAAGTCAACCGACCTTAAACCAATCAAGCTGATCTGCAGGGAGTTGGACTGAAAGGTTTTAGAGATGTTCTGGAGACCAGTTCTGAAAACCTTGCAGGGTTTAACCTGCAACAGACACAGCAGAGCAATTCTTAGGAATGCCTGGAAACACTGTTCTTATGGAGAAAGTGTGTGCAGCTGTTAAGAGATATTTCATCAATGTATAGTTTAATTATTTTTTTAGTTACTATCACAAATGATTACATGTGAGATATACTGTAATTTTCTTCAGAATAAGCATGGTCAGTCCTTAAAATGTTATATGTTAATCTGCAAACCAAAACATTTGAGAAAGCAAAGCGTCCCTAAACTTTTTGAGTGGCAGTGTATAACTAAAGAAACATACTTATATTACAGTATCATAACAGGGATCATTGTAGAAATGTGTCATGTGCATAGGTTTAGTATTATGTTTCCACAAGTGCAGAGTACTGGAATATACACTCACAGAGCACTTTATTAGGAACACCTATACACCTACTCATTCCTACAATTATCTAAGCAGCCAATCGTGTGGCATCAGTGCAATACATAAAATCATGCAGATATGAGCCAGCAGCTTCGGGTAATGTTCACATCATCCATCAGAATGAGGAAAAAATGTGATCTCAGTCATTTTGACTGTGGCATGATTGTTGGTGCCAGATGGGCTGGTCTGAGTATTTCTGTAACTGCTGATCTCCCAGGATTTTCACACACAACAATCTCTAGAGTTTACTCAGAATGGTGCAATAAAGAAAAAACATCCAGTGAGCGGCGGTTCTGGAAGGAAACGCCTTGTTGATGAGAAAAGACAGTGGAGAATAGGCAGACTGGTTCGTGCTGACAGAAAGGCTACAGTACCTCAGATATCCACTCTGTACAATTGTGGTGAGCAGAAAAGCATATCAGAATGCACAATACGTAGAACCTTGAGGTGGATGGGCTCCAACAACAGAAGACCATGTTGGATTCCACTTCGGTGAGCCAAGAACAGAAAGCTGAGGCTGCAGTGGGCACAGACTCACCAAATTTGGTCAGAAGAGCATGAATCCATGGACCCAACCTGACTTGTGTCAACAGTCCAGGCTGGTGGAGGTGGTGTAATGGTGTGGGGAATATTTTCTTGGCACACTTTGGGCCCGTTCATACCAATCAGTCATCGCTTGAATGCCACAGCCTATTTGAGTATTATTGCTGACCATGTGCATCCCTTCATGGCTACAATTTACCCATCTTCTAATAGCTACTTCCAGCATTATATTGCACCATGTCACGAAGCAAAAGTCTTCTCAAACTGGTTTTATGAACATGACAATGAGTTCCGTGTTCTACAGATGGCCTTCCCAGTCACTGGATCTGAATCCAATAGAACACCTTTGGGATGTGGTAGAACGAGAGATTCGCAGCATGAAAGTGCACCTTAAAAATCTGTTACAAGATGCGATCATGTCAGCATGGACCAGAATCTCAAAGGAATGTTTCCAACATCTTGTAGAATCCATGCCATGAAGAATTGAGGCTGTTTTGAAAGCAAAAGGAGGCCCTACTCAGTATTAGTATAGTGTTCCTAATAAAGTGCTCAGTGTACATAAGGTTTAACATTTGTGTGTAGAGGAATATGGTTCACCTGAAGTTACTATAATTAAACAAATATTAGGTTCATGTTGTTTGTTTAGAATGCAAACAGAATATAAAGAATAAACATTAGAATACCTTTTGAATAATTAGAATAAAATAAAAATTGTGCACCTTGTCTTCACAGAAAATAACATGTTCTCAAGTATAAAGTAATTAACAAGTGGTTTTAAGATAAGGTCTAGGGAATGCACCCTGCTTAGTTAGCAAAGCTAATGCATTCCTGAATGCCAGATTTCTAGCTGCGTTTTAAAAAGGTAACATACACTGCAAAATACAAGAACATCTCTAACTGCAAAATAGCAATAAATATATTCAGCATTAGGTCCTATGTCTCCACTGTTATGTATTTTATGTTTATATACATGCAACTACCAGAGAAATGCCTGAAGGCACTTAAACACTTCGGGTAATAATTCTGAATTAATCCAGTTATAACATACTAAAGTATTTCAGTGTATCTTTTCACTTAAGGCACAGTAAACACAAAATGATAGGCAATATATCAAAGAAATTGTTAGAAATGTTTTAAAAGTATTTAAATGTACATCTATGGGAAGTCCATTTGAGGTGTTAAGATAGTGACATTAACTTACGTGTAGCAGTAGATCCAAAACAAGAGAAAGAAATTATACAAGGTTTATAGACATTTGTGTTTGAATATTTACCCAAGAACCCTATTTTGGGGCTTTAAAATAAGAGAGCAACTAATGTTTAACAAAAACATGATACAATTAAGGTAATAAACAAACATATAATATAAAAGTCAAACAGGTCCAGAGGCCTTGCTAATGGCAGAAGACTTGTCCATCCATTCTCTTGGCGTTATGTCTTCAGTGGGGTCAACTTGGGGGAAAACCACAAAAAACACTCTCTGACCCAGATACGTGGCCCATTCTGTAGCAAACACAACATACGATCATGTGTGTAAACTTTAAACATCAATATAGTTTTCATTACAAATTATATTATCAACAATGTGAGTAATGCAATCTTGGAAATATTTACATGAATTTTAATATTTCGTAGTATTTGGTATGTCTGCCTTTTTCATTAATGAAAGTGTGAGCTCAATTCTAAAACTTTCTGTTTATTTCCATCTTTGAAGGGGAAAAAAAAAATCCCAGATTCAAGTGTGGTCTCAGACACTATAAACAGTATTTGTGAAAGGCCCTTTTCACATAGCATATTAGGAACACCGTTTGCTTTGTATGGTGATGCACAGTCCAGTAGGTGTGGGCGATATTGCCTTTAAAAAACAACACAATATTTACCACAGGTGCTCGTAACTTGGGAGAAACAGTACTGCACAGTTTACAGCCACACCGATGCAATTTCAATACATGTAAATGAATTTTTAGGCAAGTACATACAAATGTTATCATTTCTAAATGGTTATGATTTAGTCTGTCCTTTACTATATAGTTTTTGGGCAACGTTGAGTTTAAATGTGATAGGGTACTGAATTAAAAACATTTATATTAAACTTACCGATGAAGTTATAGATACACTTTGGCTTGTCTTTCCAGTACACTCCCAGAAAGTATACAGGTACTCCAGTGAGCATGATGACCAGTCCCACTCCACAGACCACAGGATCCGAGTACAGACTGAAGCCCAGCAGCAGGACCCAGAACAGGAGGTAACACACAGGAACCAACAAACTCACCTACGCAAAGGATAAGAAGAGATCAGGCGTGAATTAGTTGCAATTAGTCAATGGAAAAATTCAAAATTTTCTAAAAGTGCATTAGGATTTAGAAATGTTCTGCTGTATATTTTCAATTCAATTTTATTTATATAGTGCTTTTAACAATAAACATTGTCACAAAGCAGCTTTATAGAAATTCAGATTTAGATCCCTAATGAGCAAGCCAGAGGCAGCAGTGGCAAGGAAAAACTCCCTGAGACAACATGAAGAAGAAACTTGGGGAGGAGCTAGACTCAAAAGGAACTTGTCCTCTTCTGGATAAAGGGATTATAAATCATTACAATATACATTTGTAGAAGAGTAAAGGTAAACAAATAATAAGTGTGTTAAGGATGTTTATGAACTATTGTGAATAAGACTCCCGGGGTGAGCACAGGTCAGTATTTATGACTACAGCAGCAGTTCTTTGAAGGTATAAATTTACAGTATCCAGTATACTACACTATCAGCAAAGTTGAATACTGAAGTGTTTTCTCTTTTGTACTTCAATGTCATGCTGCTACCACAACAGCTTAGTCTTGACACACAAGGAAGCATCTTGGCTTTATTTTCTGAGTAGAGGCTTGTTTTAATGATACCTTGATAGGCCTGTACAGGTTTGGCTTCTTCCATCTGTAATACAGCATGCCAGCAATAGTGACTCCATAGGAGAGGTAGTTGATGAAGGACACATAGTTTATAAGGTTATGTGTTTCACCAATGCACATGATTACAATTGTGGCAGTGCACTGTATAAGAAGAGAGAAAATGAGAGGAAGGGAGACAGGAAGGGAAACATACAGACAAAGGCAAATGAAAACGTTAGAACTTGCTGATACCAAACTGATGTTAAACCATGACAAAACAATATATTAAGTATTTTGTACGTCATATAGCAACTCACACAGACAAGCAGGGCTGGAATTGGGGTGCAGCTCTTAAAGTGAATCATAGCTAGTAAGCTGGGTAAATGTCCCTCTCTTGCACCAGAGAAGCAAAGTCTGAAAGTGCACAAAAACATACCACAAACACACACACACACACACACACACACAGTAAATATACAAATACTCACACACAAAATAAAAAAAACATCTACTAGTAGGCAAGCATTTTCAGGATGAGTTCTATTCCTTTTTTGAGTAAGAGCAGAATGGAAAGATTTGAGTGTGATTATGGAGAAGTCCTACTCCTAAGCTCATTTTGAATAGTAACTCAGGGTATACACAACCTCTTCCAAACCTCTCACTCCCAATTTTCTTCTTATGAGTGAATAAAACAGTACAGATGATGGATTATTCATAGAAACACTACATTATATTACAGGCCTACTTCATTTTGAGTTGTGGAGGTTGAGATTAAACTCAAGTGACCAGTCAAATGAGCTGATAAATATAAGAACTCAAAAATTAATTAAAAAAACTTCGATGATGGGAGGCCCAGCATTGCCGCCTCACAATTCCAGGGCCCTGGCTCAATCCTGAGCTCAGGCTGCTGTATGTGTTGGTTTCTGGGTTCTCTAGTTTCTTCTCACCTCCCAGAAACTTTGCTGGTAGGTGGATTGGCTATGATAAACCGCCCCTAGATGTGAATAAGTGTGTAAATGTAAGGTGCCCTGTGATTTTCTGGTGTCCAATCCATGGTGTATTACTGCTTTGCCTCCAGAGTCCCTGGGATGGGCTCCAGATCCAGGTTTCTGATTTCTAACACAGGAATTTAAAAAATAATCACAGTCCCCGAGCTATGCTTCACGGACCCCACTTTGAGAATCACTGCACGAAGCTTACACTGACTGTAAGTCACTGAACTTCCAGAAGGGGGCAGCAGAACATTTCACTATATTCAATCACATGCCTTCTAGGAGACAGAAGTCCTGGGATGACAGAGCTGACCTGGATGAGGTGAAGAGGTAGCCATTGATCCCTCCGAATGTGGAGAGTGCCACAGAGATGGGAATGATTGTGGAGAACATTCCAAGCAGCTTCTCTCCAAATGTCTGTTGGACATAAGTGTCAGAATGTAGCACATCCTCAAGACAATCACTACTGAGATGTCAGGTGTAAGAATGAATTGGGGTATATAACCTAAAGTTTGGGAAATTATGTCAAATCACTTAGAATTATACTTTTAGACTGAGCCACTAGTTCAAATCTCTGGCTGAACAGCTTGCAAGAGGGAAGAATGTGTTGTGTACTTACTACAGCCACAGCATTGGAGGACAACAGCTCATCTGGGGACATGGAGGAGAAGTAGGCGATGTTGGTGAGCGTGTACACAAAGGTCACCAGTGGAATGGAGATGTAAATTGCACGTGGAAGGTTCCTGATGAAACGACAGTTTTCAGAATATTGTTCAACAGCACTTACGAGTGGAGTGTATTTCAGATGTATGAAAAATACAGCAAGATGTAGATATTCAGGGATTCCATCATATAGCTATAATCAGTAAGATAAAATATCACTCACTCAGAGTGTGGAAATAAAGGTACAGTATGTTTATATTCTTCAGTCAAAGAGCTAAAGGTCACATTCTGAGAACTTGTTGCTTTCGGATAAGTCTTTTCCCAGCCCTTACATTGAATCCCACAAAAATATGGCACAAAATGATATGAAACCATATTTACAGCATACCAAACTATAACTGCACCTTATTAATACATTGTTATTTATTTGTGCACTCAACCAGTACCAACCACCCAAACTGCTGTCATTTATCCTTGATAACAGCCAATATAACATTATCAACACCTTTATCAAAACACTCAGTATTAAAGGAGTCCATGCTCACCTCCTGGGATCCACCACCTCTTCTGTGACGTAATTGAGAAAGTTCCAGCCACTAAAGGCAAAGGACGCCTGAAGGAACGCCAGAGCAATCTGCCCCACTGACGGTGTCTTATAAAACTCAAATGCTATTTGTGGTGTAAGACCCTTGTAATTACCTGAGGAGATAGGACATTATATCACTGTTTACATTTATCTGTTTGAGGATGTTTAGATAAAATACAATAGGATAATCCTTTGCATTGGGATACCACTTGAAACCATATACTCGGAGAAATAAGAATTTCTGCGACCCTGACCAGGATAAAACTCAAGAGGAATCGAGTTTGCTGGGATTATATTTTGAATAATCAAAAATTTGACTGAGCCATGATTTGAGGCTACTGTTTCCATATTCAATTTATTTGTCAGATAGCAAATGGTACCACTCTTGTGTAACTGGATTCCTAATTTTATTCCTAACCGTAACACTTCCTATATTTAAAATAGGAATGTTTTGCTTTTTCTTGTGTACAGTAACACCATTCAGTGGCTAAGGCCAGCACACAGCAATATCATAATTATTCTACTTGATTTCCTATCCTTCCTACTTAACTAGTCATGTTTTTTTCATTAACATTCATAGGTGAGACCTGTTAAATGGTACCTGGTGCTACAATGCACTCACCTTCGTAGATCTGGAACAGTCCCACAACTATAATGAGGCCCAGGGCCAGCAGCTTCCCTACAGTGAAGATATCCTGGATACGTGTGGCCAGACGCACGCTGAAGCAGTTCACCCACGTCAGAAATACTGCAAACACAGTCACACACACAAGCACACTAAACATCAGATCTCCAAGAGGAAACTGGGGTCAACTGTATATAACTGTATATAATTTTATTTGTGGACACTTTCAGCCACAAAACATGCATGCTAAATTAGCCAGCTAGTTAACTTACAGTAGATATTTCTAGTGATTAACAAAATCTTGATATATATAATATATTGTGATATTTGTAATGATTTAAAATAATACATCCTTTAAAGTGCCAATGAATTGGCTTTAAAGGTATGTTCTCTTTGATAGGAGTGTATGTGTCAAAGGGTTTGACTGATTTTGAGATGCACTAGTTATGAAACACTAGTTTTTTAATTTTAAAGGCATTTTCAAAAGTTACTGCAAATAAAAACATTATTTTTTTTTTGCTTCTGACTTTTGGGACATTTTTCACACATAGTTAGGTGTACACCTTAAATATATGTTAGTCATCTGGAATTTGGAGTGACGTGGAGAGTGACCCCTAGCCACAACCACACACAAAATCATCAATGAACATTGTTTTTTTGGGATTGTAGCTAGCTAACCATGTACATTACATAACCACTCCTAACAGAAATATGACTAGCTTCTAGCTGAAGATTAGCGACTGCCTTGTTCTTGGATGCATACTTTTGTGATCACACAGGTGTCTTCACCCCATCTAGCTAGGTGGCAGATAATGTAAAGAAAAAAACATTTAAGAAAAGAGAATGGGGCCCAGGCTATATAAATTACAGACATTTTCAGTCGCCTATTTGCAAGCACCCACGCAACAGCTTGTGCAAGAACATGATAGCTAATATGCTTGGATACTTGCTAACAAATGCTAACTTACAACAATTCACAGTAATTACAATTACATGGTCTATTCTTTGGTGAAAAAAGTAAACTATATAGAAATCTTTACAATGGCTGGAACAAGGCTTTCTCTGAATTTAGCTGGTTGGCTGGCAGATTGTCAGTTTGTTGGTCTTGTTAGTTTTATATAACCATGAATATACGCATCCACAAAAAAGGTAGCTAGTAGCTAAAAGTAAAATAGAAGCCAGTCATATTTCTATTAACATTACTTGAGTAATAGAACTGCACAGTAGATAGTTACAATTCAAGGATAGCGATATCTGCTGCTGTGGTCTTGGTTCAGATCCTCTGGCCATGTTTGGTGCAGGGCTACACAAAAAAATCATACTAAAAAATGATGCCGTTTCCACTGCACAGATGTTATACCAAATGACCTTACACATGCACCTGAAGCACAGCAGCTTGGTGAGTGTACAGAAGAAAAAGGGGAGAAACAACATTGGAAAGCTACACTATGAGTGACCTTTAAAATGGCCTAAACACCTGCCTGTAGTGAGAAGGAACAAATTTGTCCTAAATGAAGTTTTAATATGTACTGAATATTAATTATATTGAAATATTTAAATATATTGAATATTAAACATATATAATATTAAATTAAATACTAAATAAATGATGACATGCAAAGAATAACCAGCCAGTGACACATTACGCATAGAGCACATTCATCAAGACCAAATTACACTGCTACTGGCAGAAACATAGAAACCTTGCCATGACTAATTGCTTAATCAGCTGTTATTATTGTGGGTTTAGCTGTAAATTTGGAGTACACTCTGTGCTCTTGGCACTCTAATATGAATAAAGTTTTAAACTAAATATCAGTTGTTTATGTTCAGGATTTAAGCTATTGCAGTACAAAATGCAGACAAGCAGTCATTCTCAAACATCTGCTAGGGCACTGCAGCTACTACAGTCTGCTACAGAAATGTTTGAATCAAATAAAAGTACATACAGTACTGTTCCTTACAAATTGGTCAATTAATCATGAGCAAGAATCCATGAAGAATTGTGCAGCCCCGGGTGACACTTAATGGTTCATTGACTTCTTGCTCCAAATTCCAGTTGACCAACAGGCATTTAAGCGCTATGCCTTCTTCCAAGACCAGTGAAAAATATGCCAAAAGAATTCCAGAAGAAAAAAAAACACTATGAGAATGTGGGAATCCTTAAAAAAGGAGGAGTGGAATTGTAAATCTTTCAGCTCATCCATCACTGTCCCAGTCACTCTCTTTTCCTACATGTTCTCTTTTTCCCCCACTGTGAAACCTAAGGCTTTTTTTTTTTTTTAACCTCACCTAACAAATTGCTCTGTGGCGTAATAGAACAAAAACAGAGGGCAATGAGCAGGTCTGTGAAAAGATGGAGTGCCTCACTCTTTTACAGAACTCTTCTCTTGTGTGGGCTCCACAAACAAGAGTAAGTAATTAGGGTTATGCAATAATCACACGCCTAGTCGTCTCCATCACAGCACAGTCAAGTGCTCCGCTGTTGTTGCTTACTGCCCCCTGTGAGAGTTTGGCTTAATCAAGAATGAATGTGCTCTGCATGTGACATACTGGCCGTCTACTGTTTTGGTTTTATCTTTCAGAATGCTGTTTCTATTCACTGATCACTTTTTTGAGCTCTCATTACACTGCCACTGTTTCATGGAGTGTAGCTGCTGGAACTCTGGGAAGGTGGGTTGGCTGATTGGTCAATTAGGCAGGTTGGTATTTCTAAAGAACACAAAGCCAAAAAGAGTAAGATTTACTCCTTAGTGCTTCACATCTTCTTAAGCTGTGCTAATGAGCCAATAAGACCCTGAAATATGCCTTAACATTTTTGTGTGCTTCAGTATTGAACAAATAGTGCAATCCTATTATATTCAATTAACACAACTTGTGTTAATACAGAATGATCCAATGAGGTGCCTATAATTCTTACATTATTGTCTAAGTGCCTACTATTTAAACCCTTACACACGTTTTGGTCTTGGTGTCCATGTTAATAACACCGTTCCACATGAACTTACTACGAATTTTCACCAGACTCTGAACTACTGTGACTTTTCTGCACCATTCTGAAAAATGTTTTCTGTAGCAGCCTAGACACAGTATGCTTATTTATTTATTTATTTATTTATTTATTTATTTTACAAATTTATCTCCCAGTTACTAAAACAATACAGTCATTCATTAATAACAGTCATTTAAAAAAAAAAAACAGGGCCATTTACCCAAGAAAGAGCCAAGGAGTGAGAAAAATGAATTAAACAAACTATAAGACGTTGCTTTACTCACATATGCAGACAGTGGAAAGCATACGTGTGGCCATATACGGAGGAACACAGTTGGGAAAGGCAGGCTGTAGGACATAGTTGGAGAAAGTGAGGGCTATTACCGCCAGAGTAGTAGGGTACATGATCAATACTGCACTCCATAAAAGCAGGAACCTGGAAGAAGGGGGAAGAGGAAAGGGATGGGACATTTTATGTAACTTAACTGTAAAAAGAACGAAAACTGATTAGACTACAGGTGTTGCTGATGCATTTCATGAAATCCATGAGAACATAATTTCGCTCAGTAAGAAGAAATACTATGACTTTTACAACTGAAATTTAGTCTGCAACTTGGCATAATTTCTGTTTGAACTTAATGCCTTATTTGTAATCTACCTTACTCTCATGTGCAATGTTACAACTGAGCATATGAAGCTTTTCAGAGGAACTGCACTGATGTACACCCCTGAGCAAAAAAATGGGTCAAGCCCAAAATGGAAAAATATTAAGCTTTTAATGGGCTAAGCAACAAATCATTGGTCAGGAAATTAGCAAGAATTAAACAAATAGATAAAGGAACTTAGTGTGGGAGAGCATTTAAATTTCTTAAAATGTTTAAGTCTTGTGGCCCTTGATGGGCTGCATCAGGTGTGGCAGACAACCAAATAATGACTAATCTTTTAAGAAAAAAAGCATCCCAGAAGATATTTTTGGAAAACTTTGGACACCCAGACATGTTATTTTGAATTTTATATCAAACATTTTAACCATTATCATGATTTTACCTTTGTGTACAAGAAGACTATATAAGTGAATTTCCCTGTTTCTAGCTTTCCCCAAACAGTTCACTGCAGCAAAAGTAAACCAGCAAATGGTGGCACAGGAGCTCTTAATGTTTAATTCTTGCTAATTTTCTGTTGATTTGTTGTTAAGACCATTAAAAACTTACTATCTGCCATTTTGGGCTTGGCCCATTTTTTTGCCCAGGAGTGTATATTCCAAAAAAAACCAAAAAACAAAAAAAAACCAGATTGATTGATTGACAGCTTTATTTTTAATAACTTACCCGATCAGGCCTCCAAAAATCTCTGTAACATATGAGTAGTCTCCCCCTGACTTAGGGATGGTGACCCCAAGTTCAGCATAACAGAGAGAGCCAAGAGCAGCGATGCCCCCTCCTAATGTCCATACCACCAGTGCCAATCCAACAGAACCCGAGTGCTCCAGGACCCCTTTAGGAGAGATGAAGATCCCAGAGCCAATGATGTTACCTGCAGAAAAAAAATCTGTGATGTTATATTGCCATGGTTCTCAAAATGGCATGGGTGACCCCCAGGGATCCGGGACATATAGGCAGTGAGTGCTCAATTTTAATATTTGTATTTCTAATGACGTAATGATGGTTGAGATCACAATGGATACTACTGAGATAATTATTACAGTTTAGCTATTAAATGTAAAAGCCTAATAGCAAATGACTTGATGGGTTTAAAACGATGCCAGTCAGACTAATGTGAATTTACCTGCAATATTAATACAACTCACTAAATTGCTGTTAATATGACACAAATGATTTCAATTCTAGATTTTAAAACAGTATAAATAAGACTGTTTCAATTCTGTGGGGGAAAAGTTCAGGACTAAAAAGCTTTACTGCTCCAATGAATAAATTTGAATTCTCTTTACACTGAAAAGGGGTCCTAGTTACAAAAAGTTTCAGAACCCCTACAATACATCTATAGTGCAGCAGATGGAACGTAGCCGTTCTTTTAGTCTATTAGCTATGGTATTTTAAAATTGCACTGTAATCTAATGCTTAATTAGGCCTTATGAAACAGGTAAATTAAAGAGTACCATGCTAAGCATTGTAACCTAGCTGTACTTCAACATAGTTGTGGCAATTGGCCAAGGAGGACACTGACTATATGATGAGGATGTCAAGGATGAAATTCAATCAAAGTGATAGATATAAAAATAAAATGGTAGGATTGAAAATCTTTTTTTCTGTTTCTCCCACCACCCAAAACATGAATAAGTGAGTGTTTCATGAGTGAAACGAGTAAAAATCATTTTTACAAGGAGGATGCCACAACAAGGAGATTGCCCTGATTGAAACCAATCAAAATCATTGAAAACTTCTATAATCGAAAGTTACAGTATGTAATGAGTCCTCTACCAAATCACTAAATGTGTCATTGTTCCCAGTGGGCATTGTGACCGACCTTGGACAATCTTTAACCATGCCAAGGGTTTACTAATATTGCAAAGCCTGTTTTGTTGTTAAAGTGCAGCCATAATATGCATATGAAATTAAGGCCATGTCACCTCAACAAGCTTTCAGTCACAGGACAAGTGGCGCACAGTGAGCTTACATAAAGGCATATATCAGTAATTTACTGCACTGGGTGTCAGCAGTCCAAGCTGCCACCAGCAATAATCCATACCACATGGAGCTGTGTAAAGCAGAGATGCACTTCCTGTGGTTTACAGATTATATAACTGTACATTTCACAAAAGCAACTATTTGCACTATAGTGAATATGTGCATATGACTTTGCCTATGTGTCCACACACTGCCTGTGACTCACTCTGCCTACTAGATATTTTGTTCAAAATAGTAACAGCGTTTATCTGTAACGTGGTCACTGTCGATGCCTAATTACTCATGTTTTAGGACTGTGGTGTGATTAACAGGTTTTGGGTCTATGTGTTATTAACACTATCTGATTTGACAAGAACCCATGTCTGTGTGTATTAAATGATTACAATTCTTTTAAGCACAATTTGAAAACAATTCATTTGTGTGGGCCACGGGGCTTGGGGGTGTTGCAGGCATGGTGGCTTAGTGTTTTGCACGTTTGCCTTGCACCTCCATGGTTGTGGGTTCAATTCCTGCCTCCGTCCTGTGTGCACGGAGCTTGCGTGTTCACCCTGTGCTTCAGAGGTTTCCTCCCCCAGTCCAAAGACAGGTGTTGTAGGCTGATTGGCATATCCAAATTGTGTGTGCGATTGTGCCCTGTGATGGGTTGGCACCCTGTCCAGGGTATCCCCCATTTTGTGCCCTGAGTCCCCTGGGATAGGCTCCAGGTTACCCCGTGACCTTCTGTAGGATAAGCAGTATAGAGCATGGATGGATTTCATTTTTGCTGGCTGAACTGTTCCCATAATGATGTTGTCTCTCTAGAGCTGGCTACTGCTCTGACTAATAGAGCTGCAATATTAGCATGGTCTGGAATTGCATTGTCCCTTATGGACTTAATATTGTCTTGTTAACAAATGCCATATAATCCACCCTGTTTATTATGTAGGTTAATTTGGACTTCAGCTGGTGTGACAGATTGTGTTGTTATGTTCCTGCCATTTGCTTAGCTGTGTTGTGAATGAGCAATGTAAAATTACAAAAACTGAATGGTCTCTTATCTGCTGGAAACTAATAAAAAGTTGATTACAAAAAATATTAATGGCACAACTGACAGTGTACTAATTTGTCATGTGTGATTAAGAGAGAGAGTGAGAGAGAGAGAGAGAGAGAGAGAGAGAGAGAATTACAGGTCAGGCGGTGTGCATGTCAATGCCGGAGTAATGGTGCGTTCAAGTCATGGTAAGTCAAAGGCCGTATTTACGAGTTGAACGCACATGAACGCCACCACAAAGTCGTAATTACGAGTGGGAAACTCGGCATGTGGGGTGTTGTGTCGGTAAGAAAACATGGTGGAATCAGTGGGTGCAGTGTCTGTATTTGACGGTAAATTAGTTGAAATTGAATGGGTATTTAGCAGTCACGTGTCTCTGTCAGGCTTTTTTAGTTACAGTAGAACAAGCTAATAAAGTTTACAGTGGCTTCATAAAGTGACGAAAAACATAAAAAAAAAGCACAACACGCCTGATGCGCATTCTTTGTTCTTCATTTTCTAGAAGTAGAGTTAAAAAAAAATACCTTGCTGTATTTTTGTAGTTAATTAAGAGAAGGTACACCGCCATCTTGCTCCGACCAAAGTGACTTGAACGCACCTGACATTGTAATTACAACTTCCCAACTCTTAAATACGATCTTCCCAGGAGCACTTGAACGCACAGTAAGTATCTGAGCCTCACACATCTCTAAACCAGCTGAAGTGACAGCATTTACCAGCTCGACTCCTTTCACCTCATAGAGTTAACTGTGTAACTGTATAACTGTTTCAAGCAGTAAAAGTAATCAATAAATTGCTATTTTCCTCAAGTTCTTTCTCACTGCATGATTTATTGTTTTCCAAAGTTCACACCTATCTAGGTTAAGTTTCTCTTATAAAGTTTGTTGTTGCTAATAATAATAATAATAGGATTATTATTATTATTAAGAAGGAGAATGTAAGTAACTACATTGCATGACATTACATAGGAAAGTAAAACTTTTTCACATGCTTTAGCTCACCTATAATGATGGTGCAGGCGCTCAGGAGTCCTATTTCTTTCTTGAGAGTCACTCGCTCCGGGATCGTGTCGCACTTTACCTCTCCGTCTTTCATGGTGCTCGGCTGAGCCTCGGCCTTGTGCTTGGCGTTTCTTTGCCGCTCCGCTCCATGCATTTCAGCGAGCAGCCCCAAAAGCAAGCTCGGCTCTCCCTCTCTTGAACTGCTCTCAGAGCATTGATGCACGGTGAAAAGAAGGCGCATGCGCAGCATCCTCCGCCATCCAGGACAGAATGCTAACGACTCCTCAGAAGTGAGCGAGTGGAGGACTAGTTGACTGCTCTATATAAGGAAATGGCGTGTGACTAATGGGTTTAAGATGTGTTTCAACCTTCGACAGATTTGTGGTTTTGTTGTGGGATAGCTGTTATCTGCAGGCACAGAATGATCACAGGATCCATCACTGTGTCTAGATGGAGGTGTGTAGAAATCTGTTGAAGGGGTCCATTATGTTTACCACTCTGTAACTTGAAATGTGTTAACCTGCTATTCCACCATGTACAAGTAGTCAAAGTCTGTATGCCAGTCCAGCAAGGCTGCTGTTAACTCCAACCATGTTACTCTCATGCAGCTCCTGGGAGGGCACAATCTCATACAGAGAAGGTAAAATACAGAAGAAATGTATAAAGGAATTCCAGGAGCACTTAAGACATATTTTACAATGAAGCAGCTTCCTCACACCTCTATTCACCCTTGAAGGATCTCTGGCATGGAATTTAGTAAGTCAAGTCGTGAATTTGTGCTGTGGCTTTTCCCTGGCTAACAGCGCCGGTCACACAATGAAGGGTCCTGGATTCAGTTGATCCCCGCCAGAGAGCCTGTTCAAAGTGGAGCTGCTTTGTAAGCCGGCAGGAAGGCCCAAACACTGCCAGCAGTGTGCAGCCCTTAAAGGGAGAAGTCGAGCAGAAAACCAATACATCACAAGAGCCACCAAGGAAAGAGGGAGAGAGAGACCAAAACTGAGGGAACGACAGATTGCTTGAATGAGGGAGTCGCTGAGACAATGAGAGCATACTCACCAAATACCTTGGGAGTCTAGTGGAACTCTAAAGCACCCTAAATTTATTACAGTTTGAAAATAGGACACACTGAGACTCACTGTATATGGCATCTATTGTTAAAATTCACCTTACTCAACCATCAAGACAAATATGTGCAGTCTGGGGTTAGCACAAAGATGCCAATACAAGACTAAGGTTTAAATCGTGGTTAAACAATAGACCGAATAAAGTTCTGTACATTCTGTCTAAGAGTTAAATGCATTTTTGCATATTTGTCAAGTTCAGCTCCATCTTGTGGGAGTATCTAAAAAGAAATGTTTATTTGCACATACTAAGAAAATTAACTAGATTAACTGGACAAATCTACATTATTTAAAAACAAAATCACATACTTTAGTTAATGGTTACTTCCCTCTATGTCAGCGTTTCTTTAATGTATCCAGTGTGTTAGAGAAAACCCTCTAAATCAAGCAATGCAAGTGTACTTGACCACGACTGGGAAAAACAGCCTAGCTAACAAGAGACACAGTGCATCAGGATTGCAGCGGAGTCAAACCTTTCTCTGTTGTGTACTGTTTACCCTCATTACAAACAGTCTACTCAATTGTGATGGGTTCAGTTGCTATTGTAGAACAGCAGGAGATAAGTTTAAATCACAGCATTAAAATAAGACAGCACAGTGATACAATGGCTGGCGCTGGTACCTCACAGCTTGAGGGTCCCACGTGGGTTTCCAGGTTCTCGTTTCCTCCCACCTCCCAAAAACATGCTGGTAGGTGGACTGGCTACTCTTTTTGCCCCTGGTGTGAGTGAATGTTCAAATGTGTGTGCGCATGGTTCCCTGTGATAGACTGGTGTCCCAACCAGGGTGTGTTCCGAGGATAGACTCCAGTGCCTTGACCAGGATACAGAGGTTACTGAAGAGGAGTGAATAAATGAATAAAAATGACAGACTACGAATTCACTTTTTTTTCCAAAGGACAAACAAACAAACCAAAAAAAGCCAGTTTATCTGAATTTTATTAACTGCACTGCAAAACAATGTTTTGGACATATTCGGCTTTCCAGAACAAAAAACAAAAATATTCCTTTTTCCTTGAAGAAGAACTAAACTCAAAGGTTTTTATGGCCTTGGAGTTTGAGTATTTAGTTTGCATTAGGTTAGAGTCTTTACATGGCAAACAGCAGGTAAGTCCTGTGTGAAAGTCTCTGCAGAGTGCCATGTGGCACAATATCATGGCAGTATATCATGGAAAAAAGCCCAGATGTGCTGAGCAGTGGCCTGCCCCACAACAGGCTCCAGCTCCTCAACTGAGACATTGCTGATCTTATGGATGCTAGAGAAGCGCTGGAGTAGGGCCAAGGCCTTCACCTTGCCAACCCCAGGGATCTGCTGTACCAGGTTCAACACCACTGGGTCCAGCAGTCTGGCTGTGCTTCTCCTGCGGAATGGGTTCTCCTTGCTCTCTCCATGCACCTGTGGGAGAAAACATTTATAATGTGACATTCAGAAAGAACTGTAGCAGGTGGGATGTGATTTAGTCTGTTTGAAGGAGGAGATCTGGAACAAGTCAGAGAGAACATAATGGCTGATGTAGCACACCTGATATTTGTTTCCCCAACATGTATTTATGTATTTCTCTCTCTCTCTCCCTCTTGTTCTGGCAATGAGCTTTGTGTGTAAGACAAGCTAAGATGCAGAAGTGCATAGCAAGCTGGAAAGATGCTGTTTTAAGTTTCCGTTTAGTGGCTGCCTCGCCTGTGTGATGCTCATAAATGGAATGGTCATAAATACAATAAATAAAATTCACATTCAAAATGATCAAGATCCACGCCATTATGCAATTCATCACCAGCAATGACCTTCTCATGCTACACAATGTAGTTAAACCTATAGCTATCCATGTGCATTTGAATGTGGATACGTTACTGGACTGCAGTGTGGAGCACTCACCCTACCTCAGTACAAGTAGTATTTAAGTATGCTGGCTTTCCCATATCAAGAAACTGTTACATAGGCTACAGTTGACAACAATAGCCATCTAATGATATTTTATCAGATTGACTTTAGTATTTGGGTTACATTCCAGAAAGATGGAGCCACAAATCAATATATGAACGCATATTTCTTTTGTTTGTACAGAAATGTGTACAAATGGGGTTTTATTTTGGAGCTCAGTAAAGCAAAGTTCATCAAACAAATGGCGCATCTCCCAGTAGTCTCATGCTAATGAAACTACTCTTTTTGCAGAGAAGTCCTGCAAATCAGAAATGCGCACCACTATTAACTACTTTCCCATGCAAAGACTGAGGAAAAGAAGAAAAATAGATGTACCTTCTCCTATGCCTCAACACTTTGGGCTAGTTTCGTCCTTTAATGCAGTTTTTGAGTTGGAAGTTGGGGGTGGGAGTTTTGCTCCATCCCTCCCCACGAGCTTCAGCAAGCTGTTCTTTAAAGCTCAAAAGTAAAGTAACAGTTACACCCCTAATGTGCAGGGTCAGAGGAGTTTCTAATTTGCTAAATTGTTATGAATATATATATATATTAAAAAAAGGTTGTTTTGGGTGATCAGGCAAATTTGGGTGACCAGGAATGTTTTTTTAAAAAATTTATTTATATTTTAAAGAAGTCAATCAACACTTTTAGCAAAATATTTGAAGGCTTTACCATATTATAATCAAATCACCATTATGGCATTCTCAGTGAAAGTACACATACTGCCAACTGTCTGTTTCTTACTGTATTACAGTACGGTATTTGGGCACAACTTTACTTGAACATTACAGGCACCACTACCATTCAAACTGACTAACAAGTTTAATTAGTTAGTTTAATTAACTATTACGTTTAATAGTGCCTGGAATTTTTAATATCCTATTAAAGGGTAACAAACAAGACTAGACATAACGACATTTAATGTCTGTTATGAGGTGGTCCAACTGGGCAACATTTTAGTATGTATTAGTTCAATTTAGTTAAGATCGAACTCCAGTGTTTTTAAACAGTCTTTTAAAACTACATTGAACTACAGCGTTTCAACAGTAGACATATTTTATTGCTGTTTAGATGAATGTTGAGCAACACTAGTGTATTTGGTATTAGAACTAAAATGTTTTGGGTAGAGCTTTACATCTGACAGTGACTCACCATCTGTGCAATGAGCTGGGCTGCTTCACCAGGACCTGAGACATGCAGCAGGGTCAGGCCCAGCTCCAACACCACAAACTTCTGCAGTCCACTGAAGTACTGCTCACTGAGACGAGTCTTCTCCGCCAAAACAATCCCATGGAAGTTACTATTGGCCTGCAACATAATTACCTAAATTAATAAGCTGTAAAAATGGTTTAAAAAATGGTTATAAATGGTTTCCATATACAATGTAATGTGTACAGTGTAATAAAGAATTATGTTTTTAAGTGCAGATTAAATGACATGATTTCCACCAGCATTAATTAAAGAGCAATGATCTATATTTATGGCATCACACCATGTAACTATGGCTAGATTAATCACAGAAGATGATCTTTAATAGAATATGTATTTGCTGGTTGAAGATACAAATAATATGCACACAATTGTGCCAACAAATCTTCATTTTTCATATCTACATTTGTGTGACACTCACTTCCAAATTCATAACTCCTGTGCATGCTACATGAAACATTTTGGGAAAGGTATAACCTGTTATGGAAAATGGTGGGGGAAAAGGGAAAAAAAAAAAAAACCCTTAAATGGAACTCCTGGTCTTCACAACCCCATGGCTATACATGCAGCAGTTTTGCAACAAAATATATTTTAAGACAAATACTTTGGCTGCATGTGTAATATTTCTCCAACACAATACAAAAGATATTTAAAAAGTTCTTATGGTTAAAGAAGAAATTGGAGGATTTGTTATGTCAGTATACCTCCCACTACTACCTGCACCCTACAATGTGTCAGATAGACAAACATGATTCATTTTGACAACTTTAAGTTTCATTCATGCTGACATTATGGTACACAAGTTACTGTCAACTGACAGCACAGGAAAAGAAACATTTCTTTTTGTCAGGACCCACATACAATCAAAACAACATTGCTTCAGATCATATGTTGCACTTAAAGTGAAGATACATCATCAAAACTTACTTACATTTCTGAATCGAACAATTTTTCTTTTGTAGTCATTCCCTGCCACCAAGTCACTCTCTGACACGTACAGGACACAACTTTTGTTACTGAGGTGAAGGTCCACAACACCAAGCTCCTCCTCAAAGACAATCTTCACACTCCCTGTGAAGCAGAATAAAAACCAGTAAGCAAGTATATTAGAGGTGAACAAGTAGCAATAGTCATTTGGTCTTGATTAGGATTTCAGAACTGTAGAGACAATCTAAAAAGAAAACATATTTGCAAATAGCTAAGGTCTAAATGATAGGTCTGCAACCCTGATGCTGAAGTACTCCCTGTCCTTCACATGTTAGCGTTTTCCCTCCTCTAACACACCCACGTCCTCTCAGGAAGGGCTGGTAATTAACTGGTTAGTTTAATTAGGAGAGATGGGAGAAGGGAAAACACTAAAATGTGCAGGACATGGGTACTCCACGATCAGGATACTACAGTTTACACACTTTGGTACACACCTTTAAAATGCTGCACTAGTGTGGAGCCCCTCCACTTGGCGTTGATGATGACATGTCCGTATGGAGGTACAGCACTAACCACCACTGCTGCTGAGGGCTTGGGCTCCATCGCAGTTACATAAGCACTACCATATTTATCTACAGATAGTTATTCAGCACCGACATAACATAAAGGAGTATCTTCTCATTAGTTAGTGGCAATAATCTAAGACTGCAGCTAACAGTTTATGGCAGTGTTACCACCAGGGCTGCACGATACTGAAGAAAAATGAGATATGCAATAACTTGTTAAATAATAATAATAATAAGCGGTACAATAATGCTATAAGTGTGCAAAATCAATTGAAATTATATTTATATATAGATTTAAAAACTGAAAATGGCATAACCAACATACATATTTCATGTTCTTTTGAGAAAAAGAAAGCATCCTCTATGTGAGTCGCCCTAAAACTTTTCCTAACTTCTTTAAGTATTAAAATCATTCAGTTATCGCAAACCCTATCGCGATATTTACATTTCGATAATTTCGATATATCATGCAGCCCTAGTTACCGCTTACCTTCATGACTAGTTCACCACGGCCAGCTCGCTAGCAAACTAAACTAGCTTAAACCAGCTTAAACTAGCTTAATACCTGCGATGTGCCACTAATATCGAACTAAATTATTATTTTCGAAATTCATTCCAAAATAATTTCCCTGACTGCAAATGGTTTCAGGAGGCAACTTCTGTTTAAAAAAAGAAAATAAAATCGAGCTAGCCTGCAAGTATAGCACATCACAACAACAAACCCTCTTAAATCTCGCGCGCGTTAACGTTCCAAAAAATCTCGCGAGATTTTCATTTTCCCCAGCCGCTGTTCATTGGCTGCTTCTTTTCCATTTAAATGGTTGAAGAGAAACAGAGACGCATCCTCAGCTCCAGGCGCTCACACACAGGAGTTATACAGCAGTGCGGTTAGGAGGCACTCTCACATTCAAACAGCGATTACAGCAAGGGAAGTTTGGTGGAGCAACTTTTGGTGAGTGCACTGATTTGTGTTTTTAACTCGAATCCTCAATCCTTATGATGCTGACTTAGATTTTTAAATTGTTGAAAAAAAAATAAAAGTAATGTTACCTGTCAAACCTGTTATTGTCAAAGAGTCATGAAATGCAAAACCAAGAGCAGTAAGGTAACACACACACACACACACACACAGAGTAATTCCTGTCAGCTGTGGTAGGATCCATGCCCGGACTTGTCCTGGACCAACAGACACAGACCCTCAGTACTGCAGTGTAATTGTCAAATTTAGCTTATTGCAGTATGAATAGATTTGAACCTTGATCACTCTTCAGGAGTGAGAGTTTTTTTTTTTTTTTTTTTTTTTTTTTTTTTTTTTTTTTTTTGACTTCTTTGCTATTTGTGTCTGGACCCAATATGAGAATAGGTCTTTTGTGGCACTGGGGCTGTTGATGGTCTCTTAGTTGTGAGAAAAAAAAAATCAAAAATTAAACCTTACACTATATGGTACTTTGAGGATTTGTGTAGGGACCTACAATAAAAGAATATTCTCTTATAAAAGGTTTAAATTATAAGCCATTTAGAAAGCTAACACTATCAACCTTTTTGTTTATAGCCCTTTTTCTCCAAAAACATTCGTGCTTTCATTCATGTTCAGTAAGTGCTTCATCCTGGTCAGGGTCACTGTGGATCAGGAGCTGATCCCAGGTGGGAAAATACCTTGGGTGGCATGCCAGTCCATCACTGGTTCCTATGAACACACTTTCACACCCAGGGGCAATGTTAGTGAACCAATCCTCATACTGGCATGTTTTTGGACAGTCGAAGGAAACCGGAGAACCTGGAGGAAAACCAAGCGAATGCAGGGAGAGCGTGCAAAACTCCACACGGACAATAACCTAAGCTCAGGATCGAACCAGGCACCCTGGAGGCACATGACATGCTGCACCACTGTGCCGCTTGTTTTTCAGTCATTCTTTTTAAAATGTTGTTTAACCCCTTTTTGTCCTTCTTTTTAGGGGTCAAATGGTTCAGAGACATTTAATCAGTATGGAATCGTGGATGTTGCTGGGGTGTGTGTTGGCTCTGTGTGGTGAAGCCGATGCTTTCTTTGAATGGATGAAGAAGGTGGCACCAGCTCCGGCCGCGGTGCCTCCAGCTATGCCCACTCATCAGACTGCTGTCCGGAGTGATGCCCCACCATTTGAGATGAGTGTCACTGATGAGAAGATTTTGGCTGAGGCGAAAATGATGGATATGAGTCCTCTTGACAGCTGCCATTTTAGAGTAAGTACAGACTTTCTTGAGACATCCCATACAAGCAGGTTCATACAAGAATAGTGGTTGGACAGTGTCACAAACACTGCAATATGGTGTCTAATGGCTTGCCTTGTTGAAAATCTATGAATGCTCTATAAAGTACAAGTAACCTGAGTTTGACTCATATTTTTTTATTTTTTATTATTATTTTTTTTTTTATAAACAGTGTTGTATTTGTGATTCCTTTATTGAGTCTTCATGAACAAGCCATTTTTATTTCTTTGCTCACCCCTCAATTTTGGTTTATATTCAGAGATTTTTATATTTATAGACTTTCTGACTTCTGTTCACAGGTTGTCTCTCAGCTTAAGGCTACCTGCAATGGCCTTTCAGAAGAACAGCTGGCAAAACTGGGAGTGGCTTTGTTCAACTGCCAGTCAGAAGTAGAGGGACGCAGGACTTTCCTGTGTACTGAGGAGATGGTACAGTGCGCAATGATTACTGTATTGTTGTTATTCCTCTTTCAGCTGCTCCCGTTAGGGGTCACCACAGTGGAACGTTGGTCCACATATTTGATTTGGCACAGTTTTTACACCGGATGCCCTTCCTGACACAGCGCTCCCCAATTATTATCCAGGCTTGGGACCGGCACTGAGAGCTCAACTGGGGTTGGTTCCCTGACTGGGAATTGAACCCGGGCCGCAGCAGTGACAGCACCGTGACCTAACCACTAGTCCTCCACGGACCCCGCAATGATTACTGTGTTAAAATTAAAATTTTGTGCTATAGTGCTTTCATAGAGCCATTAGCTCATGTTCTTGGTCAGATTGTGCACGATTCATTGGTACTAATCACTTAAGACAAAATTATTTTTTGTCCATAAACCTCCTTTAAAGTGCAGCCACCTTTTAGTGCTGCTCAACAGTAAATTGGTAAAAATAATAACCAACCAGCAAAGACATGTCAAGATGCCCACTTTTATAAGCCAGTCAAATGACTGATGGGTAAAACCAAAGTCTGGCCTACCTAAATACACTGTTTCACTTGTAAATACATAATGCTGGGAAAGAAAATGTGTTCAGAATTCCATTTCATGTTGTCTTTAAACCATTAGAGATTTAGGTTTACTGTTGGTAAGTGGTTTGGTCTTCAATTCCTTGACCTTTGCATGTGCAGTAGGCAAACGATCATAAAGACAATTTCATGACTTGAAGAGATGTGATGTACTGAACAACTGTTACTTTGATTTCATTCAACTGTGGAACTCTCATTAAACATTTGTTGGCCAGCTCATAGAGGAAAAAGACTTACACAAGTACATTGTAATGATTTTTTTTGATAACTGAAATCAGCTCTAGGTCCCAGATATTTATAGAGTAAGAGCATTGATTATTAATCATTCCTATTTGCAGTCATGTTGATGTAGTTCATACCTGATATGACTATTACTGCTCTTATTTTTTCCTCTTTTTTTGGCAGTCCATTAAAGAGTGCACAGCCGACATGGATTCAGATACCTGGAACGCATACCACATTGTCAGCAACCGTGCACGCTCAGTGTGTTATGCCACACGTCAGCAGCAGTTTCGAAGGCAGACTGAGCTTACTGTGAACGCCCTGATCTCAACAGCAACAAACCAGCTGGATGCTATGAAAGACCTGAAGGTCTGTATATCTAGAATCCTTAACTTTTAATAATAAGATTTTTTTTAACAATAGTGGGTAAGCTGTTACGCTTATGGGTAAGTGATGATCAAGTAAATTAAATCCATATGAAGAGATTGACATAAACACTCTGTTGACATGTTATTGGTTACAACCATCCTGCAGCCACTGGCCATTTTATTAGGTATAGGTGTATAACTATTGGCCTAATAGTTATTAGTACCCCATCCGTTGCAATGTACAGCTTTATCAGCCACTCTATAGAGCAGGGATTTCAAACCTTCATAGTCAGGGACCTGTTTATTTTTATTTATTTATTTATTTTAATGCTTAACACCTATCTCTGTCAAGTCAGTAAGGTGAAATAAACAGCAAGTTCAGATTGAGGAACTTGAGGGATTGATCTTGCATACAAGAAGCATATTCCACCTGCCAACACTAGGCCAAATAATTGCAGGAGGGTCAGCGTGAACTACGGGACATGACTGCTGCATCACTGGACAGGCTGTTGGAGGGTCACAGTGCTCTGCAGCTCCAGCAGGGGGCACTAAAGGAGGGCCAGGAGCAGTTGGATGCTTCAATCTCGGCCAATTTGCAGAGGTTGGCACAGGAGAAGGCTCTGATCAGCACTGGGCAGCAGCTGGTGGCACAGCTTATCCAGGGAGTTACACAGAGAATAGGTGTGTCTCATGGTCTTATGATCAGTTCAGTCTAAAAAAACAATTCTCTTTGAAATTGAGCCTTTCTGCCTGTTCTGTTCTGAGGTACTACACTTTTTTGTTGATCACTCATTTTGAGATTCTTTGAGAGGGATTGTATTATAAATACAGGTTTGGTGTGTGATTAAGATGTTAATGTCTGACATGTCCCTTCTGTTCTGCATGAGTAGAGAATGTCAGTGAGCAGCTGAAAAGTCAAGGTACAGACGTGCAGGAAGGTCATCAGGCTATTCTGAATGACCTGGCTGAAGTCAGAGGGCGTGCACAAGAGATCTACAGTAAAATGGGTAAATCTTCAGTAAAACACACTTAGCTAGTTTAGCATTTCTTTATATTCCTGTTCCGGTTCATTTTTTTTTTTCCATTTGAAATTGAGAGACGTAGTCTATTATAGATAGGCTAAATAATAATTTGGTAGTGTCAGTTGGTTTGCGTATTTTTCTTTCTGCTGTCTGCTTAGTGAGCCTGCATGGTATTATTTATGAGAAGTTAGCACTGTGTGTAATGAATATTGATGGGTGAAAGGCACCTTTATATCCATGACTTACCTGCTTGTTAACATGACACCTGGCTGCCAGATCCTGATCTTTCAAATCTAACTGTGTAAATTACATATTTGAAGTTTGCTTCAAGTCTTAGCTATGTGATGAATAATGCTTAAAAGTTGCATTATCTACCTTGAAAGTACTGGGAAGATGTTGAATTTCTTGTAAGATAAGCTATATGAAACATGTAAATGTATATAAATATACCTGACTTTGCTGTTGTTGTGTTTAACAGTTGGTGAGACTGATTCTCCTCTGAATCTTGTTTCAGAGCTTAATATGAATGGGGTCCTACAGCAGCAGAACACAACAGTTCAGTTCTACGCTGAGCTCATGAGAAAGCTGGAACGCATGAACAGCACTCTGGGATACATGCTGACATACCTGGACAGCATGCAGAGTAGGCTAGAGGATAGACTACATATGATCCAAGGATACCTGGGATGGGCTGGTACATAACTTATTATTTAAAGCATGTTAAGGGTAAATAATATTCAGTGTTCACACATCTGGAGCCGCAATCACAAAAAGTGGCATTAAAAGTTCCTAGCTATGGCTGTATTAAGACAGGGAACATCTCTCTCAGGTGATTTAACCACAAGTGGACAGGGGCAACACTGTTTATACATCATATTTAAGTGTGTTGAATATGGAGGTTGCAAGAGCTGGCAAATCTGGCAAATGCCCAATGTCACCTTAAGACCATCCCAAAAAATACTAGCCCAATAGTAAAACTTTAACAAAATGAATATTCATGTGAAAGAACATTTTCTAATTTAAATGATCATGCACTCAGATTGCTTGATTTTAAAAATTTACAGTGCACACTGTAAGTGTTCAGAGATTTTATCAAATCAGTGTTATGTAACTTGACTCTGGATAACTCGGATTCCAGTTTATTTGCAACTGTCCTGAGGCCGATAGGTCGGAGAGTGGACAAAACTTTGATCTGTGTTGTATTGCATTGCTTCTACATCCAATTGCCAGTAGAGGAGAGAATGGGGTTTGTGGGTAAGCGTGGTTCATAGAGACTTGCCGGTGTGGTGTGCTACCCTTAAAATCTCACCACAGAGAATGTGTGACGTAATGAGCACTCCTATGACCCATCCATTTCAAAAAAAAAAAAAAAGTAACATGACAAATTCTCAGAGAGGAAAAAGTTCTGGAGGTGTGTAAAAACATCAAGTGTGATACAAAAGTGTGTACAGTGTGAACACAAATCTTTATTGCCTGTTCAGTACAAAACAGTCCTGAACGTCCACGTGCAACTTAAGAGTATCAGGAAAAGGAGATTTACTGGTTTTAAATCCTGATGCCTGTAAACTGAATTAAGTTTCTCTTGGTTGTCCTGATTTTTTTTTTTCCTTTCCTCCCCAGGTCTGAGCCTGCGTGCTGTTTGGATATGTGTGATGCATGCTGGATATTTCCTGTTCTCTGCGGTCCTGCTGTCCTTCTTGCAGTGTCCCACATTTTCCCGTGCCTCTCTGCTCATCACTGTGCCCATCAACGCCATCGCTGAGATCAATCAGCAGTCAGCTCTCGACCTGGTCACGCTCTCTCTGCTCCTCTTTACACTCTCACTGGGTTAGTTGCTTCGTGTGCGTGCGTGTGCATGTGCATGCGTGCACACGCGTGTGTTCACTTTCATGTTTTCAAGGCTTTGTATCTGAGTCTATGCAATAACATTGTGTGAGCTTGTTTTCCAGCACGTTGGTTTGTGCTGCAGTTGTTGTGGGCTCTGTCTAACCTGAAGGGCCAGAAGTGCAGTGATGTTCATGCTGCTCTTCTGGCTCCTCCAGTTGAGAAGACTCCTGAACAATCCCCAATCCCTGCGTACAGTCCAGCAACCTCCTCAACACCTCTAGAGTGAGTCTTTGCATAAGGGATTACTACTTTAGCCCCTTATGTCCTACTAAGGAATGGAGGCCCATTAATGCAGGCCATTTCTTTATAGCAAACATTAAGTATAACTGTTATTACTTTAAAAAATCCTCTTCCTTTTCTTTTTATTTCTTCACCCATTTTCTTGCCAATTTGGTCTCCTGTCAATTCCCACCCACCAGCCAGCTCTCCCCTATCATACAATGGCTACCAACCGGGAAGGGCTGAAGGCTAACGTCTTTTACTTCGAGACAGGTGAAGCCAGCCAACTGCATGTTTTTGAACTGTTGAGTCATGGGTTGGCATACCACACTTGGAGGAAAGCGTTCTATACCCTCTTTCACATACATGAGCTCACAGACACCCACGAACAATTGTTTAGTGTTACTGTGATTGACAGGGGAGAGAGAGTATTGCAATCCCTCCCACCCAGAGAGCTCGGCCAATTTCCCTTTGGCTTCTGGCCACATGTGGCAGGGACATCACTGGGATTCAAAGTTGTGATCTCCTGACAATAGGACAAACGATTTTCTGTTACGTCGCTCCACCAATATTAAACTTGTCAGTTTCAGGCTATTTGCACGTAAATAGGTTCTGTAATATACAAATGATTTTCATGTTCATTATAATCCAAACACAAAAGTAGAAAATTTTTATTTTTTAGTATTCTTGCACTTCAATAATTTATGTATTATTATTATTATTTTTTTTTAAATCGGAGCAAGACGCTGAATTTCTCATGTTTCTCATCTATTCTAACTACATGTATCTCTTTTAGAGGAGACCTCGACTGTGATTTGGAGTCAGAGGTGCCATGTCAGGACCAATACAGCTTTATGACAGGTGTGTTCTTGTCACATACACGTGTGCACATTTCTCGGGGTGCGTGTGTGTGTGTGTGCGCGCGCATACCGGGGTGCTCTAAAATGCACGTGTTCATAGGTTTGTCATTTATTTCGCATGGTGTAGGTGATCCGTGCATGGTGGCTTTATCTCCGTCCCACACGTATAGGCCACCCAGCCATGGGCGTCTATCCGTAGGTACCCCCAGCCATTCTACACCCAGACTGAAGAGTCGACATGGCCTCGGAGGAGTGAGTAGAAAACACAAACGTGCATATCTCTATAAAGAGGACAAGTGCCACTGCGGTAGCTTTTTGGAAATGTTTTTCTTTTCTTTTTGTGTGTGGTTTTCTTTTTAAAGCTAACACCGGGCCTCATTTATCAAGCTGGATAGAAATAGGTTTATTCATAAATCATTTGTAGGAGCATTTACACAATTACACAAATTTGATATTCATGAAGATCCTGTAATTTCATAAAAACGTTTGTATTCTACTCTTGCTTCTGAGAAGGTGAGAATGTATGCATAAGAAGACTATTGCAAACCTTAATTGATCTACTTAAAATCAAATAATTTGCATGCATTACTGCACTTTTATATATACTGTCAAGTTTAAATAGCTTACATATTTACATTTACAGCATTTAGCAGACACCCATATCTAGTGCAACTTACAGAAGTGCTTTAGACTTTCTAAAACACTCCTCATGCTAGTTCAACAGGTTATGGATTACAAATACTGTAGAGAAAGTTTTGTGAAAGTCATTTTGTTTTATTAGCATTAATTAAAGAATGTGAAAAATAAAGAAAGTGAGCTAACACAAACCCAAAAATTAAGACAAATAAAACGAGTCATTCTAAACAAATGCCTCAGCTGACAGAAGATTAAGGGATCTCGCAGGACTTTTAAAAGGACTTTTAAAGGCTGGCACGATTTATTTTTTTAAGTGTAAAAACTGCCTTATAAATCACTTCCATTTGCCGTGGCATTTTCTTTTGATGCTGTGCGACACTTTAGACCCAGCACATTGGCTGAGACACTTTAAACAGTTTAAAACACTTTCCCTGTGTGATATGCTCGATGTCCATGATCACCTGGGAGCACTGTAGATCTTATTTTCTGTTTTCATGTCAGACCATTTTCTTTTCACCTTACTTAATTTAAGGTGCTGTTACTCTGTTAATATTTTTTTTTTGTTGTTGGCATAGATGTGATTCAAAATAACTTTTTTTTTTTTTGCTGTTTACTCTCATTTTAGCACTGTGAGCTTTGCCTTTTTGTGGAGTTTTATGGGCGTCACCAAATGCAAATCAGCTGTGCACACACCTGGTCATTTACGAGTGATTTACGGGGCAAATTTTTAGTTTGATTTGGCAAATATTTACACACAATATTACTAAAAGATTGATAAATGAGGTCAATTGCCTGTTAGACAACCAAATTAAATATTTTCTTTATGTACCCCAACAGCACATAAAACTATTACACTATTAATATTTTAACAGGTGCTCTCATTCAACGTTATATTATGGTATAGTACGTTAAAATAATGTTTATACTCCATCCTAATTTTTGTTTAATTCTTATCCAAAATGGAATAATTTATTATTAATAAACACTTTGACTGATGCATGTACTGCTTGGCAGGCTGTTCTTGAGAGCATTACCCAGAGGAACCTGGGAGGTGTCTTGGATGCAGTCAGCCACTCCCGGAGCTCCAGCCCCAATCAGTCAATCGCCAGCAACAGGTATGCCCATTTTAAATAACACTAAGTGTATTTTATTTATTTATTTATTTTTTTTTTGTGTAGTTTCATGTGGTAATATTGATTATTATTTCTGTTTAGTACTTCCTGTAAACACTGGATTGACTTCTTCTTCTCACAGCTCTTTCTCGGGGCGTCCTCTGTGTAGTGGCACCACCAGGCTGGGACAGCCGTGTAAGAAGAGGGCACTGGCAGGTCAGGACTTCTGTCGGGTCCATGAAGGGGGACACAACTCCTATAGTCACCTGTGAAAAGCTGTGTAGCACTCCACTGCCACCTGTAGCACCTGCGAGTGTACTGTGTATATCTTGTGTTTTCTCCAGTATCAGCACTTCATTTGTTTGAACATTTTGTCCTGTTTTTAGTCATCCTATCTATGAATATAAAATAGTGTAAAGTATTTATAATAAAATATTACAAAAATATAATTTGTATTTGTATTGTAATTGTTAAAATGAAAGTGTAGTTTGTATGATTACAAAACATGTTGCTTTAGAGAAGCAGCAGCTTCCAAATGAGCTTGTCCATTAATCATGAGCCTAGTGCCTCAACAAGTTTTATATTTATTTATTTATTTATTTTACTACAACTCACAATTAAACTTAATTAATGTAAGACATTTTTAAAACAGGCACTTATAGTTGTTTAGTGTTCTGTCCATGAGATTCTGTCTCTTAAGGTTAGTGAGACAAAAAAAAAAAAGAAAACATCTTGTCAGGTTACAGAGAACTTACTTACTGACCATTACAAAGCTCTGACTTTATTTATGTATTTACTTATTTATTTATTATAAAAATGCTTATTATCAGCCTTCAATTATGTGGACTGTCTTCCAAACAAGTTTTGGTGAATTAGATGTTACTGTAAAAACTATAATGTATAAGAATGAGCACCTTTAATATAAACCTGTTATTTGACTTGTATCTGACAGAGCTGCTGTTATAGAATTATCAAACCCATAATCAAGACCAAGCAGAGCATTCAACAGCACTGTGATATAAAATACAACTACACTTGCATGAGGTACAGAGGTAAAACCACCTCAATAAACCTAACAAGAGATCAGTGTACATCATTTAGTACATCAATGTTACCTATTCTGAAAGCTCCATTAAAAAGCTCCATAATTACTGTGTAGAGCCATGAGGTTAATTGTTTTATTGACCTCAAATTATGATTGGCATATTGCACACTACTTTAATTATTAAATTCAGCTTTTTATTTTGTATAATAGTAGCTCTTTTAAATTTTTTTTATTTTTTTAAATAAATAGACATACATGAGCACCTTCAGGCTATGCTGCATCAATGCACACTAAACCATGATCAGAATAATTCATGCATCTGTATATGTGTCATGACAGTGAAAAGACAGAACAAGGGCTGTTTAGACACTATGGAGGATTTATTAAATACAACTCAGCAAGCGAAGCTGCCTGTTTCATCTTATCTCAGATCCATCTGTTCTATAATGAGAAAGTGATGACATTAATTAGTTCAATCCTGAAGTAGACATTGCTGAGAAATAGTTTCATCAACAGCAAACAAATCCTTGAAATCTCACCTTCATTCCTCCCCTCATTGTTATTTTGTCCTGGAGGCTGTACTGTAAAATGAACAGAGAGAATACTGCATAGTCCATATGTTTATCTAATTTTGTAGTTGAATATTTAAACAGAAATAACTCACTGTTAATATTCTGTTCAAAAACCACACCGCCTCCAAATGTATTGCCGTGTGCAATGATTTGATGTGCCTGGCTTCCCTCATTCCTTATGTTGATAGTCCCGTCTCCTTTTTGAAAGGCAAAAATGAACAAATTTTTCATTACATAAAGATGGTGCCACTTTCACATCAATGTGAAGAAATAATTCAAGCTGAAGCAAGTACCACTTTGTTCTCTGGGCAGGACAGGACCTGCTCCTTCTCTGGCTGGAGGTCCTGAAATTCAAGAGAAGCTGTTACAGTAATCTACATACGGTACACGGCAGCATGTTGTTCTTTTTTTCCTCTCAGGCAGTCACTGCTGTTTACTAAATCAGAGGGAGTAATTGCTTTCATTCTTGCTAAAGAATGGACAAACAAATATAAGTACAATTCAAAATGCTATCTAATTAAATTACAGTAAAATACAATGTACTATTCTCACCAGTGTAAGTGGTACGACTTGTAACGTCTCCTTGAAAGGTATTTCCCTCCAGAATTGCACCCGTCTGCACACCTCCTCCTGTAACGTCTATGTTCATCCTTCTAAGTTCTGTGAGAAGAACAAAATCATTTCCAACCTCTGAACATGCAAGACAGGTCCTGAGCTAAGTGTTAGGGTGTTTCTGCACAGATATTTGCTTAATGAAGGTACTTACCAGAGTTTTGTTTTCGTGCTGGTGGTCCTCCAGCCATGTTACACTATTACGAAGCAAGATAGTGTTCCAAAGTGCTAAGAATTTCTCTCTTGATTTCCTTCCTGCTTCCTTTGTTTCCTTCTTGCTTACCTGCTCGTTCAGTGGCCGACTTTGTTGTTTCAAAGTTTTACTTCCTCTTTGTCCCCCTAGGTATTGTGACGTAAAAGGAAGTATGATGGTCTGATGGAAAATATCTGTTGTGTTAAGACTTTATATGCAAAACAACTGCCAGTATGAACGCATATGCCAGTATGTCATTAATCAGAGAAAAAAACATCATGCTAAAAACATAACTTAAGTATTTTTAAACTGTGTGTTTTCTTTCTTGTTTTCCTTCTTGCTTCATTTGTGTCTTTCTTGCTTACCTGCTCGTTCTGTTACGTATTGTGTTGTGTCACAATTTCATTTTCACTTTTTCTCAAAGGTATGGCGATGTGAGGGAAAGTAGGATGGGCTAATGGGAAACACCTTCTGCGTTCGCATATCATATGAACATCTTTATACTGTATATATAAAATAGAACATTAGAAAATTAGACACAGTGTCCCACACACAGGTTATCCGTATAGAACCATCAACAATATTTTGTACCAAAGGCTTGCATTTTGCTTTTGAAGTACAGGATCAGGCCTGCAGGAAGTGAGAGAGACTAGTGCAAATCACATGTAACATGAAACCAAGAAGTTAGTACAGGATGCCAGGAACCATAGGGGAAGGGACGTATTACAGTTGAGCAAATCTACGACAGGTACGACAAGGTATTACAAACTGTTTGAGATTATTTATATCAGATTCAGAAGAGGAGATGCAAACTTTGCAGTATACAGTGCCTTGCAAAAGTATTCAACCCCCTTAAAAGTCATCAGATTACTCTGGATTACAAATGACACTTACACAGATTGTTCCACCCAGCATTTCTATTGCAAACCAATATGCTCTTAAAGTAAACTTACAAAGTCAAAATTCATTATCTGTCAGCAGATCAACAAAACTTGGTAGAACCACCTTTTGCTGGAATAAAAAGTAAACAAATCCTTGAAATCTCACCTTCATTTCTCCCCTCATTGTTTTTTTGTCCTAAAGATTGTTGTACTATAAAAGGAAGAGAGAGTGTAATATTCCATAACTCTATTTTGTAGTTTTCAATATTTTAAATAACTCACTGTTAATATTCTGTTCAAAAACCACACCGCCTCCAAATGTATTGCCATGTGCAATGATTTGATGTGACTGGCTTCCCTCATTCCTTATGGTGATAGTCCTGTCTCCTTTTTGAAAGACAAAAAATTACAGGTTTTTCATTACATAAAGATGGTGCCACTTTCACATCAATGTGAATAAATAATTCAAGCTGAGGCAAGTACCACTTCGTTCTCTGGGCAGGACAGGACCTGCTCCTTCTCTGGCTGGAGGTCCTGAAAATCAAGAGAAGCTGTTACAGTAACCTACGTACAGTACATGGCAGCATGTTTTTTTTTCTCTCAGGCAGTCATTGCTGTTTACTAAATCAATTAATTGCTTTCATTCTTAGCTAAAGGATGTAAAGACTGGACATGGACAATCAAATATAAGTACACTGCAAAATGCAATATGATTAAATTGCAGTAAAATACAATGTACTATTGGTCATTTTCTCACCAGTGTAATTGGTGCGACATGTAACGTCTCCTTGAAAGGTATTTCCCTCCAGAATCACACCCGTCTGCACAGCTCCTCCTGTAACGTCTATGTTCATCCTTCTAAGTTCTATGAGAAGAACAAAATCATTTCCAACCTCTGAACATGCAAGACAGGTCCTGAGCTAAGTGTTAGGGTGTTTCTGCACAGATGCCCATGCCATCAGATGAGGTAGCATACTTTGGATCATGAGCAGTTCCTGCTCTTCTCCATATTCTTCTCTTCCCTTCATTTTGATACAAATCTTTGTCTCATCTCTCCATACGTTCTTGTTCCAAAACTACAGACTTTTTTTTAGATTTTTTTAAAAATCTAATCCGGTCTTCCTGTGTTTGAGGCTTACCAATGGTTTACATCTTGTGGTGTGAAGTCTTCTCTTGATTGTTGACTTTGACACAGACATGCCTTCCTCCTAGCGAGTGTTCTTGATCTTGCCAACTGTTGTGAAGGGGTTTTTTTCTTCATCAGGAAAATAATTCTTCCGTCATCCACCACAGTTTTTTTTTTTTGTTTTGTTTTTTTGTGGTTTTCCGGACTTGTTGGTGTTTCTGAGCTCACCAGTACATTCTTTCTTTTTAAGAATGTACCAAATAGTTGACTTGGCCACATCCAATGTTTTGAATATCTCTCTGATGGTTTTTTTTCAGCCTAACAATGGGTTGTGCCCTCTAAATATTCAATATTTAATTTCAACTCAACTAGACAGCTAAAATAATAACTTTTTCAATGTCCAAATATTTTTCGACCTCACTGTATATGTGTGCTGGTCTGTGAAAATGAATGTCGCTGTGGCTGAATGATGAAAAATCAAGTAATATACTTTGGCTTAACTACATGACATAGTGAAACAGACATAAGCCTAATCAATTCAGTTTGAGGTCAGATACTGTATGTAAAAATGTCTGCAAAGCTCCTGTGACATCACATCATAAAAACAGAACAGAGAAGATCACTTACACACTTTGACGATGAGACAGAGACCGATGTGGATATCGCCAATAATTAAAGTGATAATGTGATAATGCATTTTTTAAAAATTGTAAAGTATAATTCTTTAAAATTTGGCAGTAACATTTTTTCATAAGTAGATTAGGTAGGTGCATCTTTTCAGTGAATTAAATATTTTAATGTGATTTTTTTTTCACTTTTGGGGGTAGCCAGATTTCAACATGCTGTTTATGTAATTGTGATTGAGACACATGAAAAAAGATGCAATGGTCAAAGAACACTATATGGGCAAAAGTATGTGGACACCTGACCATCACACCCATATGTGCTTGTTGAATATCCCACTCCAGATTTATTCCCCCTTTTGGTGTTATAATTATCTCCACTCTTCTGGGAATGCTATCCACTAGATTTTAGAGCACGGCGGTGGTGCTTTGTTCCCATTCAGCCAAAGGAACATGAGTGATCAGGCACTGATGTCGGGTGAGGAGGTCTGGGGTGCTGTCAGTGTTCCAGTTCATCCTAAAGGTGTTCAGTGGGGTTGAGGTTGGGGCTCTGTGCAGGTCACTCGAGTTCTCCTGCTCCAACCTTAGCAAACCATGTCTTCATGGAGCTCGCTTTGTACACAGAGGCATTGTCATGCTGAACATGTTTGGGCCTCTTAGTTCCAGTGAAATTAAATCTTAATTCTACAGCATACAAAGACATTCTAGACAATTATGTGATTCAAACTTTGTGGCAACAGTTGGGGAAGAACCGAATATTGTGTGATGGTCAGATGTTCATAAACATTTGGACATATAGTGTATCATTATACATGTTTAAATAATGAGCCTACTATTTAAACAGTCAGACTGTATTTATAAAATACTGTATATCTGTGCTGAAGGGATCCACAAAATTAGTTTTACTACTACTTATTATTTATTTATTTATTTATTACAGCTGAAGGGCTTTGGGCAAAATTTTTTTTTTAGATCCCTGGTATTAAGGATGTGTGTTTACAGTTAGCCAAAATAATCAAGGGGTTGTGTGTTTGCTTTTACCTGCAAGATGATTATACTTCATATTGAAGCATTCATTCATACAGTCTTAATTGTGAAATTCAGATTTTTGCATTTAAATTCAGATTTCTAATGGCATGATTTCCCTCTCAGGTTCCTTCCTGATAGTCTGATAGCTTTGAACACTTAAACACACCATCTGAGTGTGACTCTGAGGAGAGTGGGCGGGTCTGGTGAGAGGAAGGCCGTTCTGATTGGCCAGTGAAACTGTCAATCTTAAGTGGTAACGTTTGGGGAAGTGTTGTGGCGCTGGCTAATGCTATCATGTCGAGTCAGACAGGCTGGATTATTATCGGTCTGCTGTGATAAATGTTAAACCTGCCATGCAGACGAGACTGACATAAATCAGGTAAGCTTTTCAGACGTGTTTAATGAGGTTTAAAGCACATTATTTGACTCGTCACATTTGCTACAGCACACTGAATAGCCATGTCAGTGTATTAGCTAGCTTGCTATGTGTCTGTTTATCCTTCTGTCATCCCCCCTCATGTTTTTAACCAGGTTTGGTTTTAGTGTTAATTACAGCTGGTTAGGGTAATCTGTTAATATTCTAGCGCAGTGTCTGTGCACTTGCATGCTAGCTAAATCAGCAGGTTGCAAGGTGTGGTGCTCAACATCATACATGTCGGATGACCAGCTGAGGAAATGTCACAAGCTAAGTATGCATTTTAGCAAGACCTGTATTTCCTTTCTTATGTAGCTAAGATCAGTGTGTTAGCTAACTAGCTACACTGTCATGAACTGTCACATGGCCTTTATTTGACATCTGTAGCTGTCAATAGTATCTCTGACTCTATAAGAGAGTAAAATTATACTCATAAATGTATATTATAACCATAACTACCACTCTAAGGCTAATATTAGGTTATACTAATACTAATACTTATAAGCTAATACTTATAAGCTAGCCAAAAGCCAGTGCTGGTTTCTGTAACTGGCCCTGAGTGACTAAATCTGATTTCACATGCTGTCTGATCACCAGGACTGCATGAGCACCTGAAACAGCATTGCTGACATTCATGTTTATGTTAGTATCAGTCAGGAAGAGCTTTTCTGATCATTGTGTTATGTATTCTGTTGCTTAAAAAAGGAAGTATGCAAGTTTATTTATAAACACACAGTTACACCTAAGTGCTGTACATACAATTGCAACAAGCATAAAAAACAAACAAACAAAAATAGACGCATACATGCATGCACTTTACATAATCAAGCTGACATGAAAAAGGCGGTTTTACACTTTGTCTTTTAAGATGATTACTTTCATGCTTTTAGTATTTCTTGGTGAAATACTATAACAGACTATGCAATAATGTGTTCTCCATGTCAGATTGCACAGTGATGATCTACTAACGATGAACCTGCGATTAAAGAATGTTACTGTGTTCTGGCTATGTCATCAATCAGAGCACGCTCATGCAGAAAATTAGGTCACATAAAGAGAAACATGCTTAAAGATATACACTCACAGAGCACTTTATTAGGAACACCTGTACACCTGTGCATTCATGCAATTATGTAAGCAGCCAATCGTGTGGCAGCAGTGCAATACATAAAATCATACAGATATGAGACAGCGACTTCGGGTAATGCTCACATCATCCATCAGAATGAGGAAAAAATGTGATCTCAGTGATTTTGACTGTGGCATAATTGTTGGTGCCAGACGGGCTGGTTTGAGTATTTCTGTAACTGCTGATCTCCCAGGATTTTCATGCAGAACAGTCTCTAGAGTTTACTCAGAATGGTGCAGTAAAGTGAGTGGCAGTGAGTGGCAGTTCTGCGGATGGAAACGCCTTGTTGATGAGAGCGGTCAATGGAGAATGGCCAGACTGGTTTGAACTGACAGAAAGGCTACAGTAACTCAGATAACCACTCTGTACAATTGTGGTGAGCAGAAAAGCATCTCAGAATGCACAATACGTAGAACCTTGAGGTGGATGGGCTCCAACAGCAGAAGACCATGTCAGGTTCCACTTCTGTGAGCCAAGAACAGAAAGCTGAGGCTGCTGTGGGTACAGACTCACCAAAACTGGACAGTTGAAGACTGGAAATATGTAGCCTGGTCTGATGAATCTCGATTTCGACTGAAGCACACAGATGGTCGGGTCAGAATTTGGCACCAAAAGCATGAATCCAACAGTCCAGGCTGGTGGAGGTGGTGTAATGTAACCTTTGGCCCATTCATACCAGTCAATCATCACTGAATGCCACAGACTGTTTGAATGTTGTTGCTGACCATATGCATCCCTTCATGGCCACAATTTACCATCTTCTAATGGCTACTTCCAGCATGATAATGCACCATGTCACAAAACAAAAATCATCTCAAACTGGTTTCATGAACATGACAGTGAGTTCAGTGATCTTCAGTGGCCTTCCCAGTCACCGGATCTGAATCCAGTAGAACATCTTTGGGATGTGGTAGAACGGGAGATTCTCAGCAGGGAAGTGCACCTGAAAAATCTGCAGGAATTGCGTGATGCGACCATGTCAACATGAACCAGAATCTCAAAGGAATGTTTTCAACATCTTGTGGAATCCATGCCATGAAGAATTGAGGCTGTTTTGAGAGCAAAGGGAGGCCCTACACAGTATTAGTATAGTGTTCCTAATAAAGTGCTCAGTGAGTGTATATTCAGTGGTGTGAATCTGTTTTTTTTAGTACCGGTAAGCAGTCCAGCAGCTGTATTCTGCACTAACTGTAACAATATTAAAGAGGGCTTATTAACACCCATATATAAGACATTACAGTAATCTAGTTACGATGAAATAGAAGCATGTATAACTTTGTCCTGGTCTTGAAAAGAAACAAATGATTTGATTTTAACAGTTGATTTAGTTGAAAGAAGATTTGATGATCAAATCAGTGCTAAGATCCTGACATGAGATTTAACATATTGTGAAAGTGATCCTAGGTGCTGTAAAGTACTGGACAGCTAGCTTAAAATTTAGCTGTACACTAGGGATGTGCTAATCCAGTACCGAGTGCCAGGACTAGTACTGGTTTGAGATGCTGGATCATGCTAGATTGGATTAAATCTGACATGTTTTATGTTGTAAACATGAGGTGTGATGCCTTCCTGCTTTAAGACAAGATCTGTGTCATATCGGTCAACAAATATGACACAGATCTTGTCTTAAAGCAGGAAGGCATCACACCTCCCGTGGTTAATGGAGATTGTTTGCAGAGAGTCGGTTACTGTGAGGATGCCATTATGTTTGTATCATATTCTGTGTCATTATTTTTGGATCGATTTCAGACTTGTATTGTGTATTCATGTTCAAGTTTAATATTTACATCGTGTTTACCTGCGTATTGGTCATTGAAAATGTAAGGTTATTACATACAAAGAAACTTCTCTTGATTTTTTGGCAAAGTGTTTTAGAGGGAACGAATCTGTAAGGCTTATCACTACAGCAGAGTGTTTCCCTCTTGTGAAAGTATTTGTCCTCCACCATCACGAGTGTGTGGTCCCCCGCCAGCCAGTTCTGGCCCAAAAAAACAGATCACATGCGTTTCACATTCCTCTGCTTCTCAGCATCCATCTGAAGCACTGTGGTGATGAGGGTCAGAGATCAGGGGGTGGGGTGTGGAGTGGAGTGGTGTGTTGGAGGGGAGGCTCCTGGTTTAAACTAAGGCTTGGATCTTGACCTGCCTTCAGTGATCTTGTGATCTGACTATGTACGCTTCTTATTCAGCATGCTTCATGCTTGGACTGGACTCTCAAAAGCTCACTGATGGCTCTGTCTTTCTTGCTTCGTCACATTAAGGGTCTGAAGATGCGATTATTCTCTGTGTCACACACACTTCTTAATCGTCATAAACAAGTGAGTATGCAGATACCTGACTATAGTGAAGGGATTTGTAGCTTGAATACTAAAGTTGAAGTGCTCTTAAGTGAGTATACAACAGTTTGAAGATTTTGCTGAATAACTATTGTCACTGATCAAAATATATTCATTGTTGATCAAACTTTGTTCAGGATTAAAACAGTGATTATCTGTTGTAAATCCTTTCTAGCCTAAGACCATGCTTAATCTTCCTGTGCGTCTAGGATATGTGAACTAGCCAGTACTTAATACATGTCGGATCATAGTGGAACGGGATCTGGCACCTTTACAACTTTTCTCCTTTTCATTAAAAGAAATTTAAGTAAAGTAATAAAAATAAAATAATTTTATGAATATTTATTCTTTATGTATCACCTCCTTTCCAAAAAAAAAATTTATATCGGCTCGTTTCCATGATGACCAACTGGTCACTTAATCATAGCGTACTTGCGTTATCAGTCATATGTGCTCACACCTCATGGATATGGCATTGACATGCTGAAAAAAGGCAGCTGACTTTTCAGCTGTCATTTCTTCAAGAAGGGAGCAAGTGTTGTGGGACACAACAAGATGGTAAAAAGCAAGTTCCTGTTTCTGAAACTTGGCCCAAAATTCAACCTTGTGCCGTGTGTACGTTTTTGGATTTGTAACGGACACCGTATTGCCACAGGCGAGCAGAGAAAATTGCGACATCATGAGGAGACTGTAAGTTACACGACTGTGTTGTGGAGTAATTTCCATAATTAGGCAAGCTAAGAAAGTCTTTTTACTTTTATATTGGAATTTGTGCTGTGTTGTTTAAAGGACATAATGTATTTTTGTAAGCGTTCTGACCAAAACGTTTGTTGTGAGGCTGAGCTCTTATTGTGAATTTGTACAGGTACCTCATGCTGTGGTATGTGGCACTAAGATGTTAGCAGCAGATCCTTTAAGTCCTGTAAGTTGTGAGGTGGGGCCTCCATGAGATGGGAAATTTCGAGGCCAAGTCAACACCTTGAACTCTTTGTCATGTTCCTCAGACCATTCCTGAACAATTTTTGCAGTGTTGCAGGGCACATTATCCTGCTGAAAGTGGCCACTGCCATTAGGGAATACTGTTGCCATGAAGGGGTATATTTGGTCTGCAGCAATGTTTAGTTAGGTGGTATGTGACAAAATAACATCCACATGAAGGCCAGGACCCAAGGTTTCCCAGCAGAACATTGCCCAGAGCATCATGCTGCCTCTGCCGGCTTACCTTCTTCCCATAGTGCATCCTGGTGCCATCTCTTCTTCAGGTAAGTGACGCACCCAGCCGTCCACATGATGTAAAAGAAAACATGATTCATCAGACCAGGCCACCTTCTTCCATTGCTCCATGGTCCAGTTCTGATGCTCACCTGTCCATTGTAGGCACTTTTGTCAGTGGACAGAGGTCAGCATGGGCACTCTGACCGGTCTACGGCTATGCAGCCCCACACACAGCAAGCTGCGATGCACTGTGTGTTCTGACACCTTTCTATCATAGCCAGCTTTAACTTTTCAGCAATTTGTGCCACAGTTGCTGTTCTGTGGGATCAGACCAGATGGACTAGCCTTCACTCCCCACGCGCATCAGTGAGCCTTGGGCGCCCATGACCCAGTCGCCGGTTCACCGGTTGTCCTTCCTGGACCACTTTTAGTTGGAACTAACCACTGCATACCGGGAACACCCCACAAGACCTGCAGTTTTGGAGATGCTCTGACCCAGTCGTCTAGCCAGCACAATCACATTTTTTTTTAATGCACAGTTAAACGTCTGTATTTTTTGTTGTTTGGTTGTAGCCACAGTGGACCTTTTTCTTTTTAGTTTTTTTTTTAATATAGTAAGTTGGAACTTTATTTATTTAATTATATGTTTATTTATTTATTTATTAGTTTTTTCTTTCAAGTTTAAATTGTAATATTTGAGGGTCAGAGATGAGTCCTAGGGATGAAATAAGTTCAAAATTTTAACAACAAAACGTGTTTTCACATATTACTTCTTGTTACTTCATATTACTTCTTGTTGTTTAATACACACGTCCCGTGATTGATTGACAGTTAGGCGTTTTTCACCTCGGTCTGAATACTTGAGGTCATTGAGGTCTGGGCTTGTTTGGGGGAAGGGCTCACTGTCACAGCTTTGTTTTCACATAGAAAAATTCCACTGAACTGTGGATAGATTGTGCAGATTGTAATTCCATATGTCACTGTTATTCATGCAGGTTTGCAAAATTACAGATACTAGGGTCATCTGTTTGATTTATTTTTTATTAATATTTTCCTGTGGTACTAACACTGAAGTGGTGAAGAACCATGTTATCTGAAAGAATGACGTGCCTTCATGGGGCAATACCTGCAAATGAGGAGCCATTTTTGTATATGATTATTTTTAGACATTCAGACCTGGACGAGATGTGCATTTTTTGTGATGCTGTCAGTGTAAGCACTTGCCACAAATGTAAACTAATTACAGTGCCGATGTTGCATAAGATGTTCCATCTCCTCTGCTGATCACAACCCTTTCCCTGCCATCACAGCACTTGAAACAGGAAGTAACATGACAAGTTGAATCAATCACGGTGCCGAGCACAGATAGCATCCACACCTGTCCACACTGCACCAGAGTTCATTAGAAGCGAACCCCAGAACACCATTTCAGTGTTTGGGGCTTGAAGAGTTCTGTAATAAATATTACGGAGCCCTGCACATGACTTGCAGGTTAAAAAAAAAAAAAGAACCAACAACAATATATCGTGGCCAGGAATTGAGAATTCGTTCCCATGACTTAATAATACGTGAGGACGTTTTATTAATTTGTTCCCTTGTTTTAGGTAGACCGTGGCCATGTTTATTAATGCATTCCCTCGTTTTAGGTAAATCATGGCCATGTTTTATTCATTCGTTCCCTCGTTTTAGGAAAATTGTGGCCATGTTTTATTAATTTGTTCCCTCAAATACATTTACCTAAAACAAGGGAATGAATTAGTAAAACGTGGCCATGATTTACCTAAAATGAGTATTTATTTATTTTTTAACCTGCATGTCATGTGCAGGGCTCCGTAAAATACAACTGAAGCTGCGTGAGATCACTTGAGCAAGTAAATCATCTATATTCAAAAGAAAAGCTTAAACCCTTTTGGAAATATAAAATATATACAATAATTTTCTAATAATTGATCTAACTCTCCTCTTACACAGACCTAGTCTTACACAATACACCAGTTAATCAGTTATCATTAACAGAGATAGATCTAAACTAAATATAAATGGCACACTGTCCATTTATTATTTTGAGGTAAGTGACCTTACTTTCCTGGGCATTTTTACATAAGCAGAGGACCTGGTGTTTAAAGCGTTAGTGGTTGAGTTTTGGAAGCCTAATTTAATTTCCTACAGAGCTCAGCTGAGGAGCATCTGGCAGCAGAGAGTGACAGAGAATCAGGAGGCTGAAAGATGTTGTTTGCATGATTCAGCATGTAATTGCTAGGCAATTCTTCAAGACTTGTTTACTTACTTTATATTTTCACCCATTAGCCTGTTAACTATGGGTAAGGACCCACAGCATTACATTTACATTGTCTGTGCCCACTGTCTGTTTTGGTAGTTTTGTACTGTCTTGTGCTGTCTGCACACGTGCACTGTGCACTTTATGTAAATATGTGTAGTCTCCTGTAGTTCTGTGTTTGTTTTATGTAGCACCATGGTCCTGGAGGAACGTTGTTTCATTTCACTGTGTACTAACTAGCTGTATGTGGGTGAAATAACAATAAAGCCAATTGACTTGACTTGACTTTACAGCTTTTAACAGACTCCCTTAAACAGAGCAACATACAGAAGTGCTTTGCAGTCCCTATCAAAACATATCCGCATGCTAGTTCACTAGCGCAGGGACTAAGAATATCAACAAGCTAAACCCATGTACATCAAGGTGGCATCTGAGATGAGAACATTCATGACTTCGTTACTTAGCTATGTATTCCGTAGTCAGGCATTTTCTTTGGGCTTTGTAATATGAACATGCCATTATGCCACCTTTCAAACACAGCTACCACAGCTATGACCCTAATCAACAAACCAGACTCTATTAATATGAGCTAATAGGATTAATGTGATGATGCGCAATGCCCTCTCCACTATATTTTCTGTCTCTATTTCACCTGGCGTCCTCCTTCTGGTTAACTTTTCATTTTCCTTTTTCCCCTCCCTGTCCACTGTAGTCGACTGAGTCAGAGTCCTGGGTCCCTATGGCTGTGTATGATGAAGATATCCTGAAGAATCCATTTTACCTGGCACTGGAGAAGCAAAGACCAGACCTCTGCAGCCGAGTGGCAGAAGTGCATGGCATTGTAAGCAATTTTCTTTATAATCAAATTTTTTTAGTCTGCAGCTGTAAGTTAAGATCTGCAGTGTATAGAAATATGCCACAAATAAAAGGAGTCTACACCCTTCAATGAACGTGCAGATTTTGCTCACTGTTATTGTCTATACAGTCTTGGTGTCAGAAAATGGTATCATATACACTATATGGCCAAATGTTTGTGAACATCTGGCCATCACACAGATATATGAGCCTTCCCCAAACTGTTGCCACAAAGTTGGAAGCACGCAGTTGTATAGAATGTCTGTGTATGCTGTAGTATTACAATTTCCCTTTACTGGAACTAAGAGGACCAAATATGTTCCAGCATGACAATACCCCTGTGTACAAAGCAAGCTCCATGAAGACATGGTGTGTTAAGGTTGGAGTGGAAGAACTTGAGTGTCCTGCACAGAGCCCTGACCTCAACCCCACTGAACACCTTTAGGATGAACTGGAACGCAGACTGCACCCCAGACCTCACTAATGCTTTCGTGGCTGAATAAGCCCAAATCCCCACAGCCTCGCTTCAAAATCTAGTGGAAAGCCTTTCCAGAAGAGTGGAGGCTGTTATAACAGCAAATAGGGACTAAATCTGGAATGTAGTGTATTTGAATTGTGTTGCATTTGGTCTACAGCACTTGAAGCTTATTGTACTCAACACAGAGTATGTTCTGTGTTCAGAATGCAAATGTGTCATTTTGGCCCTAATTGCAAGCGCACAGAATCACTATCATCGCTTATCCAGTTTTCACCATGTGACCGTTACCATGCCATACTGAATCAATTGTAGACTCTGTCTGGAAGCAGCATGTGGCATAAGCCTTCTTTCATAAATCACAAGATTAAAATCTCTTTAGTCCTTATGATTCATCTTACTCTAGAGTAGGGCTGCTTAATGACATGGAGTCATGATTCTCAATCTCACAGGACATATATTTACTAAACTCTTACATTATTCTAGTTAATTTAATGATTAATGGCACATTCTTACTACAACCAGTAAATTCTCAATAACCAATATCCTGCACAAAATAACCGCTATTTAGTATAAAACTCATTATATGAGGAGGCCATTAGCAGTGTGTCCTCCCAAACCTTCGCCACTGGACACGAGCAGTATTAAAGTCTGGTTAAAAATTTCGTCATGACAGTTTTCTATTATTCTGCCGATAGTGACTCATAAACCACTCATGGGCGAAAATTTATCTTGGTAAGAGTGCTCTGTGCGTGCCATTCAAAGGTCAGAGTGAAACAGCTAATACAGTGAGTCATATGAGTAATATGAGTAATATGAAATATTTGTTTAGCTGGCCTGGACAAATTTGTTACTTTTCACTGCAAATGGCTGATTGGATCATTTTAAAATCACTGGGACAAAAGTCGCCGGGACCAATGGCCATAGATGTTGTACCATGTGACCTCATTCACACCTAGTTTTCTGACGTTGTTTCTCTTCTTTTCCTTCTGTAGACTCATAGTGCATGTGTGAATGAGGTCACATGGTACAGAGCCATGGCCATTGGGCCCAGTGAATACTATGTTCTATGCAGTGGTTACCCAAGTGCAAATGCTGCATAATCAACACCGTTCTTCAGTCGAATTGTATTGAGAAATAAATATAAATTGCAATTTTAATACAATTTGTTGTGCAGCTTTACTGTAGAGAAGGCTTCTGCATTAATATTAATGCTATGGAAAATCTCTCTGTGATAACAGTTTAGAGAAAGAAGGTAGCTTTTTTTTTTTTAAGTGTGAATCAACAAAATGTACAATGGGATTTTAGCACACTTCTCAGCTATACTTCACAACCTCTCACCTTGTAGTGAAATGTGTGTTAAACCTTTGAGCAGACAGGAAGTGGCATCTGTAGACTCTTGAATGAAGTTATACATAAAGTGTTTCTGCAGAGTTCACTCTGATGCAGAGCTTATTTATGCTTTATTTATTCTGGAGTATCTTTTGCAGATCGACAAGAGTAAAAAGAATTGAAAATCTTTTAGAGCATCTGTAACATAAAGTGGGGGGAAATGTTATGGGATCTAGATACTTTCTGAATGCACTGTAGTTCAACAGCTGTCTTCTGTTTGCGTCTGTAGGTCTTGGTTCCATGCCGTGGAAGTTTATCAGCTAGTTCATACACAGGAGCACAGTTTGAGAGCTATGTCCTCTTGCCTGCAGAACAAGGCTTCCAGACAGTTGATGGGAAGGTACATACAGACACACCCACCTCGGATCAATCACTGGGAGAGTTAGCAGTGTGTAGTAAGCACTGATCTCTGTTGTATCTTTCAGGAGGTGTCAATAGAGAATAACCAGGTGCATTTGGTGACTGGGTTTGTGAGCCCTGCTTCAGTCCCCATTTTGTTTGAGGAGACATTCTACAATGAGAAGGAGCAGGCCTACAGTATCCTGTGTATCACTCGACCTATTGACTCTGAGCCGAGCACAGGTAGAGTTCACCTTTATACACTGGGCCCTTACTGACAAGGTGCTGGTGCTGGAGCCAGTTCAGGAAACCGGTGGAGGTTTTAAAGAAGTGGCCCATGTTTAATGATACACTGAGATGTGGGAGGTTTATGACACGTGAGATAAAAGTAATAACAACCATAGTGTTTTACATGTTTGTCTCTGATTGGCAACATTTTACTACCTGAACGTGTCTATATATATAAAGAAAACCAAATACATGGTCCTAAAAGATAACACACAAAATGAATGTGTATGTTTAGTGCTTTTACCTAGCTATTCTGTGAACATAGCTACCCATTTGAAGCATGGCTTTAAACCTGGTATTAGTGTAGCTATTTAGTTACATGAAAAATGTTTATTCCCACACTAGACCACTGATATTGAAGTTATTGATATTGCAATATTTAATTTCATCATTTTTTAGCAATAATCTTCATGTTCGTGTCTTATTTTAATGACAGTCATGTATCGATGGATAAATCACTTTATTAATCCCAGAGGGAAAGTCACATATTCATGTAAATAAATTGGCAGCGTTGTTATTATAGTGGTTCCAGATCATTTTAAATGCTGGAACTGATGCTTTTGAAATGGAAAAACATGGAACAGTTCCAGATTAGGCCCTGGCACTGGCACCTTGCTCATTGTAATCATATTCCTCAGAATGAAATGATACTTTTTGTGCACTTTGTTAGTTTTCGGTTCAAGAGAGAGGCTTTTTTTATTGTGCAATTCTGTAAAAAACACAGAGAAGTGAGACTTGTCACTGATTAGGCAACCTCTCTGAGCTCCATGATTTATGGAAGCCTGATCCTTATGATACTTTGTTTGTCAGTTGAGCTGAATCTTGTCCCCGCACACTACTGCCTGAAGAATGTGGATGAGGTAAAGGACTTCCTGGGCCGCCATGCCGAGAAACTGGATAAATTCATTGCTGCATTCTGCCAGTCCTTCAAAGAGCAAGAAAGGAAGGGTCTGCGCCATCACATAGTGAGTGAGAGTCTATTTCCCCTTATTACTCCTTAATGCAGTCAAGTGAAGAATAACTACATGTTCTTTTCCTCCCCAGGATGCTGTACATGCTCTGTATACAAAATGTCTTCAGGGCTTGCTGAGAGATTCGCGTCTGGTACGTAGAGATCAACTTGTGCTCTAGAGATCATGCAGCTGTGTCTATACTGGTGTCTTGTGTTGTGAGTTGATGAAGTGGGTGTTGTGGATTTTAGAAGGTGCTGACCAAACAGGAGCTTCAGATGACTCTTCTCAAACAAGCAGTGGAGGTAAGTTTGCATAAGGCTGCTGTCACACTAATCTTTTTTTTCTTTTTCAAGTACAAATGATTTAATCCTAAGGGAAGAAAGCAAGTGCTTTTAAAAAATTAGTGTCATTCTTGTCCTCTTCACAATAGGCTAACTATTGAGAACTCAATCACACATGTTGTTAATAAATCAAATAAATCGAGCTAGCTAATTACCCATTACAGGTGGAAGTCTTTATTGTTACAGTGTGAGTGTCAAATGAGCTACTTTTTTCAAACAAGAAAAAAAATAAAATAAATAAATGCATAGTATGAAAGCAATTTTGGGATCTGTTTGTCTATGGAGCACATTATTCAAGCTGCTCTTGTTTTTTGGCAGATGTACATACATAATGGTATCCATGATCTCCTCTTTAGTTATGTGGGAACTCTTGAAGCAACTCAGGTACTGTTTGTATGTATGTATGTGTACTTAAATGTTTGCGTGACGGTTACTTTTTTCATTTATAAAATATGCATTTTATGTTTCTGCTATATTTAATGTTGGCGTATTATTCTCTTTTATACCACAGCACTGTTAAATTCTCAAATTTAATGAGTCAGAATTCATTGATTAATATTCTATAACAGCAGCTCTGACAGTAGTTCTGGCTACAGGGCAAATTACAGATTTATGTTAATGCTTTATTTCTAAAACAACCTATAATTACCTAATTATAATAAGCAATGGATTAAAAAACATGTTTAATAAAGTTTTCGTCAACAGGAGAGGCTCTATGGTTTCTCAGTAACATGACAAGCTATAAATTTCAAGAGTGAGAAAAAAGAGAGGCACGTGAGGGACAACTGTTTATAGCAGCTATAGTATAAGTGATAACAGGAATTAACTTGTCTCTCAGACATTCCACAACATTAAATATAACTATAAACAGATAAAAAGTATGACACGTCATTCTTTAATTAATAAAAATGTTATTATTGGGAAATTGCTGTGGTGTAAGAGAAATAACACACTTCAGGATGCACTGTTTTGGGAGAGTATTCAAATTCGGGTTAGTAACAGCATCACACCACCCTGTCGTTGATTATTTTCCCATAACAGCACATCCCTTCGTGTTTTCCATATCTTGTACTTTAATAGGATGCTGCATTCAATAAAACAACAAGAGGGCTGCAGGAACTGCAGCAGAAAGATCTTGGAGTGAAGTCAGATTTCAGGTGAATGGAATACAGTGAAGTACAATTCAAAGTTGATTATTTGTCATTCAGCTCTCGCTCTGTCTAACACCTGCTTGCTTTCTTCTGCTGTTTTTACTTTTCTCTCTTTCTGCAGTATAAATATTCCTCGTGCAAAGCGGGAATTAAGTCAGCTTAACCGCTGCAGCTCTCCTCAGCAGAAGCTGCTCTGCCTCAGGAAGGTTGCCTTCACCATCATGCAGTCACCCAGCCGCAAAGGTGTGTTACTTTTTGTGTAACCTGAGCCTTAGTTCCTTACATTTACATATGTGCTCTCATAGTCTGGAAGCAGTGATTCTTTGGAATCTGTTTATGCTCAGGTAGTGTACATTGTTGGGGGAAAAAAGTGTCAATTATGTCAATTTGTTTCACCCAGTAACTGTGCATCATTGTTTTCCTTGACAACGCAATTTAACAGGGCTATGTTGTTGCAGTTTGTGTCTTCACAGACAATGTTGCCTTTGTCCCTCCGTCCAACCATTCTCCTGAACTTTACTATAGTAACCAGATTAGCTGACACACACACACACACACACACACACACACACACAGTTTCACCACAGACTGTTATTATTGAAATACACAGTGCTGGCAGTGCAACAATACTTCACTGTTTGTGTAAAGTAGAGCAATCTGGTCTTGACAACTGTTTGCTAAACTGCCATTGAGCCAAATTTTAGATCAGTGAAGCAAACACAGAAGGAGTGTAATGAAATGGTGAGACTGGAGCACATTTACACACTGACTATCAGACAATGAAAGATGTATTTCCTCTCTCTTTGTTTATCCAGTTAACTTGGAGGCTGTATGTGCTGATGATCTCCTTTCAGTTATTCTGTATTTACTGGTGAAAACCGAAATTCCTAATTGGTAAGTAAATCAGTAATCCATCATACTCAGCATAGAGCATCATACTCAGCTTGTCCCAAAGCCACTCTATTTATTGGCTTGACCATTATTTAATTAAATTTACCCTGAAAGCCATTTAGTGATTTGTCAGCTTTTTTTCCCTTTTGGTTCCACTGACAACAAATTTGTTCACTTTCTCCAGGATGGCAAATCTCAGTTACATTAAAAACTTCCATTTCTGCAACTCCACCAAGGATGACCTGAGTTACTGCCTGACATCGTTTGAGGCAGCTGTGGAGTACATCAGCCAAGGCAACCTTAGTCAAGGGCCAACGGTGAGAGATGAGGAAAAAAAAAACCTGCAGGCTCTTATGTCTGACATTAGTTTACTCTTATTCATGAAATAATTTTTAACAAATCTTACAGTCCAACTGCATTCCTGGATGATGAATAGTTTTCTTTTTGTTTACAACGGTGTGGATGCTGAGTAACAAAATTCAGCTGTTTAATCATGTAATGTAATCCACCTTCACCTGAAAATCAAAAAACTGCATTCTGTAGCCATGAGATATGTTTTATCAAACAAGTGTTTGTCAGAGTAGGTCACACGCTTTTTAACTATGAAAACCTAAGAGATTTCTTACACAAGTTCCAGTCATGGCTTTTGCACAGAACCATGTTTTTCCCTTCACATATTCATATGTAAACTGAAATATTTTCCCTGGTGCATAGGGCTTAGGAGAGCTGAATGACAAACTGTTCTTCAGGCAAAAGATGAATCTTCTTTCTCAGAGTGCTTCTACACCTATAGACTGTTTGTTTGAGGTGAGAAACACACCGCATCCTTTTTCCTCATCAAAAGATACCAAAGAAATTAATACATTCAATATTATCTTCAATTAAAGGGAAACATGTTCCACCACAAGATGTCACTCTAAAATGCACATCATACTGAATTTAGCACTTTTCATTTCAATCTGGCATATCTTCAGTGGTCTATGTTGTGTCTGTGTGTCTTTAGCATATAGCAAATGGGAACAAGGCAGAAGTCCAGCGCTTGCTAAGTGAAGGCGAGAGTGAGGAAGACAGGAGACAGTTGTGTCACCCACTGTGTTCCTGTGATGCCTGTGACCTGCATTTGTCAGGGTTAGACTCTAACTCTTTGCTTCTTATTCTCTGTCCTACACACACACACACACACACACTTTATCATTATCATCATGAAACATTTAATGAAGACCACAGTAAACAAATGTGGCAACATACATTTTTCTGTACATATTTACGTGAGCAAAATAAAAAAAAGTACCACTGATCTAAACACTTTTTCACAAAACTAGGGAATAGTTTGGAGAGATTTATATTTCTAATACGATATTAAGAACAATAGCTCAACTGAGTTGTGGCACAGCACCCCAGTTGTTCACGATACAGTTTTTTTTTTTTCATGCATTTTTATTTTCTGGTTTGTGTTTGATTTAAATTTGTCAAAACTGGCTTGGTTTAACTTTAAGTCTTTCACTTCTTTTTAGATGGCATTTCCTTTAAAAGTGTGCATATTGTGGTATATACTATTCAAATTTTTAAAAATATTGTTAAATCTTGGTTGAAGCACCCATTCTCAGTCAGTGATGAGTACTAATTATAAAAAATGTATTAATTTTTCTTTCTTTCTTTCTTTTAATTCCCAGGAGATTAAATGACCCATCTATAGTCACTCCATGTTCCCGGGATGACCGAGGCTACACTCCTCTTCATGTTGCTGCTATATGCGGTAGCTGCCTTCTCATATGCTTTAAGTTACTGTCATATTTTAAGTGTGAAATAGTACATTCTGTAAACAAGTCTGACTCCTAATTCTAAAAAGTATTAGTTAGTAAAGTTCAGTGATTCAGTTTCTTAGATTTGTTTCTCAGTCTTTTACACATGCATATAAACCTCTGTGGCTAGACCTTTTTAGTTGACGTGTAGAATGTGTGTGCGGATGAATAGGTCAGTCTCTGCTGGTTGACCTGCTGGTGTCAAAGGGAGCTTCAGTGAATGCCACAGACTACCATGGCCTCACACCTCTGCACCTCAGCTGCCAGAAGGGCTATCAGGGTTTCACGGTGAGTGTCTTGTCTCAATATACCTGCACATAAGCCAAAAAAAAAATGTTCACACACTGATGTGGTTTTCTGTGAGGAGATGTTTAATTAGCATTTTTGGAAGATTGTCAGCCTTTGCCAATAGTCAGAGGTAAATCTGTTCCTTAGACACATGAAAGTGTTCAGGACAGAGGACTTTGTAGTTTCCTGATAACAAGCTGCAGGTTTTTTTTGTCTTACTAACTTCATGAGAAAGAGAGCAAAAAGAGAGGCTGGTGAGGGAATGATTGTTTATAGCTGCTGTAATGTAAGTGATAACAGGAACTGACTTGTTTTGTGGATGTTTCACAACTTTAAATGTAACTATAATCAGAGAAAAGGTACAATGTGTCCTACTTTAATAATTAGTTGTTAGTGTTGGCAAATTGCTGTGGTATAAGAGGAATAAAACACTTTAGGTCATGCTGTTATTGGAATAATAAACTTCAGGATATTAATGGCATGTTAATTATTTTACTTTATCAGCACACCCTGTTGTGTTTTATTCCTTACTTATTTCCTTTGAAACTGTGAAGCATTAAATACCATAAGTTGCAAATGGAATATTAGGTGTATTCTAATTCACCAAATGATTCAGAAATACTGACCTGTATTTTGAGATTGTGGTCTCTTTATTACCTCTCTTTTCTGTTTCTGTAGCTGCTGCTGTTGCACTATAAAGCAAACACAGAGGCTCAGGACAACAATGGGAACACTCCTCTTCACCTGGCTTGCATGTATGGCCACGAGGATGTAAGTGACTTGGATAATACTCTGTTCACGCAATTCCTTAAAGACTATATCCTTATGAAATGAAATCATACAGAGTTATACTAAAATACTGAGAATCCCTATGTGACCCTCTTGTTAACCTGTGTGTGTGTGTGTCAGTGTGTTAAGGCACTGGTTTACTACGACCTGCACACATGCCAGCTGAATGTGCAGAATGATAAGGGGGATACGGCACTGCACATTGCTGCTCGTTGGGGTTACGAAGGCATCATGGAGGTGCTGCTGGAGAACGGTGCTTCCACTCAACTCCATAACAAGGCCAATCAGAGCCCACTGCACTGCGCACTCAACTCCAGGGTCAGAGCGCCACGCAACATTCAAACATTCTAAGTATTCTAAGTATTCTTAGTTAGTTAACACCTGTATACACAAATCTGCTCTGAAGAGAAGTGGCATCTTTGAAGAGAAGGCTACAGTAACATAAATAATCACTCTTTACAACCGTGGTGAGCAGAAAAGCATCTCAGAATGCACAACACATCAAACTTTGAGGCGGATGGGCTAAAACAGACAAAGATCACATCAGGTTTCACTCCTCTCAGCCAAGAACATGAATCTGAGGCTACATTAGGCACAGGCTCATCTAGACTAGACAGTTCTGTGGGCAGAAATGAATTTGGACTTGGCTGACTACCTGATGTGGCTGACACATCATGTGGGGCTGTTGTAGCCCATTGGCCCCACATGTTGTGTGTTCTGATGTTTGATGTGAACATCAGTTTTTGACCTGTATCTGCGTGATTTTATGCGTTGTGCTGCTGCCACATGACTGAGTAATTGAATAATTTCATGAATGTGCAGGTGGATGGTGCATGTAGTTAAAATAATTACACTATGGTATTTACATATAATACACTATGGTATAGTACATATATTTACATATAGTTGTCTGTGTGTGTGTAATAGTGGTAGACACATAAGTCTATGGATTTAATTATTTTCTGTTGTAATTATTGTGAATAATCATGTGCTGTTCTACTAAACAGTTTTTTCTTCATGTTGTAGGTTCTGTCCTTGCTGGAGCGCACATATGATAATGCCAGTAAAAAGGTAAATGGTTTTGAAAAATAATATTAAAAAAACAAAACTTTTTCTGTAGCATCTTTCATACATTAAAATGCAACCCAAGTGCTTTACAATGGAAAAAATGCAAAAAACAGCAAAAGCGAATAAGCAGAAAATAGGGGAAATAAAAATGTAACAGAAAGTCTAAAAGTAAATAATAAAAAAAATAAAGATGAAATGGTAAACTGTAATAGTAAAATATAATACTTAATAGAAATTAAATAAAAATGCTATTATATATATATATATATTTTTTTAAACCAGGCTCCCAGTCATTCTCCACAGCCAGCTGACAGCAGCAGTAGACGTACCTCCGTGTCCAGTACATCCTCAGTCATCTCTGTGGAGGCCAATTCTGAGAGTGAGCGCACTCGCCTAAAGGAGGTGAGACCAGCGCCCTCTGTGGCGTGACAATGGGTTTACATGTTGAATGAGTTTTGGCCTGAGACTTTCTCTTTTGTATATAATGGAAGGTGGAGAAGTTACTGCGGGCAGTGGCAGATGGAGATGTGGAAATGGTGAGCAGTTATTGCACATAAACAAAATATGATTGCAAACAAATGCCATAAATCACACTTTGCCTTTTTCCACTGACACAGTGCCAGTGCCAGTGCCAGAGCCAGAGCAAGGGCTTGTTCAGAGAACTTGTAGGTTTTGTTTTAAGAACAAGCCCATGTTTTTGCCACTTTAAGAGTGAACCTATAATGTGGCCTAAAAATAACCATGGATGGTTTTTTGACGTGAACATCAGCTTTTGACCTGTATCTGCATGATTTTATGCATTGTGTTTAAGAATTCCCTTGAAATAACTTTTTTCTAAAAAATGATGAAATGACATCAGCACCATTTTGTTGTTGTAACCAAACAGATTTTTTAGAACTGCCTTTTTTTGTAGTGAAAAACTGGCTTTATTTGAAGCGGTTCACTGGTGGGATATAAGGTGGATAAGGTTTCAGTACTGAAAGAGCCTTTAGTACTTGTGCTTTTCTTTTTTTTTCCCCTCATATTGCTGATATGTGTGTGTGTCCTGTTTCAGGTGCGCTACCTGTTGGAGTGGTTAGATGAAGAGCCGGAGGATGAAGAGAAAGCTGAATTGCCTGAAAAGACGGAACTGTGCCACCCTCTGTGCCAGTGTCCAAAGTGTGAACCTACACAAAAGGTTTACACATTTTGTTAGATATAATACACACTATTTATTGCCTTATTTAATTAGTATTTAGTTATTAGTTGCACAATTAGCTTCAAGGTACCTTGATATAGATGATGACAATTGTGAGCTGCGATGTTTCCTATACAAGATTTTTAACACAGCAAAGAGAAGAATTATTACTGGACTAATACTTTTCTTTTTTCAGTACACTTCTTTTAGTGTGTTATACAGTTATCATACAGAGATTTTCACCAATCCACCCTTATTTTTGTCGGTTTGTATGTGTTTTTAGAAGTTATGTGTCATGCAGCCGGACAGGTTGGGAGTGAACAGCAGCAGTGCAGATGGTTTCACTCCGCTGCACGTGGCAGCACTGCATGGACACACAGTACTCGTCTCTTTGCTCATCCGCCATGGAGCCAACATCAATGCCTGTAACAGCCAGAATGCCACTCCACTCCATCTGGCCTGCCAGAATAACCACACACAGGTGCTGCTTCACTACTAACACTGCTCCATATAATCACTGACCATTCAGGCAAACTTGTGAAATCACTCTTCACATGGTTCATTTTTCTTTGACGCTTAAACAGCAAGCAGGCACATACAGTACTGTGCAAAAATCTTAGGCACATGCAAAGAAATGCTGTAGAGCAAAGATGCCTTCAAAAATAATGAAATTAAATGTTTCTACATTAAAAAATACTATAAAGAGCAGCAAACAGTAATAAATGAAACAAAGTCAATATATGTTGTGACAATCCTTCACTTAAAAAAAAAATTAAAAAAAAAATAGTAGTCTCAGGTACAGTGTGTGCAGTTTAATAAGGAAATGAGCTGTAAGTGTTTCTGAGCATCTTGCAGAACCAGCCACAGTTCTTCTGGAGACTTTGTCGCATTTGCTTCTTATTTTTGCAGCAAAACCCAGCAGCCTTCATTATGTTTTTTTGTCTGAAAGGTGTATCTTATGTAATATGCTGCTTTCTTTACTGACATACAAACATTTTTCTGTAACATTTAATTTTGTGCCTGAAAACTAATGTTTGGAATCTAAAATGTTTTTGTACTGAATCAATAATGTAGAAGTCATAAAATAAAAATCTGTAGCAAAGTGTGTACTAAAAAAATAGGGTGTCTAAGACTTTTGCACAGTACTGTATAACCTATTCTATAAGTTTATTCTTTTCTTATTGGAATCCCAAACTAGAGCTTTACACAGTACTGTTATTTTGAAATCTCTGTCTGCCCACTCCAACAGATATTTTTGTTTGTACCCACCCTCAATATTTTCTAATCCCATGGTTCTCAAAGTAGGGTCTGTGAAGCACAGTTAGGGGGTTGGTGAATTTTTTTCATTTTGTTAGTCTAAAATTCACAACCAGAAATTATCAGCGTTATTACAGTTAATATTAGGTTTGTATATTAGCTTGTTTGACTGGTCAGTTGAATGGATTTAATCCAAACCTCAATAACTCAAAAAGTCCTGAAATTAAGGTTAATTTGAATCCAATAACAATAAAAATGTGCTCTGTGAATGGAAAGTTGATGAATAAAAAGTTTCTGGCTCTGATAAATAGCCAAAATATTATTGTACACATTTAAATAATTAACCTAATAATTGAATAGTAGTATTTGAATAGTTTGAATTATGTTCATGAAATAAAACTGTGCTGAGGGAGTCCATAGAATTTATTTTACACTTAAAGGGGTCATTGTTCTGAAAAAGAAAAAAAAAAAAAAAAAAAACTTTAAGAAACCCCTGTTCTAATTGACCCTGTTGGCCCAATTCCCTCCACATATAAACAAGTAATTTGTTTTCCTTTAATGAACAATTTCAATTGCAATAGTCTGCTTGTAACAACAAGCCAGGATGGGCCAAACGTGAACACAAATGTAAGGACGTGTAAACACAAAAAGGAAATTTGCTTCCAGTAGCAGTGTCTGTCGTCGTGTTTGGTTGTGATTTAGTGGAGTAGCAGTCAGTGAATCAGAGGTTCTCAGATTAGGCTGATTGACAGTTTGGCAGTTATTCAAGTGGGCTTTTAAAAAATTCAGATTTCTATTCTGGATTTATGCAAATTTTGCAGGTTGTTTAACATAAGTTAAATTATCATCCAAAGAGTTTTTATTTTATATTTTGCACAGTTTTGTCAGAGAATAACAAATATAATCTTTCTTGTTTACTTTTTAAATGCAGACACTGATACAGTGAATGACAGTCATTTACATGTACTGATAACACATTGCTATTAAAACCTAATTGAATCAGCTCAGGAATAAGTGAGGAAGGTTATGATTCAACACTGAATTACAGTACCATGTCTTTCTACATCCTCCCTTTATTTCTGTAGGTGGTGAGCTCTCTGGTGGAGTGCAATGCCAAGCTAAATAAGAAGGATCAGTTTGGGAACACTCCCCTGATCCAAGCCTGTTTAAAGGGAGATGAGGAGACAGTAGCATTGCTAATGGAGGTGCCGTCAGCATTTCACTCCACTCTCATAATAAAATGTTGTAGTATCGCCTATATATTTGTTGCTTGAATAAGTCATGTGACCAAGCATCTAATTAGGCCAGCCTGGGACAGAGCGTAAAATGGGACTGAAGTTAATTGTTTTGTCCTCCTGTAGAGTGGTGCCTCACTGAACCTGGCCAATAATCAGGGTAACACGGCTCTACACGAGGCAGTGAGAGGAGGACACAAGACTCTGGTGGAACTGCTGCTACAGGCTGGGGCTCTCACACACCTCAGGAACAAGAGACAGCGCACTGCACTGGACTGTGCTCAAGAGACTGTATGCAGGCTAACATTTATAACCATTCATCCTCACATTTAAACAGCTGAATAGTAATAGGAACACTGCCTTCTTTTTACTTTGTTGACCTGTAACTCACTTTACATTTTACAATAATATTAGAATTTTGTCACTTTAAACTATTTGGTTATTTATACTTTTTAAATGGCAAAAATATTTTTGTTTTTGCAGAATACAGCGATTCTTAGGATTCTACAGAAAACCTGTGCATCCAGTCTTGAAGCCGATACAGTCAAACAGTTCTGCATAGCCCAAGAACATCTAGGGAAAAGTGAGAGGTCTATATATAATCAACTGCAATACAAAAAACTCAAGTCTCTGTGTTCATCCATGATCTCTCTCTCTCTCTCTCTCTCTCTCTCTTTTTTTTTTTTTAAAAACAGCATCCAATGTTGTCCAACACAGGAGTCCTGTTATGCAAAGGTGCGAGACAGACTAATCTGTACTTAAGTGTGTTTATGTATGGATTTATTGTCAATGAGTGTACATAATGTTCCAGCATATGAATGCTGAAACTTTTTGGGCTTCATAGGGAGGTTGTGCACACTTGTAGAAGGACACTTAACAACTGTCCTGAACCGCAAATCCAATATTCATTAGCTCAGCATCCACACCAAGCCCTAGATAAATTGCTAGATACATTCAGCAAAATATATAGACTTTTAAAATTCTGACTGAATCATTAATAATGTATTATTAATGTTATGTATTATGGACAGAATACAGCCGATGAATAAATCCAAAGACAGTACCAGCCTCTCCACCGACTCTACAGATATGGTAACCATCTTTTCTCCTAAACCGCACCACACTGTTGACCTTATATTTGTTCCTAACGTTTATGGTTTTTGTCATATGTGAATCACAGGGTTCAGATGACCTGAGTTACAGAAGGCGACTACGGCGGGGAGAGACTATTGATGGCTGCGACCTCTTCATCCATTCGCCTGAAAACTCGCACCCCTTCAAACAGGCCGCACTGAACCAGGCCAAAAGCTTAAACCGCAGTCACACCATACACCAAGACCTGACCCACAGCTCCCCTGAGGACCTGAAGCACACACAGGCTGACAGCGGAGCAGATGACCATCCTACTAACCTCTCACCTGAACCTGAGCAGGTTATTGGGAAGGCCGACGAGAGAACACCGGCCAGATTGGAGGAGGAGGAGGAGGAGGAAGAACAAGAGGAGGAGGATCAGAACACGGGCAAAAACTTGCGTTGGGTTTCTACAGAGATGGATAATATTGCACTCTGAGAACCTCAGAGGCTGCTCTAACTTGATGAAACAAGGAAATCACAGGCTATGCATTTAGCTGTTCTTTTGAAAACTGAACTGACCAGATTTAATACCCTTTCTTCAGTCGGTGATACAAATCTCACCCAGCCACTGACACGAACAGCTGCTTTAGCTCAAACCTGAACTGCTTTTAAACAGTTTAAAGCTTCAGCTTTAATTCAGTGAACTGACTATGAGATACAACTTAAATAAAACTGCTAGGGATTGAGAGGCTGTGAGAATTAATGTATGAACTCTTAAAATGCTTGCTTAATGTTATAATTTTTATTTGTAATATAAAGGGAGATAAGGATAAGTATGAAGATGTATTTCCAGGACTAAAACAGTCAAAACACAAAATGAGATGCTGACAAAAACCGTACATTTAAAAGCCCCAGATCCTACATTTGTTTTGGTGTTTTATCCTTTCCACTGAAGTCCACATATAGCATTGTGTGGCTTTATGTAGGAAAAAAGTCATAGGGTCCTTTAACTAGTAGAGAAACAAACTTATTAGACTGAATTTAGCCTGCAGTTTTATTTGACCAGCACTTTTTTTTTTACCAGCATAGTTTTATTTTTACCAACATCATAAAAAGGGATGATTGGGCATAATTTTTACTGTTTCTTTTTAAGTTTAACATGATCTAGTTTATCATTTGACTCTTTGATTTTGACTTATCAAATTACTTGTATGTTTCATCAGCTTAGTCGACACTTACAGAAGCTTAAAGCTGATTTTATGTGTGACTGCATGAGTGACTACATATTTCCAGGTAAGAAATGCTTCTTCCTAAAAGTGGAAGTCTTCTAACATGCCTTGTATGATTTCTGACATGTCTTTTGACTTGACTGATTAGATTGCAAATACTACTCGGAATAGTAGTATAGGAATAGATTTTTTCATCTTTACTTGATTTGATTGAGTTATTTTAATTTATTTTAAAATGTGGAATGTAGATATAAAAAAATGCAGCTATTTTAGATGCCAAGGACTTTCTTCTTTCTTCATGTTCCTAATTCAATTAATCAAAACCTTCCTTGATGCATCCACAAAGTATACAGGAGACAGTATTCTGGACCAGTACTGTGTTTTAGGCATGCACTTTACTCCTTAAAATATCTACACACAGTTCTAAATGGAGGTTTTCAGACTGTTGACATGTTTGGCATACCTTTTCAAGCAGACTAATCCTAACATGGACTAGTTTCACTGTGTTTTTCAATTTAGGTCTAATGTGAACTAGTGAAATTTTCTCAACATAGACTTTTCAACTTTGCTATTCGTCACCAAACGTAACCGAACTTTCTGGGTTGTAGCATCTCTACATCTCTAATCTGGAAAAACAGCAATTATTTTTGTACATGTCCCTTTAAGTGTTATTCATGTAATAATGCAGTGAATGTGCCTTATTTAAATGGGGTTGGAATAACCTATGAAAAATCATACATCAGTGTTTTTCAGTGATGAATTAAAAAAAAGAAACTGTTCAGTCTGAGGTGGATTTTTTTTATTTTTTTTTTTTATTTCAGCAGCAGAAGGCTGCTCACAATACTCAAATCCTGACTGTACCATTTAGCAGTATGTATGCATGTGATCCAATCATCTCTTAATACAATCCATGTCTTATCCTAGTCTTACATCATTCTGCAATATTGCCAAATACAATTTACAGTATATTACAAATAATGAGTAATATTATTTAATGTTTTTTTTTTTTTTTTTTTTACAAACAAAATTTTACAAAGTTTAAAAATATTATACCAGTAATTTTGTTACCAAATCTTTGGTACCCCTCAATTCAAATGCAAGTCACCATTTACCTCTTAATTAACACAACTATTGAGCTTTTACTCCAGTAGTAATGTGCTTTCTCAAATCCTACAATGAAAATGAGGGAAGGAAACAAATGGACCCTTAAAATAAACCACAATGTTTGGTACCACATCTCACTTTTATATCACTTAATCTGTAATCAGATTTGAAATTGTTGTGCAAAATACAAGCCACAATGTTTGGTACTGTGCATGGCAATAGTAAATTTAGCAGTAGAAGGAGGAATTGTTTGCAAAATGTCTGCTAGAAATGTATGATGAGTTGCCAGCTTTCACTTTGGGTGTGTGCATGAAATGTGCTGCTAGTCTTGCACACTGATTGATGGATGTGGTGAACAGGCAGGGAATCTTATGGCCCTTCTGATTTAATGAAGGAGATGTAGGGAAATGTAGTCATTACCATTATTAAGCGCCAGGGCAGTTTCACAGCCAACCATGCATCACGCCAATAGAAGAAGATTAAACCACTTAGTCTAAACGGGCAAAAAAGAGAGCACTTTCATAAAAGTGCATTAAATGATTGACACACCGTTTTCTGAAATATGCTGCGCCTTGAGACTGCTGCCCACAGTTATAAGGCGAGCACTCTTACTTGAGATGGCTCTAAAGTGCAAATCGCCTGTGGACTCATTTGAATATGGAGGAGACGGGCAGAGGGGAAAGAGAGGTCATCAATTAACACATTAAGCAAATATCAGAATGAAATGTAGCATTCACAGATGCCTAGAACAGGAAGATGAAAGTCCCTGTGTCAGCTCTTCCGCAGCAGGATCTAAAGAGCCGAGAGCATAATTAATCTGACCCCCTTTCAACCTGTTAAATACAGGAAATCAGTTTTCTTTTCTCTTAGCTCACAGTCTCAATTTGTGACAACTGCTCTAGGGTAATGTTTCTTCTGACAGATGTAGATTCTTTATAATTCCCCACAACGGAACTGGTGCTCAATTGCGGCGATTTCTCTACTGAAGCTGCCACAGACTGAACCAAACAAATGTGTCATGCACAAACCACATCTCTTACTGCTGTTCCTCCGAAATATTTTGGATTATATTGGTTAAGTAAAATTTATAGCAGGAGTGTGAAGCATTGCTATTTGATTACTTTCATCATTTGGTCTAGATGTTTAATTTTTAAGAAAACTCGATGGCCCAGAAATAATGATATTTTTTTAAAAAAAAAAACAACTGGTAGTCACTACAATTTTATCATGATTAATCAGAATGTATTATTATTATTATTATTATTATTATTATTATTATTTTGACTCTTAATTATTTAGTGAACTGTTTGGACTGCTTGATTACTTCTGGGACCCTGTCTTCTGCGTGTGTTTAACATCCAGTGTGTTACTCTGAAAGCAGCAGTCATCTCAGTCTCATCCTCTTAGCTTGGCCTCCAGTGTTAAACAGCAATACAGCCTTCAATATAAGGTGATAGGGCAGGTGACCTGATTATCTATTAGGCTGCTTTAGCTGTTCTGGGTCACACCTTTCTGCATTTCATTACACTACCCAATTAAACATTTCAGTCGTCTCTCAATGACTACAAGGCCAGCAGGCAAGAGACCCCTGAACTTTCCCCTGTAGAACAAATGGCCCAATTTACATAACAAGCAATGATGAGAAAATCTTTTATCTTTGCATACACAATTAAATCTCAAACAAAAGGACATCTCAATCAATTACAGGGAATGACAAGTTCGTAAATAAATTAGTCTTGCCAATATATTGCGAGAGAAGATCAATAGGCAATGTTAACCAGATATTGGGGCAATGTTCTGCCGATGTTCTCAACATAGTGTCAATATCTGTCGGCTGCATTTCTCTGTCTGCTAGCGGATATCAGACAGACAAGATGGATCTCCACTCACACCAAAATATAAAACTGAGATCGTTTACATGTCAGTATGACCTTTTATGGTATTCAGACCAGCCCAGAGGGTTGCAACAAATAGATTTTGTCAAGCTCCAATGAAGGTTAAGGTGTGACATGTTTGTTGCCAGGCCCTTACATGATTCATGTTTTTTTTTTTTTTTTTTTAAATACAACTGAGTAAGGAATCACACATTGCAGAACTCTGCAGAACTATGCATGACTGATGCTTAGTTATTATGGCTTAAAACATTAAAATTAAACAAGTCTCCCAAAATCAGCAGAACACAAACTGTCGTGACACTCCTTCTCTGTCCACTTCACAACACATCATATTTTAGCATCTTGAAACCCAAATGAGTGAGGTTTTGATAACTTACAGCCCTTTACTGATAGATTCCTAACACTCTGTGTTCCAGTTTGTCCGATTTTGTTCTTTGTGCACTGTTTTTACAGTTTCAAATTATAACTGCTTGTTTTTTGGCACCTGATGTGTGTACTGATCCTGATTCCTGGATTAATCCAAATATAGACACCCTGCTCCCCAACTGCTGCAAAACAGTGCGTGTAAGGGCTGTATTTCTGAGAGGTCTTAACAGTAAATAGATGTCATCTACAAGCTGTTGAGAAACAAGTCTCTGAGGTGATTTGGATCACACAGTGACTCTAATGAAACATTAGAGGGCAGTGTTGTCCTAGAAAAACCTCCGATGAATAATTCCATACATGTCTGCTGTGGTCAGTTCAACATAAACACGAAACACATTAGTTCTTGGATTGTCTTGTATAGATTTAAAACATTTTATTCATATTCAGTAACTGCTGTATCCTGGTCAGGGTCACAGTGGATCCTGACCTTATCCCAAGAACACTGGGTATGAGGGGGGAACACATGCTGGATTAAAAGCCAGTCTATTACCACACTTTCATTCACACCTATGAGTCCATTCACACCTATGAGAAATTTGGAGTCACCAATGTTAGTGCACCTACTGGCATGTTTTGGGAGGTGGGAGGAGGCTGGAGAAACTGGAGGAAACCCACACAAACATGCGAAGCTCCACACAGGCAGTATCGACCTGGGAGCTGAGAGGCGACAATACTACCGTCTGTGCCACTGTGCCACCTTGAAGGCATTTCTCCGCTGGAAATCCATTAGTGTGTTTTAATATGAACAAAGACACACTTTCTATGAATATACACTTTCTATCACTAGTTGTGTTTTTGGCTGTTAGACTGTCGGATTTTAATGTGTGTGATAGTTATGGATTGAGAAGACTCATCAGGAAAGAGGAACCAATTACTTGACAATGATCCAGTTTATGTGGGAGAATGAGAAAAGCATGTCAACATGTGCACATATTGACAAAAGCTCAGACTAGAGACAGGACTCACCATCACATGAGCAAAATATTGGCAAGTTGTCCAATTTCAAAATGTGTCTCTTCCATGTTTGCTCCAGCAAACACAGGAGAAGCTTGCAGACACACATTAATCCATACTGGGGGAGATGTTGCATCAAACTCCTCTACAGTTCGTTTTGTCTGTATATGTGTACACACAGATTTGTTCCATTGTAGGATGGGACATAATTGATTATCATTCGCTATATTATGTTAATAGAATTTTCTCCCCAAGAAAATGACTTTATTGAATACATTTCAATTTTGTGCCACTGTCTAAACATTTTCTGGTGTGAAAAAAATAGTATACATAGATCTCAGGTTTTGATTTATAGTTACACTTCAGGTATATTTCAATAAAATCAGTAGGACAATATTGTAAAATTGGTAAACAAATGAAAGAACTATGATTAAATGACTAAAAATTAAATAAATGTGATTAAATATGTTATGTAAGATTAAACTGGTCACATTAAAGTGTAGAGTTGACGTTACTTCTTTATTATAGGACAGAAGTGACTTTTGGTGTTAGATTTGCATTTTCTTGTATTCTGATTTAATATTGATTGTTTTGTGTCTAAGCAGTAGTGTTAAAACAGACTAGATTTAACAGCCTGCATAGTCATGTTGGATAGGCTATAGTCAGGGTATAGAGTTTGAATGGACTTAAATAAAACTGTAGTAAACTGAAAAATAAAAATCTGTGGGTTTTCCATATTTGTGTGCCACAGGCCTGTGGTAGCTAGAACAAATTAAACTGGAGCATTTGGGGCATTTGTCATTTCTCAATTTTCTGCGCATAAACACATAAATGATCAATTATAACATCACTATAGCATATAGAAATATAAAAATTGGTGACAAATTTAATCCACCAGAGAACAAAAGCCAACACGTGCAGGACTATTCTTTTAGGAAGTCTGGCTTTCTTAAAACAAACAAACAAACAAAAACCATATAAACAAATAAAAAAAACCCCTACAACTAAGTGCACTTTGATGTACACCAACTTACGTTTTAAATTAGTTTAAATAAAGGATATAGATACATATATAAAAAAAGAAGGAAAGAAAATACACCTATTTGTTGTCTCGGAAGGATATGAAACCTGGAGTGGTGAGGCTTCTCACAGGAGCTAAAGTCAAGAAAAGCCTGATTTAACATGATATCAGTTCAGTTCTTGCTCTACTCATATCATGGTCTAGTTGTTCACATTGTGTTTAAAGTGTGTAAAGTGTCAGCTTGTTTATTACTCACGAAACACTGCCCTGTTTTTCTCCTAAAAAAAAAAACTAACCGGATATGAACATCAGAGATGCGAACTTCCCACCAGTCCATCTCTCGACCGCGCGCGCACTGCTTTGCGCGCGCTCGTGGCCGCCTCGTCGCTTATTGGCCTGGCCGTGCGCGCGCCGCGCTGACAGCACTAGCCGCGGGGCGAGGCGCGCGCTGACAGGAGGCAGGAGCGCGCGGCCGCTCACTAATGACACGCGCTGTGGCTCCCTCACTCCGCGCCGCTTCCTCGGCAAACGCACAGCTCCAACCACGACAAAACTGACGGAGTGACGAAAAGTTTTGGCAGACAGAGAAAGAAACTTTCTGTAACAAGGTGACAGCTCTCGAGGCAGGCAGCTGTCCAGTCTGCGGACCGTCTCCAGAGAGAGAAAGGGAGGACAGGAAATAGAGAGGAAAGAGAGAGAGAGGGAGGTAGGAGAGAGGGAGAGGAGAGGGTCCCTAATCACTAATTTAGTGGCAGCTATGGCATTGTGCCGGCGGGCACGTACACACAACTGCAGGCTTGTGTACACACTCAAGTGCTCAGACACACAGTGGATGAGACTCTGTCCTGTTGTCCAGCCTCTGGCTTAGCTTCACTATCTGGCTTCACTCAATCTTTCCAATTAATAACAGAAACAGCTTTCTTTCAGTTCACGTGTTTTCCTCTATAACATTCTTTCTTTTAATTGAATTAATGAATCAGAGGTGTTGGCAAGTCATATGGACCCTTATGGAAAAGTCACATGACCTTCATATGTGACTAATCACTGTGGTTTAGGGGTTAGCTCTGTTGCCTTGCACCGCCAGGGCTGGGGGTTCGATCCCGTCTCTGCCCTGTGCGTATGGAGTTTGCATGTTCTCCCTGTGCTTTGGGGGTTTCCTCCGAGTACTCCGGTTTCCTCCCCCAGTCCAAAGACTGTAGGCTGATTGGCATTTCTAAACATGTGTTGTAGGCTGATTGGCATTTCTAAATTGTCCGTAGTGTGTGTGTGTGCGTGTGTGATTGTGCCCTGCGATGGACTGGCAGCCCATTTAGGTTGTCCTCCGCCTTGTGACCCAAGTCCCCTGGGACAGGCTCCAGGTTACCCCGTGACCCTGTGTAGGATAAGCCATGCAGAGGATGGATGGATGTGACTAATCACATGATTCACGTGTTAATTTTACACGTGGTTTTTAGACACGTCACATGTTGTTTCTCACTTTTTTCACATATACCCCCAGCATAATTCATTTACTATCACATTATTCATAGGATTCCTTTATTTCCACATGATTAATTTATTTTAGCATGTTGTTCTATGATTCACATTTGTCTTTCACATGATTCATTTATTTTCACATGCGATTCCCCCATAAATAATTATTTTCATGTGTGTGTTCAAAGTATTCATTTATTTTCACATGGGTTTCATGATTGATTTATTGTAGCATGTGATGCCAACAGGATTCATTTATTTTTGCATGTTTTTTTTTTTCACATGATTGATTAGTTTTCAATGTAATGACATATTATTGAGAAAAAAGAGAATAGCAAAATGATCACTTTTTTCACATGATTAATTAGTTTTCAAATGTAATCGTGCATTATTCAGATGATGTCAAATGTGTTTACTTTTACAGTTTGTTTACACTTGTTTTTTCCACATATTACTCTCATAATCACCTGTGAAATGCATGTGATTTTTCTGCAAGGGAAGATCCAGACAGCACATAAAGTTTTTTCAGGTGATGCACACACACACAAACACACACACACACAGATACACACACACACTGTATTACAGAATGAAAGGCGTTTGACTGTAATGGGTCAGATGCTGCTATGAGCAATTTAAGTGTAGGTATATATCTTAGGGTTTTCATGCACATTTTCACTTTTTTCTATTCTGTTAATCATGTACAATTTTATTTAAAGTGTCTCACTTTTTTTTTTTTGATGTGCCATGTCTTCAGTGGGAGTGCTGTGTGTATCACCAGCTCAGCTTATCTAATTTCATTAATGTGATCTTCTGTCCATTGGCTGACTGCTTAATGGCTATTATTTGTGGTTCCCTTCAAATAAAGCTCAGACAGTAAATTGCAGTCTGTGGCAATTGGGATCTGAGCGCCTCCCTGCATTACTATATAATATCTATTCCTTTAATTAACTGAAAGCAATGCTGACATTTATTGGATTGCAAGTTACTTGTTAATGGCAATAAATTGTGGAGAGTGAAAAATATCATTGCTTATTTTACATCAATAATTTGTGAACCTTTTGCTAATGATTATTCATTATTCTCCCCCGTGGCTGCTCTGTTTGTTAAAGTATACTGAGATATATTCTAAAAGCTAGGCTTTAAAGGAGACATAGAGCTGAAGCTGAACGTTGTAATCAAATTCCAGTATAATGCTCTTTCACTGATAAAGCCTTCAGCCTACACAGTGCCAGTTTGTGAGCCAGATTGACATAATCATTTTAGTTTTTGCTTGTTGCTTGTTATGGTCCATAATTACACATTACATGGGCAAGGAATTGGAACTATAATTAGGATATAAATAATTCTGTGTATGTTTATGGTTCTTGGTTTTTGGGCACTCCCTTAACCATACAGTTCAATAGATAAAGTAAACAGAGACGCTTTGTGTTGGCTGAGAGTCCACTGTCTTGCCCATTTCCCTGTGTTATCATGTTTCTTTATGTGCTTCTGCTTGAGTATGTGGTCACTCACTTGCCACCAGCTTGCCAGTTGTGTGAACATATTCCCTGCCAGTGCTCAGCTGCTGTCTCTTTACTTGCTGCAGTGCTGATCAGACTCCTAGTCCTCCGTGATGTGACAGCCCTGCCACTCTGATGAATGGCTCAGCACAGAGGCTGAGTGCCGCTGTGAAATGTCCACTCGGGCCGCACCAAAGTCAAAAAGAACAGTCAGGCTTGCACGGCCACGAATCCCAACTGTCTCATCCGATCACGGCAGTGCAGAGGCAGCTGAAGAGATTAAGGGAGAAAACATCAGGCAGAAGGAGGAGCAGCACTCGAATCAGGCATGATGGAAAGGAGCAGCCTGGGGTCTCGGCCTGATGAGCCTCACAAGCCCCCATGGCCTTCAGGGCAGAACCCCTCTGAAGTGAGTCAACTTCGCTCCTGTCATCACTGCTCAAACACAGCAGTCGCAAATTTCTCTCTCCATCTCTCTCTATCTCTCACCATCGTATCGAGAGTTTGAGAGAATCCTGGCTGACAGAAGACATTGTCCTGAAATGAGCAGTCTCCCTTTCCCTCCCCTCTTCCTTCTGCCCATCAAGCGCTCTCAGTCACATTCCCTGATGGCCTTTGCAATGCCGAAACTGAGCAGTTGTGACAAGAAAATATCCAAAATATATCTGTTATTTTGCAAGACAATCAAAAAAGGGAAAAGAGATGAAAATGGGAGAGGACAGATTTAGGTAGAGGCCGATTTTACATGTTACGTAGTTAGAAAAAATGAACAGACGTTTTTGAGGGCTACAACTCTTTCTTATTTTATGTAACCTTAACTGTTGACACGGAAGGTCTGTATCACTCAACCCAACTCACCAGTGTCAGTAGACTCTGTATCTCTAGTTAGGAATGATATGGAATGTGAGGTCAAAGGTCAACCTCATGTTTAAATGAACGCTTATTAGTACTGTTTCTGATTACTGGGTGGAATAGCGATATTGGTTTCCTGAAGGGATTGGCATTGGCAGGCACTTGTCAGGCAGAAAGGCCCATATCGCAGCGGCCCTAATGGGGCCACATATTGTGCTAATTGTCAGCTGCAGTTGGAATGTGAACTGTGTGAGGCTTAATTAGAACTAGCAATCCTCCAGTGTGAAGTCTGTCAGGAGTAACGTTTCCCACAGTGCATATTTTAAAACAGCACTGACTTCATACTACTTCTAACAAAGTGATATAATCCAGTAATACAAATGAAAAAAGGCAATTTCACTCTTTTCTACTGCAGAACAAAAAAGTCCTTTTTTGCCTATTTTTTCAGAGGAGGTAAAGCATTTGTCCTTGTTAGAAAACAACTTTACTGGAATACCAAGAGAGTTTTAAAAGGTCTGTCACCTTTTCCACACAGTGAAGTATTAATATAATAATAATAATAATAATAACAACTCTGTTTTCACGGTTGTTCACACCATACCCAAGATTAAATCATTATTTAAAATGAAATGGGAGTAGTAATTAAGTGGGTTATTTCAAATTAAGATAACAGGTTGGGCAGAGTCTTGTATGAAAATCAGCTTTTGTGGTGATTCCAGTTAATCCTGACTTATCCCTTACTTTAAGATAATATTTGCTTTGCCTGTTTCTTCTCAGCAGAAATAAATCTTATTAGCCAATAAATCTTATTATGGGATCTGTTTTTACACCACAATCAATTCCAATGAGAAGAAATTAGATGAGAGCTTTATGTATTTGACAAATAGATAATTGGCCTTACTTAACCCTGACCTTAAAATGGCACTTTGTGAGAGTATAATCTTCTTAGAATTATTGAAGCGTTCAATTAACCAGATTAAATGACAGCCTAGAAACATGTAATAAATGAAGAATGGCATATTTCTCATGCTCACATTGCCTCTCTCCCTCTCACTCTCGCTCATATTTATTAGATGTTGAGATGTATAATGGAGAAGAGCTATACTGTGTGAACACCTACCAAATTTAGAAAACTTTGGATTTGTGTGTGTCTGGAGTTGTGTGTGTAAATGTATCTGTTTTGTGTTTGTAAGCTGAAGAAGAACCACTCAGAGACAAGAGTATTAACCAGGCTGTCAGAGCCTAATGAAGTGTCCTGCTGAGCCATATCAAAACACACACACACACACACACGCACACAATGCACACAGAAGGATTCCTACTGACAAGTGGTGATGTGGCTAGGATAAGTCCAGGGATGATGTGATTTGACAGATGGGTTGTGAGTGGTCGTGTAGAGAGCCTCCACTAATCGATTAGTTTTAGTTAAGTGCACTCTGAGATGATTGTGTTGTGCCTTTATCGTTCCCCTCTATAACACTGACAACCTTTCATGCCTCTCCAACAAGAGCCTGCTCTGCACGCACAGGAAATCTATTATGTGCAATGATCAAATCTCACTGGCACTTCTTTCTCACCTCCACAGTGTATGACTTTCACTTAAATCATGACACGGGGCTCTGCTAGATTGTGTGTTTTGAGCACAGCACTTTTTTTAAAAAGAGTTTAAAAAATGCTGTTTGTCAGAGAAAGAGAAAAGAGACTGAGTTATGACTTCCATTCTCTCTCTCTCTCTCTCTCTCTCTCTGTGTGTCTATCTCTGTGTGTGTGTGTCTCTCTCTCTCTCCCAGTTTTCCCTGGGGCAGTTATTATGATCAGCACCTGTGGGCATGGTTCATGGCTCAGCCCAGCTCTCTCTCCAGGGCTCATTATTACTGTATTACTGTATGTCCAGCTGCCCCAGGAGGCAGACTGACCTCTCTGACTGTCTGTCTTTTCTCTTTCCCTTTCTCTCTCTGGGAGAAGCGTGGCTCCGCATGGCATCAGCTTTGGTACACTCAAACTCTAGGACTGCAGAGACACTTGCAGTAATTGCATGGTCATTCATGACAATCCTCTGTTTTTTAAATAAGGACAAAAAACAAAACACTTTCTTCTAGTGGACAGATGGCTGGCTACTTGTGGTATCATTTATTCTCTATGTTGAATTATTTGGCTGACAAAAAAGTTTTGTAATGACCAAATGTGTCTAGATCAAAGTCCTCTCTGACCCATTAGTACTAAGTAACTCTGTGTTCATGGCTTAGCATGTTTCATAGTGAGAGTGATGATAGCAAATATGTAAAGGAGGTTCAAAGAGGTTCAGTACGCTCTTTGCTGCCCAACTAATGACCTGACGACTTAGACTTCACTGTGCCTATGCTTAACTTATAATTTAGAGAAATATGTTGTAACATGAAATTGTCTAAACATGAACTGAACCTAAGTGCAAGACATTAACATCACATTTTAACTGCCAACAGATCTAGCAAGTTATTATTATTTTCTGTTTTGTACTGTTTTTTTAGTAATGTTTTGCATTTTGCAAGTCCAGTTTATGAGCTGGTCTAGCTCTGTTTTTAATTTCTGCAGTGATGTGGTTTGTCAGTACTAGGACATACCATGGTGAGTTGGTATTTATTCTAGAAGGGCCCATTAATGAAAGCACTGAGGGCTTTCCCATGTGGGAAATCCATTATCAATGAGCAAAACCAGGTGCTAAACATCACCAGCTTTAATTATGGTCCCTTAATTCCAGCGCTTGACCTGCAGGCTTTAATTCATAGGCTTGCTTGCGTGTATGGGAAGGAGTCCGGAAGCTTCTCTCTCTTGTCCTGATGCATGGCCCCCCTGTTGACATGCACTAAGTTTGATATATACGACCGGATGAATCACTAATTACATTTTGGCGGGGATTCCACACTTACTTAGCACTGCACTTAATTATTTTTATATTGCGGGGTTTAACAGTAAAGGCCTGCAGTGTAATTTAGGGTATACCAGTGTTGTCATTTTTGGATCGGATTCTGACTATGAGAGAAATTCTATTCATTTAAAAATCCATTAATAAAAATTGCTGGCCATATGCGTGCATTCATGCTTTCTTCTGGTGGGACACAAACTGTGATATTATCAGAGGTAACATTTAATTTTATTGTTATAATTTTAAATAACACTATGGGTGGGGTGTAGCATTGCATTTTAAATATGGCTGTAAAGTAAAAGGCCCAAACTGTCTTAATTTAAAACACATGGAGGCAACTCTATTAGAGCAAGCTGATGGGGGGTTCATTGTAGGAAGCTGATATAGACTTTATGGCTGTTAAAGGACCAATAATGAGGGCAGAGCTGATTGGTTACTCATGTAACAAGGATCCCTGATTGGGCACAGATGCCTTCTTCATTCCTGTCTTATTGAACTCATAGGGTGCTGAGCCTCCTTGTCTCTTATCAGCAGTCATATCAGCACATACACAGACATTTACATGTGGTCCGGGTATTCAATTCACTGCTCATCTGAGATGTAATTTTTGTATTTTCTAATTAAAGTTGTACATGAATTGCCTTTAATTAAACATGTACACTGTTCATTAGTGTTCCCTACCACCAAATTGCTTCATTTGGTGCGTAATTGTCATGCAAATAAACCCATGTTGCTTAACAAAGTACCTCTAGTGCAGTCAGTAGAAGGCACACATTTGTATGCTGCTAATTTCCAAAATATTTAACAATGAATAAATATTAAACAAATTAAATTAAGATTGAGGTTACCACATACATTAAAGCTGAATAAAGAATCACTTACTTTACATTTAAATTTAAACACCAGTACTGGCTACAAGCCCCCTTTGCTCTGAGAACAGCCTCATTTCTTCGTGGCGTGGATTCCACAAGGTGTTGGAAACATTCCTTTGAGACTCTGTTGTCCATGTTGTCATGATTACATCATATGCTGCGCATTTGTAAGATGCACATTCATGCTGCAAATCTCCCATTCTACCACATCCCAAAGGTGCTCTACTGGATTCAGATCTGGTGACTTGGGAGGTTGTTGAAGTACACTGAACTCATTGTCATGTTCATGGAACCAGTTTGACACAACTTGTGCCTTGTAACATGGCTCATGCTTTGAGTAGCCATTATAACATGGTTAAATTGTGGCCATAAAGGTATGCATGTGGTCAGACTGCAGCATTCCAACGCTCAGGGGGTATTGAGAGGCCCAATATGTGCCAAGAAAACATTCCCCACACCATTACACCACCACAAGCCTGAACTGAGAAGGTTGGGTTCATTGATTCATGCTGTTGACACCAAATTCTAACCCTACCATTCACATGTCTCAGCACACAGCGGATTCAACAGACCAGGTGATGTTTTCAAGTTCAACCTTCAGCTGAACCGATCTTCAGCTGTCCAGTTTCAGTGAGCCTGTGCCTACTGTAGCCTCAGATTCCTGTTCTTGGCTGACAGGACTGGAACTCGATGTGGTCTTTTGCTGTTGTAGCCCATCTGCCCAAGGGTTGTGTGTTCTGAGATGGATGTTTTTTTTTTTGTTTTCTGTACTATTCTGTGTAAACTCTAGAGACTGTTGCGTGTGAATATCCCAGGAGATCAGCCATGGCATGTTCATAGAGATCATTTCCATTCTGATGTTTGATGTGAACATTAACTGAAGCTGTATTTGTATGGTATTATGCATTGAATAAATTAAGTAATTGCACAAAGGAGCAGGTGTACAGGTGTTCTTAATAAAGTGGCCACTGAGTATATATCATATCATATCATATCATATATCATAATAAGTTGTACATTGTTATAAAGCCTTCTTACCACTGTTTTGTTCCATGTTTTGGTTGATATTTCCCTCTTATGTATATATATATATATATATTCACAGAGCACTTTACTTTACTAATACTGGGTAGGGCCTCCTATTGCTCTCAAAGCAGCCTCAAGATGTTGGAAATATTCCTTTGAGATTCTGGTCCATGCTGACATCACGCAATCCCTGCAGTTTTTTAGGTGCACTTTCATGCTGCGAATCTCTCATTGTACCACATCCCAAAAGTGTGCAATTGGGTTCAGATTTGGTGACTAGGAAGGCCACTAAAGAATTCATTGAACTGACTGTCATGTTCATGAAACCAGTTTGAGATGACTTTTGCTTTGTGACATAGTGCATTATCATGCTGGACGTAGCCGTTAGAAGATGGTAAATTGTGACCATGAAGGGATGCACATGGTCAGCAACAATACTCAAATAGGCTGTGGCATTCAAGAGATGATTGATTGGTATGATATGCATTCTGATATGCTTTTCTGCTCACCACAATTGTACAGAGTGGTTATCTGAGTTACTGTAGCCTTTCTGTCAGCTCAAACCTGTCTGGCCATTCTCCATTGACCTCTCTCATCAACAAGGCGTTTCCATCCGCAGAGCTGCCACTCACTGGATGTTTTTTTTTATTGCACCATTCTGAGCAAACCCTGGAGACTGTTGTGTGTGAAAATCCCAGGAGATCAGCAGTTATAGAAATACTCATATCAGCCCGCCTGACACCAACAATTAGGCCATGGTCAAAATCACTGAGATCAGATTTTTTTCCCATTCTGAGGGATGATGTGAACATTACCTGAAGCTGCTGGCCTATATCTGCAAGATTTTATGCATTGCACTGCTGCAACATGATTGGCTGATTAGGTAATTGCTTGAATGAGTATGTGTACAGGTGTTCCTAATAAAGTGTTCCGTGAGTGTATACTACGAACGAGAGCTTGATAACTTTCAAATTAGTGAAATCTCAGAGGTCAGTTAAAATTATTACACAGGCATGAAACCAAGGAAATAAACAATACAAATACAAACAATAAAAACATTACAATATAAATAAAAATCTTTTTGTTGTACAGCTTAGAAAAAACCTTAGAAGAACTGGGATTTCCCCATAATTCCCAACTGCTGTCCCATCAAAAACTACACACAAAGAGAGAGACGAATTAACACTTAATTACAGCTTAATTAGCATAATTATGCATTTTAATTGCACCACAAATGGGTAGCGTTTGTCAGGAGAGCTGAACCATCTGTAATGGTAGAGAATTAATACCTTATTGTATATCTTCAGAATTTCTCTCCTTGTGAAGTGGCTCTCACTAATCAATTTCATTTTTATTACATTATAAAGTTGTTTTTTTTTAATTACAGTCCATTATGAATGTTCAAAGCAGTGAAAGAGCTGAATGCTGGTTCCAGCGGGTGTATTCGGATAGAGACTCAATGGGGGATGAGAAAGTCATGACCTGGTTTGAGAAGTGAGAGAACTGCAGTGTGTGAGAGCAGCACAGCTCATAGGAGACTGATGCTGTAAGCAGGATGTCTGATTCTAATGATGTGGCAATGGCAGTCGAGAAAGCTGGAAATAAGTGGGAGTGCTACAGTACAAGCCTCCAAAGTGAAGTGCATACGTATATTATCTTGGTTTTGGTTTGCCTTCCATAGATCAGGAAAAACAGGGCTTATATTCAATCCAGATGCAAAAGCACAATGCTTGCATAATGAAGCTACATTTACTGACCACTTTATTAGGTACACATAAGTAAACTTATTTGTTCATGCAATTATCTATTATCAGTTATCTCTGTGACTTTGACAGTGGCATGATTGTTGGTCCCAGGTGGGTTGGTTTGCTGATCTGGGATTTTCAAGCACAACAATCCCTAGAGTTTACACAGAATGATGTGAAAAACAAAAAACATCCAATGAGCAGCAACTCTTAGGTCAGAAATCCTGATTTCTGCTGCAACATGGATTGGGTAGGGTCTGAATCAACAGTAATCAAACCATGAACCCAACCTGCGTTGTGTCAACAATCCAGGCTGGTGGAGGTGGTGTAATGATTTGGGTAATGTTTTCTTGGGAAACTCTGGGCCTGTTCATACCAATCAATCATCGTTTGAATGCCAAAGCCTATTTGAGTATTGTTGCTGACCATGTGCATCCCTTCATGGCCACAATTTAAGCATCTTCTAATGGCTGCTTCCAGCATGATAATGCACCATGTCATGTTTTCTTGGCACACTTTAGACTCCTGAATGCCAACTGAGCATCATTTGTGTGCCACAGCCTATCTGAGTATTGTTGCTGACCACACCCATCCCTTTAGACTCTTAGGGATAATTTCCTATTCTTATAAAGGCTACTTCCAGCATGATAATGCACCATGTCACGAGGGTGACTCAAACGGGTTCCATGAACATGGCAAGAAGTTCAGCATCCAATAGAGCAGATTTGAAATCTCAAAGCAGAATCTCAAAGGAATGTTTCCAACCAGAAGTGATTCTTTTCTAAGAGCAAAGTAGGATCCTACCCAGAATTAGCATGGTGTTCCTTGTAAAGTGGCCAGTGGGTGTATGTATCTATGTATAGTAGTTTTTCAATTAATTAATTAAATTAATGTGCATTAATTTAAGCTATAATTTAGGTTGCTTCCACTCTACACGGTTACAGACTACGTTCCGAGAGGGAGTTTGTGCGGCTTGTTTGCAGTCTGATATGTCACACAGATCGATAGGGCTTACTGCAGGGAGTGGATTGGCTAACAGCAGAACGGAAGATGATATTGCAGGGTAGAGGGCTAATCAATGAGAAGTCTTGAACTTGGGAAACCCTTGTCATGTTTGTTAATAAACTGCAAGCTTTTTACAGTGGGAATGAGCAGTAACTCTTGAAGGTACTTGTCTGTATAAAAGAATAAAAATGTAGCAAAGGTAGGCCTGTGTTAAAATGTAGCAGCACATGGCACAACATTCTTAAATATTGTTCATTCTACATTTTGTCATCACTGCAGTTTTTATTTGACTTTCAGTTCGCCTTGGTAGGATTTCACATCATGTGTGTGAGGAGATGTGGATTTCAAAGTCTCGCTCTAAAACTTACCTCTGTCTTTTTCTTCTTTGTTGACTCTGTCTGGATTGCCGTCTAACCAATGGGTCATTTGCATTATTGATGAGCTCACCCTGTCACCTCTAACATAGACTCCTAAAAGAGAATAATTTTATGCAAATTAGATATTGATGCCTTAATGATTAATTGGCTTGTGAGTGTCATTAATATGCAGTAGTTGTCCTGTTATATGCATTTCTAATGACTTTGTATCACTCTGCTCAAACAAGTGGGAGGCTTTGATCATTGAAGTGCTCAAAGGCTTTTTAGCATGTTTGCGCTGGGATAGAGAATTAGCTGCTAGCTTTAACGAGGAACGGCAGGAAGGAAATAATTAGAAGTTAAACAATTCAGTGTCACTCCACCCACACACAGCAGCGTTCTAATGTGAGCCTTAAAATCTACCAAATTATTTTCACAAATAACTTTTAATTAATATGTTACATAATAATACCTGGAAATATCAAGAGTGAACTGACAGATGAGCTCTTTCCATTTCTCTACAGCTCTTTCTCAAACGCATACACATGCACACACACACAAGCAGGCGGAGTGAGGCGGACTGGCAGGCCGCTCATCCATCTTCGTGCGAGACAGGTCGAAGTGGCCGGTTTTGCCCTTTTGATTCACAGATGGGCTGAGTGTGGCAGCCGTTTTAATTTTAAATGAAGTGGAGCCATAAAGTCTCTCGCAGACCTCTACTCCATCATCCCTCTCCCACCCATCAGCACCTATCAGCGCAGTCTAAAGAGCTGCCACTGGCCCCTACATGACTTAACACTTATTCAATAAAAGCACCCAAATTCACCCCAGATTGATCACAGGAAATAAAATCTCCCTCTCTGCTCACTTTCAACCCCAGAACATAATTCAGCCACAAAATGTAACATTTGAAACTACAATAGCAGTGTTAAATATTCTGAGTGCCAGGCCAATGGAATAATATATAATCATATAAAAGAGTCTCCTTTTTCACTGTCAGACACTTGAACAGTGTGGAGGTTGGATATTGAGAGGATTTTTTTAAACCCTCTGCTTCATCATTACATTTCTCAGTGCCACATTGATCAATGTGTTTTGGAGTTCAGATCATTTTGCCTCACTGAGGAAAAGTATGAATTCATAGGACACTCTATAGTGGTTCATGGTCCCTAGTGAATTTTACTACCTCACCTGGATCTATTGTCTTGTTAATGATTGCCTGTATACACTCAACTCTAGAATTATTGGCACCCTTTATAAGCACAAGAGAATTTAAAGGTATAAATGAAATTCACATGCAGTAAGTAATATTTTGAACTTAAATATATATGTGATGCTACATAGCTTTATTTTAACACAGTTTTTGGTAACTCCTAATCTTATTTATAATTATATTATTTAATATTTAGGAGTTAATAATTGTACAGAACCATGGACCCTTTCATGGACAACATTTACGTTTCATGGAAATGGAGTATAATAGTTCTATTAGTTATAATAGTATAATATAATTTGAAACCTCACAACCCCAGGATTCAGTTCAACTGTGCAATCAACTAAACTTCACGTCTTTAGGTAGATGGAGAGAGAATGGTATTTCACTGTCCCAGACTTTTGAATCTTTTTATGTCCCTGCTTATGCTTAATTATAACTAATTGTGTTTTTAATATCTGTTATCTGATTTGTTTAGGTCAACTACATCTGTCTCCTTTGTATGTTTTTCATCTAGTAATGACTGACAAAGGCATATGCATATTTAGGCAAAGGCACCAATATAAAGTACTTAATTTTTTTTTCAGGGGTTTATTAACATTTATTTTAACTATTTTTTATGTACTGGATGTTCTTTTTTAATTTAAAATACTATTAGTAAAAATTCTTATGATTTTTTATTAGTGGAAACTTTCTCCAATTTGAATTAAAAATTTTAATCATTATGTATAATGTTTCTTTTATACAAATAGTTTTGCCCACTTTCTTGTAGGGTGCCAGTAATTCTGGACTATTGACCATATAAAAATCAGATTAAAATCTGATACAGTTTGGGATTGAATTCTCCTGTATTAGCCACAGACCCCATCTGCCTGTACTGACAGTTATTCTTTGATTAACCCCAATAAATGTGCTTGGCACATATTTACTGGCACACACAGGCATATCAGAAGATCCAGTGTTGCTGCTGGAAAAGGTTGCGATGTCACACATGGCATGCATGTGACACAGAATGTCATGAATTCTGCCTTTCTAATCCATGTGGGTCAACATGAGGCGGTGACCTTTAGTTAGTCTCTGTCAGGGCATGTGTGTATGGAGAGCAGAAGCACTGTGTGTGTGTGTGTGTGTGTGTAGCAGGTAACTGACAGGTAGCTGAACCCAACATGCTCGTTTAACCCGTGTCTCCAGGAAGGTTAGAGCAGGAGTTGGCCAGGTGAGAGGCAGAGCATGAGTGACACAATGACTGTTGTCCTGCCTGATTGACCTGACACTCTCACTCATCCTGAGATGCAGTGAGCTGTCTGTCTGTCAGTCAACAGTGTGTGTGTGAGAGTGAGAGAGGGAATGAGAGAAGGGTGCAGACAGAGAGGGACAGAGACAGAGACTGACAGCACTATGGCAGCACATGTCACCCATGACAGTGACACTTGCGTGACATCATGTATAGTACAAACATTTGTGTGTGTGAGGTTGTGTGTACGGGCTTGTTAGGTGCAATAATCTGTACTCGTGTCATCCTATATATTGGTGGAATGTTCCAGCATTTAGCCCTGTCATGTTGTCAGTATGTATTGATTTATTACACAAAACTAAAGACATTCAATTGAAGGTTAGTGAGGCCTTATGTAATACCCTGAAAAACAGCCTGCGTTTCCTCCCTCCTCTTGCCCTAACACAAACCCTCACTGGCAGATGCTCAACAGTGTGAGTCTAGTCTGGAGTTTTTGTAAAAATGTGCTATATTATACAGAATAGAGACTAACATCATTTTGCTCCATTAGTGAAATATGACTGAATTAAAGAAGCTCAATAAGCTCAATTTATTTAAAAGAAAAAAAAAAACCTTTTAATTATGTAGTTAACAAAATAGTAATTCTAGGTGAATGGATTGGGCTCTGTGTTTAATGTCAGCAGATGCTATCATGGAGCCATCACAAGATCTCAAGCTGATAAACTTCTTTTTTTCCCCTCTTTGGGACTGAAGCACAAGACAGACAGCCAATTTCTAGCTGCTGATGTGATTGATAAAGCCTCAGTGACAGACTGGAGTAGATCAGGCCTATTTGCTTTGATACATATAAATAGGAAATTAAGCAGCAACATTGTCAGGGTTAATTAGCAGAGAGAGAAGTGGTGTCTCATCTGTGTGACATTCTGAGATTCCTGTAAAATCCTATTGTCATCTCTGTCTGTCTCTTACACACACACACACACACACAAACACACAGATCTTACTATCCTTGTGAGGACCTTCCACTGATATAATTATTAATGCAGCTAATCAACATTATGCTACTTTTTATGCATTTTTTAAAAAAATTAATTCTACTTTTCTAAGAAAAGCAATTTTCCTTGTGGGGACTAGCCAAACACATTTTTGATATTCTACTGACACATTACTGATATTCATAGATATTCTACTGCCTTATTAATCTTCTTGTAACTTCTTGTACTTCTTGTAATAATAATAATAATAATAATAATAATAATAATAATAAATGTCATATGTTGTGCTACTGAATATTCAATTATATATTATCATTTTTATTATTTATATTATTTACCTTATATAATATATACAGTCCCCATCAAAAGTATTGGAATGGCAAGGCCAATTCTTTTTTTTTCTTTTTTCTTTTTTTTTTTATACACTGAAGACATTTGGCTTTGAGATCAAAAGATGAACATGAGACAATAGGTCAGAATTTCAGCTTTCATTTCCTGATATTTACATCTAGATGTGTTAAACAACTTAGAACATGGCACCTTGCGTTTAAACACCTCCATTTTCAAGTGATCAAAAATATTGGAATATGTGTCTGACAGGTGTTTCTTGTTGCCCAGGTGTGCCCTGTTAGATTTATTGTTTAAACAATTAATAGCTCTGAATGTCTACTCTTGGTTTGAGCTCTGGATTTCACCTGTGAAGACTGCATTTGTTGTTAAAAAGGATAAACCAACAAGAAGACTAGAGAGCTGTCTATAGCAGAAAAACAAGCCATTCTGAACTGAGAAAAGAAGGAAAATCTATCAGAGCCATTGCACAAGCATTAGGCATAGCCAGTATTCCAACAGATTGGAAAGAAAGAAATCACTGGTGTGCTGACAGCTAGACATCAGACAGGCCAAGGAAAACAACAGCAGTTGATGACCAAAATATTGTCAGAGCTGTTAAGAAAACCCCAAAAACAACCATCAGTGACATTACCAACAACCTCCACAGGGCAGGGGTGAAGGTGTCATAACCCACTATTTGAAGAAGACTGACAGCAGAAATATAGAGGCCATAGCAAACCACTCATCAGCAGTAAAACTCAGGAGGCCAGACTGGAATTCGCTAAGAAATACAGAGATGAACCACAAAAGTTCTGCAACCCAGATTAGCCTCTACCAAAGTGATGGAAAGGCCAAAGTATGGAGAAGGAAAGGATCTGTTCATGATCCAATTCATACAAGCTCATCGGTCAAACACGGTGGAGGTAGCGTCATGGCTTGGGCTTGCTAATCATTATTGATGATGTAACTCATGATGGTAGCAGCAAAATGCATTCAGAAGTCTACAGAAACATTCTGTCTGCTAATTTACAGAGAAATGCATCCAATCAAAGTGGGATGAACTTCATCATGCAGCAAGACAATGATCCAAACATGCTACCACCACAACAAAGTACTTCATCAGGGGAAAAAAGTGGCAAGCCAATCACTTAACCCAAATGAGCAGCATTTCACCTTCTGAAGAGGAGACTGAAGGGAGAAACCCCCCAAAACAAACAAAAACTGAAAGAAGCTGCAGTAAGAGCCAGGAAGAGCATCATAAAAGAAAAATGCAACAGTTTGGTGATGTCAGTGGGTCACCGGCTTGATACAGTTACTGCAAGCAAGGGATATGCAACCAAATATTAAGTGTTATTTACTTTAGTTTACTTCTAGACTATCTGTTCCTATACTTTTGCTCACCTAAAATTGTGTGGTCTGCCACCAAAGGCACCATGTTCTATGTTGATTAACACATCTAGATGTAAATATCAGGAAGTGAAAGCTGAAATTCTGATCTATTTCATTGGTTTGATGTCAAACCCAAATGCCTACAGCGTATTCAAAAGAATTGGCTGTTCCAATACTTTTGGAGAGAACTGTGTTATCTTTTTAAATCCTAAATCTTGATAAATAGTATCCATGTATTTAGTGTTAATGGGTAAAACATCTCTCAGATCAAATTTATAATGGACTTATTTAGTTGGAGCAAGCACTGCCAAATTGAATTGCTTTAAATAGGATTAACTTAAGAACAAACCAGAATTATTAGCATTTTGGTGCTAATACAAACTCTTAATTACTAAAGAGTCTACATTTTTTTTGAGGTTTGAAGCAGGTTGCAGTTGAGGAGGTCCATGAGATTAGTGCACTATCCAGGTGAAGGACAGTGAGTCCTCCAGCAGCTTTGTCTTCACTACTTTACCTGATTCAGTTGGTTGATTCTCCCTGACATCGAGCCCTCACTTGTTAGCAGTACAAGTGAGCTGACATGAGAGCGAGAGGGAGAAAGTGAAAGAGCGGGGGAGAGCCATAAGTCATTACCCGCTGGAAATAGCACATCATTGAAAAGATAAGCGCAACAATGAGTTCCCATTCCCTGATAAGTCTTGGGGGTTGCTGTGTTATTTCCTCTCTCTTATATATATGGTTCCTGTTATTGAATTTAGCTCAGGATAAATAGCAGTGGTTGTGAGCTGTCCACTCGCTCATGCTACTTCACACACATTCTCTCATTCTGGGCTTGGCTTTTGTCTCTGCCCTTATAGCATCTGTGTGTCTGTGTATGTGTGTAGTACTGGTCCACTGCTACATGTGCTTGTTACTCTTCTTGTTATCATACTTTGGTAGTGGAATGCTTAAGACCTGAGGTGAACTTGCTCTGATATTTAGATTGTTTCCCCGAATTAACTGTGAAATTATTCAGCGTTTTATGTAAGCTTCTTATAAGATAAAAATTACAAACGATCATGATCATGAGCCAATTTGATTTCATTTCAGTCTACCACACATGGCCTAAACATCAAAATCCATCTACGTGTCATGCAACAGCTTGAGAATCTCCTGTGTTTTTATTGAATTCACTGTCAAAGCCATTCCTCGTCACTGTGCTTGATTAAGAAACGATCCATTAAGTGTATGGAAATGTATGTATAAGAAGTGAATTGATCCCGGCGTCGGGAAGCTATGATGAAAATAGGAGAGGAGAGAAGGAGCTGACCTATTGAAGACATACTCAATGCTATGTCACTTTCCTACCAGGCCTAATCAGTTAGCTGCATGTGACGACCTCACGGAGAAGTCCATCCACTTTACACTCATTTGTGGACATGTGGTCTCTTTGAACCCAAAGTGTTGGTGGTGTGTTGGTCCAGTTTTTTTAGGAATTCCAAACAAACTTATTTAACCTAATTATTTAAAGTCACAAATTCAGCCTGCATGTATGCATGACCACATTGAAAACACACCAGATACTGTGGCAAAATCTTTTTTATGGTGTCTGGGCCTGTGTGTAGACCATTCAAAAAGATTTGTCTGAATAAAATTCATAATTAATAACATAAAGGTCTAATGAACAGCAAAGAGACGCATTAAGAAAACCCCCCAATTGCTTTAATATATCCCACCACACTGAAAGTGCTTCCACAGTGTTTAGATACTACGGATGTACTAGATTAGGCTGAATTAATTTGACAGCTCCCACACTCATCATCTTCAGGAATGACAGAGCTGCTTAAACGTGAAATGCCCTCTGCGTGAGTGGGGAATCCAGCTGCACTTTGATACGCTAATCGTTTTGGCTAATTAATTGAATCGTTAATTTACAACACAGCTTCATTTTTAATCAACTGCTATTGGATTAAGACAGCACTACTTCTAATGCCGGGTGACATTAACTTAAGGGCTTGTAGAAGCTCGAGGGTTTTGGCTTTGGGTTTGTCTTAAAGCAGACTGTAGCATTTTTCTCCCTAGTCTGGCCACTTTTTCTGTTTGCGAAGAGCTGTCAGGTGCTTAGCAGATGTTGTGTGTGTGTGTGTGAGATCACCAACTGTGCCTATCATTTTCTACAGCAGATAGTACAGATGTGCTACAGGTGTAATACCCGTAAGTTGATGTCAATCATTCAGTTCTCCAGGGTGCTTTGGCCAAAACTCAGTTATGTTGGGCTTGTAGTTTTCTGTACTGGGGAGTATGGACTTGTTTCTGACATCTTCTGTATTTACCCCTCCATTTTCTACTGTGAACAAAAGACTTTCATCTATTCTTTAATTGGTGCCATTCCCCTTATATTATTCGTTCTTCTACTTTGTTGAAGGAAGAGTAATTGACATCTTTGCACATAATGGACATATTGGACATCTTTTCAAATATATGGAACAGCTAGGGGCAATTAGTAGAATAGCCAGTCCTAAAGCACGAGTTTTGGGAAGAGAACGTGAAGGAAACCCACACGCACATGGGAAGAACATGTCAAACTCTGCATAGACAGTAACTCAAGCATAGGATTGCATCGGAGACCCTGGAGCTGTAAGGCAGAATCTCATTTCAACACAAAATCTTCTTTTCCACAATCAGAGGAAGTAAAAAGCCATACACAACCGAACCTGTTTTTAATTTTTTGCTGGAGACCGACCTGCTGTGTTGATTTCCTTTATTATTTAGTGGTAATGCATGCTACCTAAGGTGATAAGTATTTAAAGACCTAGAGTTTGAATCTGTTTGGAACTTTTCCTGGCACACACTGTCTGCAATGCCTAATGTGACAGGTTTCAAATACTGAAGGCTCGCAGAGTATAATATATTTCTTACAGTCTAATGGATGACAGTAAGGTCTTAACTTAAATTAGTATAAAAAGTTTAACAATTTGAGTGGGTTATATTGTTAATCCTCTGTATAACTTGTATATACTGGTCCGAAATGTTGTTTTGCCAGTAACATGGTGCAACACATGTTACTGCAATACAATACACAGGCATAGATAAAGTGCAAATACATGATAGTGTGATATGAGTGCCAAATATACAATAAATACACAGGACAATACACAAACTAGACAGGACAACAGAACAATATCGGATGGATTATATGGCATAGCTGAGAAACAGCTGTATAGTCAGAGCAGCCTGTATCTAGAAACTGTGAAATGTAAACTGTATACTCAGCAATCAAGCAGTTTAACTTGCATGAAGCTTAAGGTCAGATTTGGGGTAGGGGTACCATTCATTCCTTTTTTTATAATCATTTGTATGACATTAAACAGAGTCCAACTACATCATACATGCTCGCTTGAATTCGTATGCCTTTCTCATGAGATCAGGTTGCTCAGTTACTGTTAAAACCTCAGCACAATGGACAAAGGAGTTTATAGGAGTTGGATTGGGGTGGATGGTGAAATAATGTGATTGTGTGTGTGTGTTTGTGTATGTGTGTGTGTTTTGGGAGGGGATCCATTCAGGGCTGTGTGGAAAATGACAGAAGCTGTGTGAGATAAGCGATGCTGTCAAGCAGGCCAGCAACAAAATGCCCCCATCTTCTTCCCCCGATTTCCATCACCCCCCTACTGATAACAATTAGATGTAATTGGACAGTCCGGTGTGGCTTAGTGCTCCGATTGTCGGCTCACTGTGTGAGCTCCTTCCACAGACAGCGAGGGAGATGATGGCTGAATGAAGGAAAGTGAGGGTTAGTTAAGCTCTACCGCTGTGTCTGTGCTTCTCGGCACTGCCAAGGACACACTTTCAACCAGGTTCCCATCTCCTCCCGCTGTCAATTACGAGTCTGTACCAATACACGATGTCTTTATGTACATCGTGCAGAAACAGTGTAAAACCTATAACAGCTTAAGAGTATAAATACTAGTCAATTCGAGTATTATTTTCATCCTGTCAATACACTCATATGTAGTGAAATGAAATATTCTTTTTTTTTTTTTTTTTTTTACTTTTTTTTTCTGAATCCCCGAGCACCACACAGCAATACAGGCCATAATACAAAGGGCTATATAAAAAACAAAGGGCAAAACAGTGTAAGACTGGACAGTGCATACAATATACTAGAGAAGCATAAAACTGTGCAAATTGTAAAAAGTCACAGATTACAGCAAATGCAGAAAATTAACTGTGTAAAATATCACACTAAACTGTGCTTTAGCATATTATAAACCCACATTACTGTTAATAATTTGCAAATTCTTCTAGTAACTATGCATAAATGTACACTCTTTAAACTTGCTGCTAATAGCAAGGTTATGTGCTAAAATGTATGTCTGGACTTTCCACTGGATTTTGGAAGATTATGAATAAAAATTTGGGCCTAAATTTTCATCTTGAGAAAGTGGCAGTACTTTCACACCTAATAAAATTCTCAGTGGTGCTAGATAATGAACAATCAATATATGAGCAAAAGGTTTTAAAACAATTAAAATTAGTTTTTTGGCCCTATTCTCATGTACTGCTAACAGAAATTGACCATTTTGGTATGCTAGCTTTTAAAATGAAACCCATGAGTATTTATACCACCTATCTGTGTATGTAAACCAAACGGCTCTCATAAAGGGCTTCACTGCCACATTAAATGCATAGTTGAGCTAAATTGGGTTAGCTCTTTATAGCACAAGAGGAAAACGAATGGACAGAGACGGTGCTTTATTTTTTCATTGTAATAACTTCAATGCATGCCTAAATCAATGGGGCTGGACTGGAGGCAATGATATTAGCCTAACTGCAGGGAATTAAATATAGTGATGTGAGCTGGGACTTGCTTGAGAAAAAAAAAGATTTGCATTGCAGTAATGACAGCTCATTAAGGGCAGTGCGAGACCTATTGAACAGCACTCCATAATGCTAAATTATAGTTAATCCAATTGCATTCTGTGGAACAAACCTAGATTTCTGTCTCTGCTATAAACACTGGATTTTTTAAAATTCATTGTAGAACATATTGGGTAATATTTTACATTCTCTTTTTACAAGACTACAAACTAGTCTAGAAAAAATGCATTATTCTAAATTTTTGAGATGTAAATCAGATTTCTGTATGTACTTGGAACATAAAACACAACACACAAAATAGAACAGCCACTAACTTGAAAACAGCTCACGCAGTGCACGTGAACTGGAGTTGTGTGTTACAAACGCATTTGTAGTAAGGTTACAATTATTATACCGACAAATATGAGAAGCATGTAATGTCTGTGAATCACTTACATGCTCCAGAAGTTAACAGTAGAAATGCAGATATAAATAGGTGATTCGAGAGTATGCCATCAAATCAAGTTTCCTCTTTTTTTTTTTTTTGCAACAGATATGGCCCTCCTTCATACGATTAATTGTTCAATTTGTAACTCACTTACTCTCAGTAAACATTTGCTGAATGCAGTTCAAGACACCCTCACTAAAGTACTGTAATTTAGGTGTAAGTGAATTTTTCAGATTTATTCAGGACTGGACATCACTTGCTGGCCTGTTGTACTGGTTTCACAGTGAATTTGAAAGTTTATTTATTTTTTTTTAACAGGCCTTAGCTTTAGTGTGTTTGTCATTAGGCGCAGATTGTTCCACAGGCACCGATGGGACAGGAATTCAAAATTTATGATCCATGTGTACACTTCTTCAATCCGGCTTAACTACAGGAAATGCTACAAGCACTTTTGTTGCTATTTCTGACAGCATCGAACCGAGCTGTTGCCAGAGCCACCAGGGGGTTGACTGGTACCAAAAACACGGCTCTAATGAAGCAGCCTTCTGCATGGCCATGTGTGTTTGCGTTTACTGAAGGCAGTGGTGGTGGAAAGTGAAGTTTGTCTTCCTCACAGTAGGCTACTCCCTAGGTATGTTTCTATTACTCCCAAACCCCTTGTCGCTTTTGAGGAGCTCTCCCTCCCGTTTTTATTCCTGTGTATAGGTGTATGTGTGTGTGTGTGTGTGTGTGTGATACAGTGCTGTATATGCTCCTTTATGAATTCTCCCTGTAAATAAATTAAGGTGCTGGCAATATTTTCCTACACGACAGTGAAGTGTTTGCGTTGCTGGGGCAGGGGGGGGAGAGCGGGGTGGATACCTGTTACAGCACTCCAGTCCCCTTTTTTTAAACTTTAATAATCTCCACCTGTCAGGGACAACCTGACCTGCCACTTCTGCTTATAACTTGTCTCCTAGGCATGAAATAATTAAAGGTGCCAGCCAGAGACAGAGTCACTGCAGTAGGCAGAGGCTGAGAGAGAGCCAGGAAGGCAGGGACATTATTAGATAAATAGCCCTTGAAATGGAAAGTGTGCACAAAGCAAGAGGTGCGATTTCCTGGGCCCTGGCCCCGTCCTTCTCCTCGAAGGTCCCTTGGTAGTGCTAAAGGGGACAGATTGGGAGACCCGGGCTGTCAAGTGCTCTGACACGGTGAAATGATCCACTAACTCTGCGTCCTCAAATCCTCCACTCACTTGGTCTGTATGGTTTGGAAAGTGGCAAATTGGCAGAATTGTGCCACTCCTGTCTCTTAATTGCTTAGTTAAAGTATGTTAATACATTGTTTGTATTTTGACAAATTGAAGTGGTTAGGATTTTTATGCTGATGCTATCTGTGGTGTGTTCAAGTGCATAGTTTGCTGAAATACATGACACAATAGTTCAAATTATGCTTTAGCACCTGAATGCTCCAATTTGCATAGATAAATGCTAGTCTGAGGACAGACCTATATAGGCTTAGATATCTGATATATACTTTATACTGTACAAAACCTTCCTATAATGTTGATGTCTTAAAACAGTTCCGTTATCTTGAATAATTGTCTCTAGTTTTTTTCCTGGCAAATAGTTGGTTAAAAAAATACACTTTTAAAAAAAATAATTATTTTGCAAACAACAAGTAAGCAAGATCAGTGCAAAAGCCATACCAATAGCTTACAAGTAACAATAAGCAAAGGCACTGTACACCTTCGGTATATTTAGAGCATATGTATTATGCAAAAAACCCAAAGCAGAAAAATACTCTTGAAATTCTGCATTAAATGAGACAAAACCAGGGCATTTATTACTCCATTTACATTTGGGAATAAAGAACCTAGCTAAGAGAATAACTGTGTTTATGACTTCCATAAAACCATTTAATGCTGTTAAATTGAAATGCAAGTAGACTGAAAAACAATGTAGAAAGCCATTTTTGAGTCTCTGTCTAAAAGGGTTTTACATATAAACCCAAATGTACAGTAGATTCACAATGTAAATGACAAAAGGGAATAATTTTAAAAACAAATCTATAAAAAATATCATTAAAAGGTTAAGTGCAAGAGAATATTAAAATGAGTTTCTTTCACCTTTCGAAAGAGAGGAAGCTTAACATATATCATGGTAGGCTTGACCCAATTTAATAGGTCTTTCCCTATTATAATAAAAAGCCTAGGAATATACATACATTCCACTCAGATATTTAAAACTCAAGTAAAAAGCTCAAAGGAACAAGGTTAACTTAATTGAATCTACTCTATAACTACCGTCTATCTCTGTCTCTCTCTCTCTCTCTCTCTCTGTCTCTATTTCTTCCCCTCTATACATCCCTCCCTCCTTTCTAAATATTTACCACCCCTTAACCACGTTTACAGATTCATTTGCAGCATGCGCGCCTTTATTGACTGGCAGAGAGGCTGATTACTGAAGCGCTCGGGCCCATCGCGTGACGTTCATTCCTCAAGCAGCAGGGCCTTACCCGAGAATAACAGTCCTGTCAAATTAACCACGGGGGTCTAAATTATTCAAATACTGTAAATCCTCCCTCTATACCACTTTCCCTGTGCATAATTTGTCTTTTCATTGTTGCCAATTTACTGGCAATACTATCAATTAATGATGCCAGCTCCCTCTAAATGGTGCCGGGGAAAAATGTGTCAACACGCTGGCTGGTTTGGAGGAGAGGAGCTGGCAGACGGTGGATTTAACGTCTGCTTTCATTCATTACCCTGACACTTCTACACTCTTCTATCTCCCTAGGAAAAAAAAGAGGGTGATTATATTAGCTTTCTCTTTTGCTGCTTATCTCCTCGGTGTTAAGTAGTTTCACTGCGCATGCAAGGTGTCTGATAGTGTTAATATTTTATAATTCACTCATAATTGAAAGAAGCTTAATGGAATATAATTACAACTGTGTATAGTTTCAGTTTTGTGTTCGGCATGTTACTGTAGAGGTTTCTTGGGACAATACAGTAAAGTAAGTACATAAATAAATAAAGCTTAATAAATAAAGTGACATATTGCAAGGGGTGAGAAAGATTATGGGTAACCTAATTACATCCTTATTGATTCAAATTTTTATTTAGCTTTGAGAATTGGTTTATGCTGTTCTTCTAATGACCCCATCAGTTACAAGATAAATAATACTAATCAAGATATGATTAATGTAGGAAAATATGCTAATGTCTGCAAAGAATAAGCCAGTGTCTCAATGCAAAACACCAATTATATTAGTAATACAATGCAATGAATAAGAAAATATTTTCACTTTTCCATGTCATATGTTACTTTATTTACACATTATAGAGGAATTTATCACAGGTGGTATTTATATGAATTTAGTCTGCTCTATATTTATAATAAATTATACTAACACTACATTTTAAATAATCCTAATTATCTTAATTCTAGAAATGATATTAATTTCCATTAATTCTAATTACACACAATGTTTTGAATATTTAATTCCCTATTAGCCACAAAGATACTGTGTATTTGACATATTTTTAAGATACACTGCATTAGTTCCCCTCCGTACGTGTATTATTTTAATAATGGAAAAAAGAAATGTGTATGAAATGTTTTTTTACACCAGTTTTACAACAGTTCACCCTTTTCCACTCTTTTACTATTGATACTGTGCAATAATAACATCACAACAATGAAGAGACAGGGAGAGTCTCTTGAAAAAAAGATAATTGTGGTTCTAACTAATATAATGTAGTGTTTGCTATAAATACTGTTGTCATACAGCCATCTTTCTCTGGACCTTTCTTGATTGGCGCTGGTTCCGTATGACAGGGAACCTTGGCAGTTATTCATAGAACTGCATTTACATACATAACAAACGTCCTCTTTCACCCCTTCTAACCACCAAGGGCAGTGAATGTCAACAGGATAATGTATGCCACAATCAAATGAAGAACCAACCCACCTTAGGAATGACTAGAAAGGTGTTCAGAGACGACTGCTACACTCACACCACTGGGAAAGGCAGTGTTAACCTTGTGAAACCTGGAGAAGGGGAACAGTGATGTCCAGGTAGCAGCAGCGCAGACCGACCATGAGGAGAGACGCTTCTCGTAGACTGGCATGTCATGGTATGGATGACATCCATCGCCCATTAGGCCAGACGGGAGCTCCCTCCCTGACAGATGAATAATTGATCTGTTGGTAGAATGGCCCCTGTCCAGTCCAAATAGTACCATAGGGTGCATATTGGGAATAACCAGGAACACTCTGCAGGTTCACTCTCATAGAACGCTGTGAGGTCAGTCAATGGATTAAAATAAGTGGGTGATATGACTGTGGGCAGAAACCCAGGGTCGCTTCAGAAATATTATCGCCACAGTGTTGTTACTCCAAGCTTATTTCCAATTAATTGCTTTCTCCCACTCTTTTTGATGAATTGACAGCTAGCAAAGTCAGTCTTTAGAGAAACCCAATTCAGTTTGGAATGCTGCATGGGCTCATAAGAAGCACATATGGAGATTGTGTACTGGGCTCTTTGGGAAGCCTGGTGGATGAAGGCTTCAGAAAGTTTGTGAGCTTCCTGCAAGATGCTATCCACTGTGCTGTGATGCTCTGCAATGACGGCAATGATCACATTCACGTTCAATTACAGAATTACCAGTTTCAGCTAAGGCATGTCTGATGCTAGGTCACCTGTATGACTAGAAAGAGACTCAGATGGAGACCCAAGATTCTCAGTTTCTTACTTAGCATATCAACCGCTGTCGCATATGAGTTAACTGTGAATAAAGTTCTGAATGGACTGCAAACAATATGAAAAATTAATCTCACCTAGGTAGAATAGATGATGGAAGGGACAAAAGAATATGGCCAACAGATAAAAAGTAAAAAGAGAAATACTCTGGTTCATCTCTTAGTTTCTCTTTAGTGCTGACTGAGCTGTAATCCAAATATGGAATATCCCAGAATTATGTTCTAATGGAGTCTTATAAATTTTTAACTTTATAACACTCTTCGTTATTAATTAATAATATTAATGATATTCTTAGTTATTAACACAAGACAAACAATAAGACAAACATTATAAATTAGAATAAGAAAGAATGCAGAGAGTGTACATGAAACTTGGTTTGTGTTTTTTTCCAAGACACTGTAGTCTGTTTGTTTAAAGCAATAAATGATTTGACACCTGGGTGAAAATTTGAGGCCCATCAGAGCTGAGTAGTGCTGATATTTTGCACCCAAGTGCAGATTATGAACACTGAAGTTAATTATAAGGGAGGAGTGACCTGCATTAAACTGGCCTTGGGGCAAATCCATTTTTTGCAGAGCAGGGCTGTCTCATATAGTTAGGGAGGTAAGCATTCACTCTGAGGCCCAAAGAAATCCACTTCTGATGATGTTGTTTTGTGCTGTCTAGACTTTATGAGTAGAGCATTACTTAAAATGATGCTGCTAAACACTATCAGGGTGAACTATATGAAGACATAATATTTATTAAGTCCAGCTGTGGACTGAATGCAACAAAGAGAAAAATCTGATATTAACTCATTTTACTTAATCTCTAAAATGGCACGTTGCAATAATGCAGTCAGAACTTATCAGATGCATATCAAATGCAACATTAAGGGCTTTCTAAACCTTCAGAGAAGACCTAAGGATATCTGCAGATACTACAGGTATTTCATTTTTTAGAAAACTCATCATGCTTGTTTTTTTTTATTATTTATAGTTTTTATTTCCATAACCATGAAGAGACAGTGGACTCAACCAGTCATGTTTTGCTTTCCAATAGGTGGGACTGTTTTTTTTGGGAAAAACACAACTCCAGGGCGTGTGGACTGCCAAGGTACAACCTCGACCGAGATTTACATAATCACTCATTTTATTAAACGTAAATGTCATAGAAATCACAGTCCCACTTTTGATACTTAAAATCATAATCTACAAAGATGTCATGATTGTGCAACCTGTAGATGTGTAGAAATGTGTTTGTAAAGTAGTGCTATGGATAACCAGGCTGTTTATTCACTGCCACAATATTGTGTTGTAATCAGGCTACAGATGACCCAATCCTCCAAGTTTGACTGAAATACTTGTACCTTTGAGTGTTACGTTGTCTTGATAAAAATGATGTGCACTCTCATGTTGGAAGCACATACGGGATGCATGTGATGTGGATTGAACGGATGGTTGTGATGCGTCCGGTGAATTCAGGGTTATCTGTGAGAAAGTAGGTCAACAAACGAGCTAGCAACATTAGTGTGTCTGTTAAAACAGAAATGAAATCGATCACAGTGCTGCAGTGGCAGGTGCAGTCCCCACAGATTTACTTGCAAATTTGCTGTTGGAGGAAAAAATGGAAATAATTAGAAATAGTCAATCAGTGCCACTGTTACCATCGACTCCTCTTTGAGTTATGCTATTTCTGGATATTCTATGCTTCTAAGCTTTTTCTTTTCTTTCTTTTTTTTTTTTTTTTACAACTAAGTGTCATACTGAATTGTTTTTTGTGACTATTTTTGTGCAGTTGTTGAAAACGAATGTCCTCTTTACATGAGTTTGCATGTTAAGGCTATGTAATGAGTGATGTATGTCATTTAACATATTCTTAAAAGCAGTATGTAGAATGCACTGAAGACTTTGTAATGATGGTTTGCCACAGATGCAAATAGATTAATAGAATGACTCTCGAATGTCAGACTTTAATGTTTTGTAGACTATCCAATTTAAGTACCAGTTTCACAAAAGTACCATTATAGAAGGCACAGGCACACAAGCACCAACACTTTTAAATTCATCATGAAACCCAGGTTCTATAAATATGCAGATTAGAAGCACCCCCAGTTCTCCACACACCAACCACTTCGTCTGGTAAACTGTTGTTACATGGCCTGCATTTGCATACTAGAACATGATATACTCTTATATTTTATGCTGCAATAATATCTGTGTTCATTAATAAATCCAGTGAGACTCTCACAAACTGTATATGCATATGTGTGTTCTGTATTACTGTCTTTGTATCACCACGTTGACAGGAAAGATGAGTTTTCAGGTCCTCATTATTAGATTTTTTTTTTATTTCACAAGAAAACTTCCGTCAATGTAAAAAGTGTGTGTGTGCGCGAGTGTGTGTGTAAGGAGTTTTCTGGCCGTTGAAGCTGGGGTATCAGGCCTCTTGTTTTGCTAGTGACGGCTCAGTGAGATGTAACATGTGGTCCCCTCAGCGTGTGGTCGGCCTCATTTCTGGAGTCAAGCCAGATACACTGTTTAGCATTATTACTCCTGCTGAAGCTCGGCCAGAATCCCTCCACTCCCAGCTGATAGCGCTTATCAATATTTTACTCTTAACAGTGGGAAAATACAGGCTCACACAGGTGAAATAGTGTCTGATTAACTGTGTTTGGGTTTGTTTAACTGTGTTTAGGTTTTTGTGTTATACATACCAAGAAAAAATTTCTTTAAGAAGTTGTTTTGCTATATACTTGGAAATAATTAAGGAGTGGTTCTACCTAGGGCCAAAGAGTTCTTTAAAACCATGGGGTTTAAGTGGTGATATAGTAACTTCAACATAGTATCCTTTTATAATAATTAGGAGCATGTATTAAAAGGCATAATGGCAGTGTCCCACTGAAGAGCCATGACATACGAAAATGAAGGTCTCTGAGATTTTTTATTTTTGCTGGTGCTGCTGATTTGAAGCATGTCAACCTTTGGCCCACTGATTATGGATTTTAGGATTGTAAATACTGTTATGAAAGATGTGTTGGAAATCATTTGTCATGTAAAAAAGAGAACAATCCTTTTCTGCTGCCCTTTGCCCTGATTATAAAATCAGGTTCTATTTTTTTTTGGAAAATGCAAATACAAAAGCTACTGATGATGTGCAGTCTGTTAATAACAGTGACATTTAATTAGACGCTCTGATTTAATTTGGTGCAGATGCCTTTACACAGATGGTTTACCTATACTGAAGATCCTCTATATAGCAGAACACCCTGCATCAAAATATTTAATGACACACAGGTCATAACGACTGCTGCTTTCCTCGTCCATCCGTACGCTACGGAGCCACACAATCCAAGCTCTGATTGTCATATTTATGCTCGCAGCCACCAGGGTGCCATGAAAAAGCTTTGGTAATCTCTGGTGTCATAAAAATCATATACTTGTGCTTTTATTTGGTGCAATAAACCTTGCTGTGGGGGGAATAAAGCCTCCATATGGTCTATTGTCTTTAATGTTATGTAAACCATAGTAGTAGTAGATTTAAATGATATGAACAAGATCTGACACTTCACGAATCACACTTCATATTGCCTTCTTGATTTATGCTTGTCAGCCATTTAAAATGTAGATTCACTTTATTACTTTAATGCAAGGAATGTATAGACAGATGTTCTCAAGGAAACCGATGTTTAGATGTTGCAAGACGTTGGTTGAATAACTCTGGTAGGATTGTCGTATAGTCACTGCACACATTTGCATCTTTTCTAAGCAAATGAATGCAGTGTACATTTTTCTTTCTAATAACTGTGTGAGAAGTTCACAAGCTACTACAGGCCAAGGTTAAGCTTATTATTTTTGATTCCTGTCCTTTTTTGTATTTGACAGAACAAAAAAAGAATAAGCCACCCAGCTAAAACTGATTATGAAAAATACACCACCTTTCAACTGACCTACATAATCCATTATGTAGCGAGCTATTATGGAAATTGCCTTTTGTGGTGCATGTGTTGAATTCAGGGACTCATGCTTCTTCGTCAGAGTTCCAGAGTGCTTTGCTCTTATTGTTTGCTACCTATTCAATTAAGTGTATCAATCTAAATGTACTTTAGCTTTACATATGTTAAAATCTTTTGGAAAATATGTCATAAAATGCATGATTAGTAGTAGAAGATATTTAAAATACTTGGATTTTTCTATCGGAAGTAGGAAATTCACTTCTGATTATGTTCACTTCTCAAGTTCTTCATAATGACCGATATCAGTCAGAACTGGATAGCTGGTAACTCCATCTATTCACTTTATTAAAGAATCCGTAATAATGCATTTAAACCTTCTGCATTTTGCACTTTGGAAGCTTTCATCACAGCTAATAATGCCTCCATGCTGATTCAGAAATTGATACTGTTAATATTATCCAAAGTTTTCTTCCTGGTTTGCCCTTTATCCTGAGCTACCATGTGCACATTGATGGTGGGTCTGTACCGGACCCTGCCCGAGCCTCGCTCTAAACCCCAAGCTATGAATAGGAGCGTGCTGACAGTGAAATATGGCTCTGCTATGGACTCCCTCATTTCTAATGAGAACAGAGTGTTCTTGTCCTCCGCTCATTCTCAATGTGTTAATTTAACTGAATCAGGGCTGCATGATGCACCTTTATTCACAACTAAGAGTACTTTCATGGAAGTAGATATAAAAGGAACCATTTCTTCTTACTCTCTGTGATCTTGTTTAGTGTTGTCGTTCATTCTACTTTAAGTATAGTAGATAATATGGATATTTTAATAAGAAAAAAACATTCTTAAATAATTCATGGAATAATTCTTATTTAAAAGTTTCCTTTAAATATTTGCTCAACATAGTCAACTTTATTTCCTTTACCCTATTCCCTATTTTCTGCCCTGTCTGAATTGCAAATACGCTCTGCTACTACACGGCAGCTGAGCAGGAATTTTTCATACACAGAACTGTATGCAAATCACATAGTTCAATTCCATCAAATAATGTTAAAACCAAAAGTCTATAAAAGAAGTAATTTAATGAATTTTTCAAGAATGCAAATCCATGGCCGCTTGGAGCACAGTTTTTCATCAGGCATTAAGCTGAATTGAGTTGGGCAACTTATCTTAATAGTTGATCTGAGTGCAGTGGCTCTGATGAGTGTGGAGGCCTCTGAGTGTAATCAACGCTTTGCCTCCTCTAGCGTGGCTTTTTTGCAGGGACCAACTCAGAATTAGCACCACTCATGCTCCGGTGGACACAAATATGACAGCCGCACCATTGATATACGCAGTTAATTACTTTCAGATGATTATTAAAGGAGCCAGCCTCTCTTCCAATTTTGGAGTCTCCCATAATAGCAGTGGCCTGTTTGAAGAGCCTCAGCATTACAGCTCTTGTGTTCTATAACCCAACTGGGAATAGTCGAAAATGTATTCTAAATATTAACGCCCCGGTATTTTGTAGGGTACTGTGGCGTAATGTTCCTTTTTAAGCTATCATTAGGAACTACGCAATCACCTAGTGGAGAGGTCTATCTCAGTAGATTTAGATTGGCCAGTTGTGCTTCATCTTTTATTACTTCTGTCCTGCTGAGTAAATGGTGAATGTGTCTCTGTGTTCCCACTGGCATCACCTCACAAGACAGATTTGCTTCTTACCACAGAGACAAGCAATGTAATTAGACCTATGACACTATTAGGATTAAAGCTGATAAAGCTGTCGCATGAACTACAGGCCTTGTGCCCCTCCAATTAATGCTGTATTACAAGACATATCATTATGCTATGTGCAATAGTCACATGCCGAATTCAGTATAAAGTGCCACTTAAACCTTATGTTCTGTTTGCCAGTTTTTACAATTTGTTTAAATAATAATTACAAATAATTGGTAGAAATCACATATTATATTATATTATATTATATTATATTATATTATATTATATTATATTATAGAGACTGTTCTTAGGTCATGTTTATCGGAGAGTAACAAGACGACTCTCTTTTAAAAGTAAGTTCTTAATTGGTCTTGGTAAGTATAAAACAAAGAGTTTTACACTTACACATCTGCATGCACTCTTGCACCAAGCACGCAAAGGGGTTTTATGTGTGTACAATATTCATAAACATAAACACATTGCTTAAATGTCTAATAAGTGATATGAAGATGCGATATTTGGGGTATTTTAAAATAAACTGTACATTTGTATTGCTGTGATATCAAAATGCATGGCTTGAGAACATATTGGTTGAAAATTAGACACTGTAGGGTTGATTTAATTTAATTTTTGACAAGTTTGAACTAGACCACAAAGTTGTCCAGGAAATCTTAAAGACAAAGAGAGAACCATATAAACATTTTGAACATGTAGAGTGAGAGATACCATGGTCCAGGCTGAGACAGACAGCCGTTAGGTTTTGATTTAGAGCATATGTAGCACAATGTACAGAATGTGATACTGGGTAATAATTTTACAAGAGCTTTAAAAGGCAACCTTTACTTATTTTTCTATTTATGCAGCACAAGCATTGAAGTGAATGGCACGGAGGGTGTATAATTACATCAATTTAAATGGACATTATTTTAGCCTGCGCTAAACAAGCCACTGGAGCAGAAAATTGTCCAGTTTCATCCACACTCACTATAAACACCTCAGGAAATATGATGATTTCCCTCTTCATCTCTTCAGTAAATCCCTCAAGTGTTTGCCCATTCTTGAGCACTCAGTGGTTTTGTATAAGTATTAAAATACAGCACACAAATTGTCACCCTCTGTTTTTTTTTGCTCTTTTTGACCATAAAAATTAAACTTGGCCTACAAATAGCTACATTTTTGGTTTCAACAGTTTCATTGGGGTTCTCAAAATAATCACTTAAGAATAAATTTTAGCTGACATTAAAAGTATTCCCAAGCATGCTTGTGTCAAATCATCATAGCATTTCAATTATGGGACATGCCTTATTACTTGATAATTAGAGAAGCAATATTAGAATGAGCAGATTCTCTAATTCTTTTTTTTTTAATTATGTGAGAATTACAAAATATTACATAGAAAATCACACACTTTAAATGGTTGAATACAACAACCATTACCAAGAAGTATATTTTGAAAATTGCAGCAGCACGTAGACTCACTGATATTAGGAATATTACAAAATCGTAACCAAACATCAGGTATGATAAGTGTAATGGTTCTCCAGTGTGTGTATGTGTGTGTGTTTGGACAGGAAGTGATGGCTTTGAAATATGGACAGGGCAGGACGGGAGACATTAGCATTTTAGCTGCAGTCATAAATCCAATGAAAAGAGGGAAGAGGAAAGGAACTGGAGATTGATAGACTTTACATTTAGTAACAACCAAGAGCAATAGCAAGGTTTTATTCTGCCCTTTGGGTCACCTTCCAGAGTGTTTCAAGTTCCAAGTTTAATATAGAAGTGTCACAGGAGGGTGAAATTTAGAGGAGGTGTGTGTCTGAATACCGTCTTATGAGTTTCTCACAGTGGAACTGGCAGAGATCGTGTGTTCATGTGGTTGACCTTGGTATTATAGTGAGCATAATTAGAAGTAACGCAGTGCCTCTTTCTTGATAGCTATGTATTAGACTGTTCACGTGATGCATGCAGAAATCCATCTGACAATGATGGATCTTTGTATATTTCACACAGAGTGTGTATGTCTGAGGGGGGTGGACAGGTGTACTGTCTCCTGTGTGCATGTTAATAGAAATTGGAGGGGCAGAAATCAAGAGCCTGTTTAATTCAGGTGCTTTATTCAATAGCGTATTATAAGCCTTGCTGTCCACTAATAAGATTCATTTTCTTTCACTTTGCATTGGTTTGAACTTTTTTACATTAACATTGAGTTAAAATGTCAACTTAGAAGCACAGGAAGTGAATGTGCATCACTTTACATCATTTTCATCCTCATCAAAACATTCAGTGTGCCCTCATGCCCTTTGGATTGGGACATTGTCATCCATTCAGAATTGAAATGTTTCATCATAGGATATAAGGTGATCATTCAGAATTGTACTTTGTACTGATTTGCAGTGACCCTTCATTCTAAAGGGACAAGTGGACCTTAGTGGTCCATGCCAACATGCCAACAAAATGTCCTCACAGCATTACAGTCACCATTTTTTCCTGTCTGTAGTTTAAAAAAGTTTTTTTCCATAGTATACCTCAGACCAAGTCATCACTGCAGAATAGTGACACTACCTTCTAGGTGGAATAATGACACTGACCCTGACTACCTTCTAGGTGGAATAGTGACACTGACTAGCTTCTAGGTGGAAGAGGCCCTCACGTGGCTTGGAGTAAAAATATTTGCACTTTTGAGAGAAAAGAAAGGGGCCCAAAAAACTATTTACACAGGGACCAGAAATTTGTGGAACATTCCATGGCCCATGCCAGTTGCATGCACTGTCAACCCAAGGCTTTTCCTCATTCCTTTTTGAAGCTCTCTGCATTCAAATTTAACATTGGAGTCAATCAGTGCAATGTGACTTCCAGGTAAATCCATAAGAGTAAAGAGCAAGAAGATGCGCTCTTGACTTTTGATCAGATATCCGATACACTTCACGCCTGGCCCAGGATTGCACTGGTAAGTCTGCCTAGAGGGGGGACTCGTTGTGTAAATGACAGGAGACTGGCTGTGTGACACACATCTTAGTGCTCACGGTCCCTTTAACAGTCTGCACAAAGAAGCTGTCAATTCCCCCTCATGCTCACTCTCTCCGAGAGCAATCTATCCGTCAAGGTACGGAGGGAGTGCTCTGACAGTGCATTGACCTTGAGTGCGTCGCATTGATTTCCAGTACTGTCATACAGATGGGGGTAGTACAGAGGGGTTTCTTACATGGCTGCCTGCCTGTAGGTGTGATTGGGAACAGATTTCCGAAATTCCGATACGGCACCACCTGCCCAGGATGATGGATCACCTTCCTCTATCCCATCAATCCTCACCTACGGGCGAGAGGGTGACACCTGTGTGAAATTTATCATCATATACGACATCTCCATATCCAGCCAATAACAGCGCTCGATTTGTAAACAAAACTCCGCCCACTGAGTTTGCCAGAAAGTGTCTTGTAACAAGAGATTTGAAAGATTACTGTACTGTTGATGTCAGTTATGTGTAAGTGTCTTAAAATCTAAAGCCATATAAAAGTCTATGATTTAGTGTTTGATCGTCTGCTCTTCTGAATTCCTCTCATTCTCAGGCTATGACGGATAATAAACCATTTTTCATGCAGTGTATATTTAACAGGGTTTATTAATGTCCCATCCATCCACCCAAAAAAAGCAAGGAAAGCATAAAGGAGAGTCATGTGGCCATGAATGCACTAATTTAATTAATTTCCACATCTCCCCTCTCAAGATTTTATGGATACTTAAGAACCTTCTGTTATTTTTATGACTTCAGGAAGTCAAGTGTGAGCTTTCTTACATTGAGTCAATTCTTTCTACTTAACCATTGATGATTAACCAATGGCAAAATTAATAGTCTATAAAGAGCTCCAAAACAGTTCTGCATGGTTCTAATATCTCAAAGAGAGATCAAGGTAATTGTTTTTTCAACTGGGCCACTTTGTCTTCAGTAAGCACAATCTTTCCGGTAAAGTCAATAAGCACAGTCTCTCTGGTACTTACTGTCCCTGCCAAAACAGCTAACATACAATACTGTGTTTAGAACTGTATTCAAAGCCTTACTCTGACTCATGACTATTGGCTGTAATAATCCCCCTTCTCCTTTTCTCCATCTCATTAGCCATAAGAACTAAAGAGCTTAAAGCACACAGGCCAATCAGCAATAAGACACCACAACACAGCAGCCCTTGGAATACATGACGCTTTTTGTGCGTATTCTCTTGCCTTTCCTCATGTCGCCTCCCTTACTTTCTCAAAGCCCCAAATGGATTAGGTGTCATCAAAGGCTAAGAAGTGTTACCAATTGATTTTCATAACAGTGCATTGTTCTCCTATAAGTAGAACTTGGAATCATAGTTGTGTGCTGGGTTTGATGTGACATTTTTTTTTTTTTTTGAGATGATGCACTGTGCATATGAAGCAGTGTTAGCCAGATGTACAGAGAACTCGTTTAATCGGTTGAGGAGATGAGTAAGGCCATTGTTCTCTCTGCCTTTTCTGCATCTCAGGGCAGACAAATTCTTGGCTCTGAGAAGTCTGATTAGTGCTTAGCATTGTGATTTGAAACTCTTAAATTGGTACAGATTCTTAAGCAGCCAGCTTTACTCTTAGCATTAATTGAGAGGCAGGGAAGTTTTGTCAGTTTGAGTACTATCTAAATATAATTTATAATCATTAATTCATAAGTAATGCCACTTTATCCTCTGACATTATCTCAGATTATGGTGTGAATTTTGTAGCCTGTGCTACTCAAGGCATAATTTGCTAAGAATTTTTTTATTCCACTGCCATCAGCTTTACAGTACCTCTCAAAAATTCTCAGGGACCAGTGTGTGTGTGTGCGTGTTTGTGTGTGTGCGTGTGTGTGTGTGCGCGTGTGTGCGCGCACGTGGTTTGTGTCTGAAAGAGAACATGCTGCCATATTTCTTCATGAGAGCAACCACTTCCAGCTGAATCCAGCTCTGGAATGGCCTGTCAGGGGAAATGAGAACAAGTAGTTCCAGTGCTATGGAGGACACAAATCCTTTAACTGTCAACATGCTTCCTAACACTAAAGCATGCTCCTAAGCAAACTCTTCCAGACTGGACAGCATCTTATGTTACCTTTTAAAATGCCTTTACAGACTGATAGTCTTGGGATCTATTATTGTTCCATATCATATCATGAAAAAAATACGAAAATGCTACATTTCTCAACATTCATATTATCTCTTCTCATTGTCTTGAAGTGTTCGTTAAGCAGGGCACTCTTTTCCACAACAGTACAAACATAGTGGAAACCTTTGTCTTCAAATGTTTCTGTCTCCAAAAATTTGGCTGCCTCCAAACTTAATCTTTAACCTCTGTGTCTGCAGCATATAGACTAGCGGTTCCCAAACTAGGGGTCACAGGATTTACAAATGAGATCATGACAGAAACTCACAATATCAGCTTTTGTTTCAATCATTTATTTTACAAATTAATAAACATATCGAAGATGGATTCTGTGTGCTAATATTTTGAAATGTTACTGGGAGTCACATTCAGACAAGCCATATTTAAATTATTAGGGTATTTGTTACTTTAGTCTTTTCACTATCACTGTTTTAGTCTTTTCACTATCACTATTTTGAACCCATAAAAAATCAGGGTGGTCAAGGCTTGGGGTCACAGAACCTCTGATATAGACAATTATATACAGGAGGATTTTGCCACACCTTCTTGTACTGAGGAAAGAGCAGAATAGCTCAGTTATTATTGATGACAAGTTGAATTCTTTCAAAAACATCAAAATTTAAAATATGTGACTATATAATGAGAATTTAAGCCTACAATTTTACATTCTAACAAGGTTTTGGAAGAAATTAGAAATGTTATTATGTGGTTTTATTATACTTTCAAATAAGGAAGCAATACAGTGATTCTGGTTACTCAGTGGAAGCACAGTGGTGCAGTAGGTAGTGTTGCCTAAACGACTACGAGCTGCCCTTTACTTCCTTTATAATTAAGTTTCAAGTCAGCAGGGAAATATGTTGAAATTATTGTTTTTGGTCATCCCATACACATGTAGTGGATAGAGTTTAGGCTGAAAAACACTGTCATATCTTTAAGCCACTTTTAGCCATAATATCTTGCACTGCAGCCTGCAAAATTGGCACACCTCAGCTATGCCCTGTCCTGCGTTGTGGTATCTGACTCCACCAACACCATTCAGAAGGTCTCATGATATCCCTCTCGTGCGTCCATTCTCTCTGCTCTTCCTCTGTGCATTCTGCTATCATCCACTGCGTGCCGCATTGACAGTGGAGTAATTTGAACTGCATCTCCCAGGGGTCCACTCCTTTACTTCCTGCTCCTCGAATAAGCAGTGTATTGATTAGATATCAGGCGGTAATTGGGCTGCGATCTCTCTCTCTCTCGCCCCTGAGATGTATGACGGCTGTGACAGGGAATGGATACCCCCACTGATGCTAGTAAATAGTCTGTTGGACAAAATGTCTTCCCTAAACAGTTGTCATGTCAGGCTCAGGCCTTTTTTCTCTCTCCCTGTGAACGCAAAGTTACACATCATTAGGGTAGCTCTGATGAAAAGCCTATACGTGAGTACATACATAATATAGCTATTAGGGCTGTTTAAAATGTGCTCCATCGAGAGTGTTATTTAGTTCAGTACTGTGATTGATTTATATTTAGACAACAAGCTTTACCTTCACAAATACTGTGTGAGCATTAATGCTCAGAAGGTGACCTGTAATTGGGTGTTTTTATTTTATTTTTGTTTCATGTGCTGTATGTTTTGCCTATGTTTTATCTTTCATGTGCCTTGTTTCTGCCTGTTTCTGATTGGATGATTGATGCTTCCGGTTTCTGTTTGATAACTTGATATTCTACCTCCTGTACAAACCATTGGCCTTGCTGTGTCTTGCATCGCCTCAGCTCTGTCTTGTAGCTCACTTCTCTCCCCTTGATCATTGCCTGTGTATTTCCCTCTGCCTCTTCATGACCTCATTGTGCTTTGCCCTTTTGAATTTGATTTACTTTTGTTCTCGTTTTTAAACATAGCCTCCATCTTGTTAAAACACACTTGGAAATAGATATTTTGTAAAATAGTGGGAAAGATAATATATCTGTTTTTTTCTCTGTTTGGATAGGTGATGTAGAACATTTGCTTGATGGTCATTTGTGCCTGGTTGACTTCCATAGAAAACCTCTCCAATTTGAGGAAACAAAATCTAAACACAATTCTAGCCTGCCACCGCCTTAATGGCTTGACCTGGACTGGGTCGTAACACTGGGTAAGGTTTAGGTATTCACAGCAGCAGAAAAGCAACTAAAGCAGATAATCAGAGAGAAGGAATGTGTGATTTCTTCCCAGAGTCTCTCAGGCAGAACAGACACAACATGCCAAAGCAGCCATTTACCTCGCAGAATAATGACTTTCAAAAGCCACCACTGCTCCCTGGCTCTCCTTTAAAGCCACATTTGACAAGGATCTCATTTGGATGCTCAATATTGCCGTCATCAAACAGTCAGCCATCTCAGCCAACCTGTTCATAATAGCAGCATCACTTTTGCACTGCGGTTCGATTATGGCTCCTGAGAACACTTTGCTCCTATAGATACTACACAGGAAGTGCTAGGAATGGAGGTATTTGGAGCTTCTTTTCTGTTGATTAAAATTAGAATTCATGCAAGGGTTTGTGTCTAAACTTTGATGCATTTAGGACACATGTCTGTCCATTACTGAGAGTCTTGATAAAATGTACTTTAATAACAGTTCAGTGCAACAGTTATGAAGCTTCAATGACATAAATGTAATATCAATTGTCTTGTTATCTTAATTATTTTTTCTTCAAGATGCCACAGCACAGAAGGTGCTGTAGTTTTACACATGTGGTTTTCAGACACTTTACATACTGTGTGAAACATAACATGTAAAGTGTCTAAAAACTGCATGTGTAAAATTTAAACATGAACAGTGCTTAATTACTGTAAATTTGATACCAAATTATCTGCTTATGCAGGCAAAAACTGAAGAACTACAGCACCTTTTTTGCTTAAGACTGTAAGGACTGCTGTTTTAAGCCCAAATTCGTAAAGCAGACCTTGCTTCTCTGCTGTGGCATCTTAAAGAAGAAAAAAATAATAAAGATAACAAGACAATCAATATTACATTTATGTCATTGAAGCTTCATAATTGTTGCACTGAAATGTATATGTGCACTGAATAACATGCAACCATATGTGGAAAAATAAAACCACATGCCCTACATGAAAAACTGAATAAATGTGTAATAATAAAATACATGCACTAAAGTCTGTGTGTTTTATTATTCCACATTCATTCAGTCATCTTCAGTAACCGCTTTATCCTGCTCAACATTGCGGTGGATCCAGAGCCTATTCTGAGAATTGGGAAGGAACCGGAGAACTTGGAGATAACCTACGCAAACACAGGGAGAACATGTGCAGAAACTCAACACAGACATTAACCTGAACTCAAACCATGGACCCTGGAGCTGTAAGGCACCCTACCAGCTACATCACATTGCTGCCCATGTGACTCGTTTATTTTCACATATTCATTTTTTTTTCATGTAGGGCATGTGGTTTTATTTTTCCACATATGGTTGCATATTATTCACATGATGTTACATGTGTTCACTTGAGTTCACATGTTTTTAATGTGATCACATATCACATAATCACGTGTGAAAAACATCTGAAATATGATACATATGAAATATACACTATATGGACAAAAGTATGTGGACACTTGACCATCACATCCATATGTGCTTGTTGAGCATCCCATTCCAGTGTGGCTGTGGGGATTTGTGCTCATTCAGCCACGAGAGCATTAGTGAGGTCTGGCACTGATGTTGGGCAAGGAGGCCTGGGGTGCAGTTTGTGTTCCAGTTCATCCCAAAGTTATTCAGTGGGGTTGAGGTCAGGGCTCTGTGCAGGTCACTCAAGTTCTTCAACACCAACCTTGGCAAACCATGTCTTCATGGACCTTGCTTTGTGCACAGGGGCATTGTCATGCTGGAGCATGTTTGGGCTCGGCCTTTTAGTTCCAGTGAAAAGAAATGGTTATACTAGAGCATATAAAGACATCCTATACGGTTCTGTGCTTCCAACTTTGTAGCAACAGTTTATGGAAGGCCCACCTATAGGTGTGATGCTCAGATGTTCACAATATTGTGTATTTTTATCATAACTGGTGACATATTTTACTCCAGAATTCAGTGACAGAAGATGCATTTGGAATGGCTGAGATTTAATGACTTGAAACCAATGAAAATCTTTTATATTTGTTGTAAAGTGAATCAGGCACCTTGCCACAGATCACACCAAAACAACCTCAATTGAATTAGATTTTAAGAAAACTTAAAGTGTTGCAAGAGGTGGCATCAGTGATGTTGTCAGTATTGGGTATACGTAGCACACACAACGACACACATATACATGTGCAATACTTAATGCTTCAGTTCTCAGGATTACATTTATCTCCAATCATGTCACCCTTCCTCGCTGTAGTGCTCTCTATCTACTCTGTGTCTTATATAACTCATAAATAATGGCAGTGTATGTATGTTTACACCCTGCTGTGTTGCATGATTCATGTCTCGCATTGTTACTACTGTTGTGCACGTTCCCAGACACGTTTTAAATGTCTGCACTGATGGCCGATATGGGAGCATTTGAGGCCCTGGCACAAATGTATTTGTGGATTGTATATCTCCCCTGTTCATGTGGCCCGCTACAATTTCTCACGCGCTCTGCACTGTTTGCAGGTGATGGATAGCCGGCACTTGGCCTCACACACTGTTGTTGGCTGTGTGTCTAATAAACTAGTGGGGGAGTTCCTGCTGCCGTTGTTTATATAAGGCAACACTATCTCTTCTTGGGCGGGGTGAATAATACTCTCAACTATTATTTAAATAATTCCTAATTCTCTGTAGCAGTTTATCATAATATGAACGTATAAGATTTGCAGGGCAAATATAGAGGGGGCCTTAGTGAACAGACCAGTACAGAGACCCCCCTCCTCCTCCTCATCTTTCTCTGAGGTGACTCTTGGGAATGTTGCCATCTCTGGAGCTGTTGTTCATATCTCTGTATCAGATCTGGAATGAGGCCAGGTTCCTCGGGCCAATTGGGAGTGGAGTAAGAAGAGCTAAAGATCGTAAGTAGCTGCCACAACAAATAAATTCTCAATGTAAAAAAGGACAGAGGATCCATGGAGTAGGTGCAGAATTAGAGAAACAGGGTAATCCAAGAGTTGGAAGACCTGTGCCTTCAGGGAATCTGTGGCTTTCTCTCTTACACACACTTGCACACACAGGGCCTGGACCTAAGCCAAACTTCAGTCAGCCATGTTTGCTGAAATGTCACTGCATATTTGTCCAGAACACTGGTTACCAGTTACTGTATCTCTGTGTATATTTGTGCACGCATTCCTCTGTTTCACATGCAGTACTTTCTACACAGGGACATTTGCCAACCTTTGACAGTTAAACCTTAATCCAGGATTATGCCCAATCACCTGGTCTAAATCTGTCTTTTAGTCCTTCCTATATTCTTATTCCACCACACACACTTTCCCCTTGTAGGTGGGTCAGGATGAGGTTTGTTCTCTCAATGCCGCTCGACACTCATTTTAAAATTCTCCAGGTGGCTGCTATCCAAGCCGTGTCTCTTACAGCCAGTCTGTTCCCTGAGTGGGAAGTTACTCATAACTTTTCAGAAGCATTAGCATTAGCCCACCTGCAGTCAAGTGTTAGTTGAGCTGCATTTACCTGCATTTTGCTCATAGCAGCTCTTAAAGGGAAACTTCCCCAAATTCACACTTCTTGTCTTCTTTGGTTTATAATTAGATTCATTCATTAGACAGATGCTTTTATCCAGAGTGACTTATGACTAAGCATTTGGGGGTGAAGGGCCTTGCTCAAGGTCCCACCAGTGGCAGTTTGGCAGTACTGAGGTTTAAATCAGTACCCCAGGGCTTTAACCACTAGGCTATCACTGACCACATCTAGTGATGTTGTTCACTTTGCATCTCTGTTAAATTCTAATTTTGATAGTTTAAAAAAAAAGCAGCTCTTTGTGAATCATGTTCCTCACAGCTATCTGTATCTACAGATATCTTCATTTTTAGATATGCCTTTACTCATTTTTTTATGTTTATACTTTTGATGCATATCTAAGTATAAACATTTAATACTTTAAATATCTCAGAAATATAATAATGTTTTCTGGTAAAACAGATCTACTAAATATCACTTTGTCTTTGGATGTACATAAAAGTCTTCTCTACGTGGCTAAACAGGGATTTATCCATTTTCCTCCTGATCTTCTCAACATTTTGGTTGATGTTACTAAATAATGGGTTAATTTTATTCTCTTGTACTGAAACTTTATGACAGTCCCAAATTCTCACAAAGAATCAGAGACAAGTAAGTGAGTCAACACTCAACGTTATACAGTGTATCCTAATATTAAATTTTGAGCTTGACAAAATGCCATACCATGATTCTTAATATACATTACATGGCCAAAAGTTTGTGGACACCTAACCATCACAACCTTATTTGCTTGTTGAACATCCAGTTCCAGATTTAGTTCCCCTTTGCTTCCCACTCTTCTGGGAAGACATTACACTAGATTTTGAAGCATGGCTGTGGCTCTGTGCAGGCCACTTGAGTTTTTCCACTCCAAACCTAACACACCATGTCTTCATGAAGCTCGCATTGTGCACAGGGGCATTGTCATGCTGAAACAGGTTTAGGCCTCTTAGTTCTAGTGAAGGGAAATTGTAATTCGACGGTGTACATAGACATTCTATACAATTGCTTCCAGCTTTGTGCCAATAGTTTGGAGAAGAACCACATATGAGTGTGATGGTCAGGTGTCCACATACTTTTGGCCATACAGTGTATGTTGATAATTCATGCTGCAATGGTATATTTTTTAACTTTGTTTTTAGTAAAAACATGTTTAGTGCAAATTAGATTTCTAAAGACAATAAACAAAGTATTAAAAGATGTGGGTGTGAATAAGTGTGTGTGTGTGTGTGTGTGTGTGTGTGCGCTTGTGTGTCTGGAACATAGGTGTGTGGTCTATTGACTGAATGCAACAGACGTCTCTGGCTGATTTAAGACTTTGGTAAACCACAATGCTCCATTGTGTTTGGGGCTATTAGTCAGGCATATGAGCTGAGCATGACCCCTGTGCAGGCTTTGCGACAGCAGATCAGATTGGTGAACTGACGTTGATTATCCTGACTGACTTATATCTAACATCTATCTAGTAATAGATATTTAGGCAGATTAACCCTTTTGCAGCCTGAGTTGTTTACATAAGATTCCATGTTAAAATGTGGTAATTTTAGGCTTAAATTACTTCCAACCTCCAACAGCAGAGACGTTTACCGCCAAAAAAAAAAAAGTATTTCTTATATTTCTCCTCCAGATGTGTTTGATTGGAAGATATTTTGCTTTATGATCCAGGCAGTAAATATTAGAAGAGAATTTGCTCTCAGATTAGAATAATCAGTACAACCTCAGCCTACACCAGTCATCCTTTTAGTGCATTAACCATGATCTCCCCAGCCCGGCTCAGAGCTGGTGACATTCCCTCTAATTTCAGGCTTATTAGCAGGAGTGGGTGGATGGGTCTGTGTGGTGGGATGATGCAGTGTGTGAGGTGTCCTGTTCCCACGGCGAGGCTGAACTGATGAGGTCAGAGCCGAAGAGTTAGGCTTCCCTCTGCTCTCTAATAGCTCAGGTGGGAGACGCTTATTAATGAGCACCTCCATAGCAATATGTGGCACATAAATAACAGAGTCAGGCACATGGCTTCCTCCCTCTGCCGTATGAATCATCTGCACTCTGTAACTCTCACTCTCCCTCTGTGCATCCTGCATCCTGGGTGATAAAACCCATTCCCACTGACACTGAGATCAGATTTTGCATAAAAGGACCAGAGTGAAGACGAGATAAGTAAACAGAGGGAACAGTTGCATTATATTTTATGCATGTTTCAAGAGGTCGTTGTGGTTTGATGTAAATACACATGATATTGAGGGAAAAGCATATTTAGAAAAGCACTTATCCAAATGAAATCTGATTGTTGGTGCATGTACACTGTCATTTTTTACATACAGGATTTGAGAGGGAATAGTGATGGAAAACAGAAATGTAGGAAATAAGGAAATGTACACTTTTTAAAAAATGGTCCTATATCACACACATTTAAAAAAAAAAATCCCTTCATTTTGACTCATCTGCTTTGAACCTTTGAGTGCTTGATGAATCGCTTTAGAGTTGAAGTAGGTGTGTTAGAGAAGGGAGAAGTAATCTACATCAGTCTTTCAGACTTTAAACTGGGGAACACTTGCCAGTAATTTGTTTGGCAAATCCACCTTGGTGATATAAGCGAATTTAGCATAGTCTTTAGAAGAACTTTGAATAAAAGAGAGGGATAAAGAGAGAAAGCATGTGTGTGTGTGTGTGTGTGTGTGTGTGTGTGTCATCACCTTCCTAAGCACCTGCTAGATAACCTGAGGCTGTGTGCTTTCACAGCTTAGTCTGTTTAATTACATGAGTTTGAACTTGTACTAGTCGGGAAATTGATTCTGACTTTATTCTGCTTCCCCACTGACATTTAAGATGTGTTTAGAGGGCATCAGATGACTTTCCTCAATGCAAGGAGGAAACTGAAGATCCTGCTGAGTAAATTGACTTCCTGGTTTGCCTTTGTACTGTACGCTGGAGTTGTCTGTTATTATACAGGTTTCGGCAGTAGAGCGAGAAAATAAATATACTTCGGGCTGGTGTTCTTAGGGCAAGCGTTCTGCTTGAGGACAATATCAGCAACATGTTCTTTAGGAATGAATAGGAAAAAAATTTGGTCTTTTTCAGAAAGGTTCTATGCATGCTATGTGGAAAATCACAGTTTGAACAAAGATCACTTTGGACTATTTGACAGCTTTTGGAGTTTAATTAGTTTGATTAGATAATGAATAATTCATCAAAACTAATCAAATCTAAACCCAATCTGTGAGACTCAGACCAATGAAAAAAAAAATTAAGAACTTTTACATTGCAGTATTGCTTTTCAGATGGCTTCCAAGGCGAGTTTTTATTTAGGCTTTAGAAATGTGATTTAGAGTCAAGACATGCATTACATACTATGCATTACAGAATTATTTAGCATTCAGCTCCTTGCATAGAGGTAATTGAAAGACAAGTATGAACAACAGAGCGCAGAATTCTCTAACATTAAAGAATCTGAAATATCATGGAAGAGCCCCCCTGCAGAGGAAAAGCTCGCTTTCTACATTACAGCAGAAACAGAAACAGCACACACACACACACACACACACACACACACACAGATACATGTTCTGGGAGTGACTGTAAGTCATTCCTCCCTCCTCAAGTCTTTGTGCCATAAACGGATGAGTAGTAAAATCTTCATGGAGAGAGGGATGGGAAGATGGTGAAAGAAATGAAAGAGAGGGGGAGTGAGAGGTGGATATGTGAAGATAAATGCGTCTGCAGATGAAATGGGAGCGCATTAAAATCCAGATGGTGAAAGGAGAATATTAACTTTGAAATGAGGGAAGCCAATGCTCAATTACCACACTTTGTTTCCATGAAGTGGAAGCGTATTATCTTAATATGTATTTTTTATTCCATTCATAAAACATTTCATAGAAAGAACTCTGTTCATCTTTTATGTTCAACCTTGTAATAGCCTTTATGCCCCTTTCATTCTATTACAAATAGACATCACACTTAGTTAAAATACTTCTGGAGAAACATTTCATTTTCTGTAGCCGATAATTAAATGTTGCTCAAATGACGGCCCTGAAATCATTTTGTAAAGTTGAAGTAAGTTCGGGATTTAATATACAGCTTTAAATAGTGGTTCCATAATGAATATTAAGCTAGTTACCCAATGGGATTGTATAATGAATGATAATGCTTATAATCCCAGTAATGGTGGATTTCTTTTCATTTAACAAATTATTAAAGTTTGGCGGAGCAGGTTTACACCACTCTCATCACTGATAATGGTCTGCTTCCTCTCATTCACGTCTTCAAATCGTCATAACACAGATGTTACACTGTTTAATTTGATTTCAGCATCAAGTTCATAATCATATGTCTAAGTAATAATTCAATGAATGCAACTGTGACTAAAAAACTAGTGCTTTGCTTCTCTTTATTGGGCTACAGTGCCATAGCAAACAGTGTGAAGGTTAATGCCTGTGTGGACTGACCTTACTGACAAACAGTGGTCTCGATACAGAGCCATCGTTCATAACAATGAGAGAATGCAGCTGTGGAGGCAACAATGAAACATACACAGACTAAGTGGAAGGCATGTAACAGGCTTGTAAGCCTGGATCATTTTATTCCATATCCATCAGTATTCTCAGGGGGTTGATATCAGAAAGGTCATAAAATCTCTCATTAACAAAATCCTTGTTAATGTGCTCACATTCTGCATGTGAGGAATTTCTCTCTCTCTCTCTCTCTCTCTCTCTCTCTCTCTCTCTCTCTGTCTCTCTCTCTCACACACATGCTTAACTGATCAGACATTTAATTGTAGCACTGCAGACTGATGAACTCTGCCCATATTTTGACCTGAGAAGACACTAGCAAATAATCATGTACAGGTCAGATGTATTTGAGGAAACAATCATAACATTTACATTTGAATAAGCGTAGTGAGAGCTAAATGAATAAGCTGTACACAATAATACAGTAATTTAATATATTATTAGAAAGCACCTGAACACCATGACTGTTTGATAAAAGGATCTACTGAAGCCTGGGCTGTCTTCTCTTATCTACATGCTATAACTTTATCTCATTGCCCATGTGTAATGTCTTCAGAAAAAAAAACAATACTCTGATTGAGACTTGGCTTTTAGTTTTGCTCGAATGTTTTTTTCCTAAATAAAACCTCTGCAAAGGAAACTGAACGAATGAACTGTACACAGGCCTATTAACCATTTAACCATTGTTACATTCATGATGTATTATGTCAGTGCTCTTCCCATTAACCTGTGAGAACCACAACCCAATAAATTAAGCTTTATAGGGAGTAAATAGTGAAGTGCTTCTGGTAGGACTGCCTACCACTGTGACCACAGACATGGGGCTTTGTAATTCGTGTGGCTTTTCCATGAAGACTTCAGTGTGAGTCAGTTCAATAATATGTAGAAACACACAAACAATTACCACATAAACACACACATAAACATATTTATCCTAATAGAAAAAGACCTAATAGCTTTGGGCCTCTTTTCAGTTCTGGTGTTTTTCTGGCTAATTGTTTCAATCACAAAATTTCAGTCACAAAGAATTACAAACGTTCAATGCTATTATTGTGACTTAAACTTTGGAACATCTTTTATTTTCAATCTCTCATATTTCTGTCATTAGAATATGAAAAAAATGCATTATATTAATGGATAGCTTATGAGCTGCAACTGAAAACATTTTTTATGTTTGAGCACAGTGATGCACACTTCAAAAAAAAAATTAAAACCTAAATGTATATTGATTTAACCTGCTTTGACATCAGGCAAAAAATAAATAAATAAATAATACGTAACAGCAGATATTTTTGTGTGTATTTTTGCTAGGTCTTTAGTCTGATTAGCATCACTTCACAACTTTCTATAGGTTACTATGTACACTCATTAGCCATAACATTAAAATCACTGGTGAAGTGAGTAACATTGATTATCTTGTTACAATGGCACCTATCAAGGGGTGGGATATATTAAGCAGCAAGTGAACAGTCAGTTCTCAAAGCTGATGTGTTGGAAGCAGGAAAAATGTGCAAGCATAAAGATCTGAGCAATTTTGACAAGGGCCAAATTGTGGTGGCTAGACGACTGGGTCAGAGCATCTCCAAAACTGCAGGTCTTGTGGGGAGTTCCCGGTATACAGTGGTTAGTACCTACCATAAGTGGTCCAAGGGAGGAAAACTTGTGACCCGGCGACAGGGTCATGGGCGCCCAAGGCTCACTGATGCGCGTGGGGAGCAAAGGCTAGCCCGTCTGGTTCAATACTACAGAAGAGCTACTGTAGCACAAATTGCTGAAAAAGTTAATGCTGGCTATGATAGAGAGGTGTCAGAACACAGTTCATCGCATCACGTTTTCTTTGACATCATGTGGATGGCCGAGTGCGTGTGCTTACCTGGGGAAGAAATGGCACCAGGGTGCACTATGGGAAGAAGGCAAGCCAGCGGTGTGATGCTCTGGGAAACCTTGGGTCCTGGCATTCATGTGGATGTTATTTTGACATGTACCACCTACCTAAACATTGTTGCAGACCAATGGAAGTGACCGCTTTCAGCAGGATAATGCGCCCTGCCACACTGTAAAAATTGTTCAGGAATGGTTTGAGGAACATGACAAAGAGTTCCAGGTGTTGACTTGGCCTCTGAATTCCCCAGATCTCAATCCGATCGAGCATCTGTGGGATGTGCAGGACAAACAAGTCCGATCCATGGAGGCCCCACCTCACAACTTACAGAACTTACAGAAAGGATCTGATGCTAACGTCTTGGTGCCAGATACTGTAGCACACCTTCAGAGGTCTTGTTGAGTCCATGCCTGGAAGGGTCAGAGCTGTTTTGGGGGCACAAGGGGGACCTACACAGTATTAGGCAGGTGGTTTTAATATTACGGCTGATATATATATATATATATATATATATGTGTGTGTGTGTGTACATATATATAAAGGCTTTTAGTATTCAATATTCGTTTGAGCTGTTATGCAGTCAATTGGGACTAAATAAATTCAACGTTCATTCTGAGAGCTTGAAAGGCTCAGGGAATTTGTTGGGTGATATAATTAATGAAATGATGTGTTTATTGTAAGAACAGTCCTCAATAACATAAACTGAGACCCAGTGAATAATTATGGCCTGTTTCCATTTGGGATTTTGGGAATGGTTTGGTTTTATTCCAAGTATGTAGGATTTGTAGCTTTTGTGGCTTTACCATGGAGCTGGGAACATATTTCAGGATGTCCTTCGAGTAGAATCGACTTTATTTCCACATTGTTCTCTATGAAATGTGGGACGACTTTCACCAAAGAGTTCAGTGTGTTGCTCATTTTTATTAAAAAATAACAAAGATTTCCAAAACCCTGCTGTGATATGGTTACAGTATGATGCTTTAATGAAGAGTATTTGTTCTGTCCACTGTTATATTTACACATATGCAGGAAAGACAGAGACAGTTTGGAACTGGTATAAACTATGATGCTGTTAGTGTTTTAATTTGCGTTCACACTATATATTGTTTTTAATATAAGAATGAAGCAGCTATAGGATTTGACAGAACACTGAAAAGGCAGCTGAACCTTTGCCCTGTCTAAATGCTCATGTGGTTTAAGAGGCAGCTCCTGTTTGCTCCGAAAGGTGGCACTGTTGCGTTTCAGTACTGGACTGAGTGACATGCTGAGCTCAAATCTCAGAATCTCAGACAAAACTAAAGCACGACCTATAAACTGGAATGCTAGTGTTTTTTTAGGGATAGCTCCATCCTGGAAGCCTATGTCTCTCTATTACTAGAAGTGTTTAACTGTGCCTCTCCGGAGTGATAATACCAAGGGGCTAAACCTGTCTAAAACAATTGAATCCTTTATTTTCATTACTTCTTATTTCTGTCATTAGAATACAAATAAATTGCATTAACAGGAAGCTTATGGACTACAACTGAAACCATGTTTTTAATGTTTGAACACAGAAACACACACTTTTCACAAAAGATAATGAGCACCTCAGTGTAGTACATTGTACTAGAAAAATAGGCTATTCTTCTGATCATAAACTCGACCAAATTAATTTCAAATGACATTTTAGCCTACACAGTCTATTCATAATAACTCGATTTCAGACTGAAATACTTTAAAGGCTATGCAGAAGCTGGAAAATGGCAGTCTCGTGAAAAAAAGAAAGTCAGACCTCATTATTCCGCATTGCTTTTAAAAAATGTCTTTGGGAAATAATGTAGAATAATGTGAGAGAATGAAAGGGTCTGAGCTCGGACATCAGTCAGGACTCAGTGTTTGGAAAACTTTTGTTTCTCTCTAGTATGTAAATTAGAGCTCGGATGGAGCGCGCTCATTGGCTGTGAACCCGATTCCATTTCCTCTTTCAGAGCTGACGTCACAGCAGCTATAAAACTCCCCAATGCTTTTATACTCGTCTGCTGGGCGATCCTTTAAAAACTACAACGAGCCCGCAGTTCTCTTTTTTCAGCAAAGCAACAATTTACCAGTCACATGCACGTTAACCTCCTCAGTTTTACGCAATTGTAGAAAAAAAAAAACGAAGTCATGAAGTGTTAAATATTTCAAATTCAGTCGCACCGACATTCGCCCGCAGAGAGACAGAGGGACAGGAGAAACGCGCGCGCTGCGCTCACGCGTCCGTGAGAGGCGACAAAAAAACCCCACAGGCTATTAATTTATAAAATAAATCCTCGCCGCAAAGTCGACAGTCTTTTTTTTTACGGTTCTGAAGAATTAAATAAAGAAATCAAGCTGGCTCACGCCGTCTCGAACCCGACTAGTTTGACAGCTGCTCTTCACCCCCTTTGGAGGACTGTCAACAGCAAAAGGATGGCATCAGAACTGGCAATGAGCAACTCCGACCTGCCCACCAGTCCCCTGGCCATGGAATATGTTAATGACTTCGATCTGATGAAGTTTGAAGTGAAAAAGGAGCCGGTGGAGCCCGACCGCAGCATCAGCCAGTGCAGCCGCCCAGTCGCCGGCGGATCCGTATCTTCCACCCCGATGAGCACGCCTTGCAGCTCGGTTCCTCCTTCGCCAAGCTTCTCGGTGCCCAGTCCGGGCTCGGGGAGCGAGCAGAAGGCGCACCTGGAGGACTTCTACTGGATGAGCGGCTACCAGCAGCAGCTGAACCCGGAGGCGCTGGGCTTCAGCCCAGAGGATGCGGTGGAGGCACTGATCAGCAGCGGCCACCAGCTCCCCAGCTTCGACGGCTACACCCGGGGCCAGCAGTTCGGCGGCGCGGCGGGCGCAGGAGGCGCCGTGGCCGGAGAGGAGATGGGCTCGGCGGCCGCCGTGGTCTCGGCCGTGATCGCGGCGGCGGCAGCGCAGAACGGCAATCCGCACCATCACCACCATCACCATCACCACCACCACCACGCCACGGCGCACCACGGAGCGCCCGGAGCGCCCGCCAACGGCAACGCAGCGGGGAGCCACCAGCACACGCGCCTCGACGAACGCTTCTCCGACGAGCAGCTCGTCACCATGTCCGTGCGGGAGCTCAACCGACAGCTGCGCGGCGTCAGCAAGGAAGAAGTGATCCGGCTGAAGCAGAAGCGGCGGACGCTGAAGAACCGCGGCTACGCGCAGTCCTGCCGCTTCAAGCGCGTGCAGCAGCGCCACGTGCTCGAGGGCGAGAAGACGCAGCTCATGCAGCAAGTGGAGCACCTCAAGCAGGAGATCTCCAGGCTGATGCGGGAGAGGGACGCGTACAAGGAGAAATACGAGAAGCTCATCGGCAACGGCTTCCGAGAAAACGGCTCGAGCAGCGACAACAACCCTTCTTCTCCGGAGTTCTTCATGTGAGTTTTTTTTGCCACTTCATAGAGAAGCGATTTCATCCGGTGACACGCGTTAAAGTTTTCCACGCAATTTATGATTATTTTTTTTTGTTGTTGTTGTTGGAATATGGGGTGTTTTAGCAAGTCCCAGCTGACACGTGACAACACTGAGTTTTTCCCTTTTGTTTACGTAGCCTGTTTTTTAAAAACATTATGGAAAGAAAGGGCTCAACTTTGAGAGTAATAATAATAATAATAATAATAATAATAATCATAATTTAACACACGAATCAGTATCAGGCTTTCTTCGGGTTCACTACTTTTCTGTTCATGTGTCATTAATACTGGTTTAGACCTCTGACACTGCACACACACTATATTTTGATATTTTTCAGTAGCATGTGTGGTTTTCTGTCTATATGCGGTTAGGACATGGACTACCTTGCGCGTGCACGCAACTGTCACTGCATAATAACCACATTTACATTTGAGCAATTATGTCATAAAAGCCTAAACACACAACCTGGTGTTGTCTAGCAAGTAAGATATCTGCTTTTTTTTTTTTTTTCATCTGCCCCAGCTGTTTTGCCCCTTTCTTAAGCATATCTTGTAAATAAAAAAAGGGAAAACAGGCTTTAATCATGCAACTTTTCTCGTGCATTGTTATAATAGTGTTTCCGCTTCCACATGCTGGTCATGTTGGTCGACGGCGTTTCCCACTTTGCTGCCTTTTGAATGAACTCTTTTTTTTTTTTTTTTTTTTTTTGGATTGCTTCAGCATTACATTTCATCCTCCATCGTGTGGTGTGTCCACTTTTTTGGGACTTGCAGCAAAAAAGTGAGCTCCATCCTCCGCACATGAACCTCTACTCTGTCTGCACTGAGTACTGGCATTTGCTCAGACCCTGTGGAAAATGCTCAGACTGGATTTTTTGAAATCTTGTGTAGCCAAAGTGGCATGAAGAAGCACTGCTCAAATCTAAACCGATGCCACATTTTGTCAGCGAGTGTGCAGTTATTTGACACTTCGACTGAAATCATTTTATCTGAATTATTGTGTGAAATATTTTCCACTGTCTTCACAATGCCAAGCTACAGGTTGTGACAAGCAGTTATATGCTAAATTAGCACTTGCTTGATCAGGTCCATATTTTCCATTTCTTTCCATTTCTACAAGTTCAGTGCACTCAGCTGTCATCTTGAGTTTTGAATTTGTATCTGTTCAGAGAGGGGTGTTATTCAAAAAAAAAGTTGATTTTTTAGCATGTGTTTGCTTAAGCAGCTCTTCCAAAACATGTGCCCTAGAATTTACTGCCGCTTTACTGTCACTTAATCCAGCATCCCAAGCCGGACGATTTGCACCATCCTGCACCTTTTATTTATGCTACATTTATTTATGCTAAAAAAAAAAAAACTTAATGCAATGAAAGTAAATAATGGCAGTTTCTAAACCATGCAGACCTCTGAGCTTGTCCTCTCCCAGCAGCCTGTAGTCTGTGGTATTTATGCTGTTAACTGTATGGCAGGGACTGACTGTAGCCTTTACACCTTTAACCCACGACATCGACATACACTTTATCAATAAATTTATCAACATGAAAACGGCTGTTTTGTTCTCTTATTCTTTTCTTCACCATCTTCTTGCTGTCCATTTTCTCGCCATATTCCAGGCTTTGCTACAGTACCTGAACCTGAAAACAGCAGGACACACTTTTCATGCTGAAACAGTAAACAGGCAGATTCAACCATTCAAATGTCTCAGATATTTTTTTAGTTTTTTTTTTTTTGACAGTTTTTTTCTGACTCGTGTAAATTTTGGAAAGCTAGTTTAGTTAGGCGAGTTTGTGGACTGATGCACTTGTTGCCGCCCAGCACGTAGATTATTGATTATTTTGATTTAGAATTAGAATTTTTAAGAATTAGTTATTAGTTTCAAGCATTATATACAATAATAATGGCAACATTTAGTCTTATAAAATATTTATATAATAATAATAATAATAATAATAATAATAATAACAAGAACAACAACAACAGCAATAATAATAATCATCATCATCTTATTATTTAGCTTTTTTGTTCTTATTTCTGTGCGTCTTCCATCACTGCTTTATAATTGAGTGTATTTATTTATAATGCTGTACAGTTTTAGGGATTTTAGTAATGATTAAATGCGTATCTTGGCGCCGGAGGCCTCTGAATGCGCTGGAGTGTGTAATATGTATGTAAAAGTTTTTTTTTCCACCCAGTCGGCTGATGGTTTGGATTCTTGAATCTAACAGTAGTGTAAATCAGCCTATAGGTTTGTTTTTCCCGTCTAAAGCGACTGACCTTCGCTCTCCGCGGTTAATAATTCATTTATAAAGTAGCTCCTAATAGTCCCTGCAGCTGCTCTAACTTGTTGAATATCGCCTTTAATTCACGTGTTATTTTAGATTTCTCCTCCGAAATGAAGCCGGGTCATTTTGGCTGATAGAGCGCACGCAGATAACGTGGAAACATGTTGGTAATGAATCAGTGTGAGCTGCTGAGACTTTCTTACCAACCTGATCCCATCCCATCCATGCAACATCCATCTCTTAGAATAAAACCTAGCTCACTTGATTTTCATGAACATAATGATAAACCACTACAAATAAAACTAAAAAATTATTTTACTTGAGTTTGTTAGCCAGCTGTGTGTGATTCATCCCAGTGCTGACTGTAAGCTGTATATTATGGCCTTGCATTTTTTTTTTTTTTTTTTTTTTTTTAGAAAAGCCACAAGCTCATTTAGAGCATGTTAGCAATATTATTTGCATAACAATAAATAGAACACATTTGCTTTTGAATAGAGTAGGCCAGTGTTAGATTCGTGTTCAGCTTGATGTTTAGGAACGAACTAGCAAGCGGTGCAGTATTAGAAAATCCTGGATACTGAGTTGATCAGGGCATTGCAGTGCTGATCACCTTGAAGATAAAGCTTACATATTTAATATTGGTTCATGTCCATTGTTGTATTGATCGAAGTATAACAGAGTTATAAAAGTATCCTTCAGCAGCTGGACACACCCACGGTCTGCCTCTTTGTCTGTCTCTGTCTCTCTGTGACCGAATTTCTTTAATGGCTACGTACAGACTTTACGCAGTAAATTTAGTGAAGAGGATTAAGTGTGGTCAGAGAGTTCTCAGCGCAGGGGGTTCAGCTCTCACTTGGGTGCCAGCAGCCTGGAGGCCGTGGGCAGTACTCTGCCCTGTGGAACATGCAATCATTTCCTGTGTGATTAATAGGAAAGAAAAGACCTTGTTTTTGCTCCTTTAAAATGATGAATTATTGGCCAGCTTCAACTGTAGGCCGGTATGCCGTAATTTATTGCTTTTCTTCCTGATTAGGCCAATATGTAGTGCTGTTTAATTACAGGAGTGTTGTATCCTAGAACTGTGGCATGCACATCCTCCTGCTGGGGAATACTGCTGGAGCTTTTGTGTCAGAGTCAATACTACAATAGCGAGCACCTTCTTGCTGACTTGTGATGTCATTTCCAAGTCTGATGACATCATTCCATTTGCATTTAATTATATGGATTAGGAATGCATTGGGTGTTAGCATATTAGCAGATAAAAACACTTAAGTCAGGTGTGATTTCATGGCTTTTATGAGATGGGTTTTTTACTGACTTTTTTATGGGATAGAGTACCTTTGCCTCTTTTGAATGCCTTCTTGATGGATCTAGGTGGTTATTATCCATTTAACAGAGTGGTCAACGATGTGAACAAAATCATGTATGCATATGAGTAAACATACACGAGTTAGAATAAAAATATTTTATGTGCATATGAAACACCAGATTTAAAGCAAACACATTTTTTCCTATTCACTAAACACTGAAGAAGTCACAACTGTATCAAAATAAAATAAAATAGTTCCTTTTATATTCATAATATTTTTCCAATGTTTCAGCTCTATAACTAGTGGTGTAAATACATACACATATTCACACGCACACACACACACACACACACACACACACACTGCAGACACACCTCTACAGACACACCTACAGTTGTTGTAAACTGCACACTCTTGAGACTGTATTCTGCTTAATTCAATCACAAGCGGAATATTGACACCATATGTGCCCTGATTATTGGCCACGGGCGGCTGTGATTAGGTTAATACTGATAATACAGTTGTCTTCTGTCACTATATTGGGCTCTTACATCAGAGGCCAACAATGAGAAATCACACTTCAACTCATGCATATTGGCATCTGAATCATCTACATGCATTAAGGTAAAGGATATTATCTGTAATCATATCAGTGAGTGCCTGTGTTGGAATCAATGCTCTCTCTCTCTCTCTCTCTCTCTCTCTCTCTCTCTCTCTCTCTCTCTCTCTCTGTCTATCTCAAGTCATGGGTTAAAATTAATTGTAGATTAGTAATGTCATATATAAAATAAGATCATGGCGATTTACCACGTATATTCTGTGCCATGTGGAATGCTAATAACAACATGATAAACATTGTGCTTTCATTTATTTACCTAGCTCTATTCATCACCTTCTAGCTTAGTTTATTTTACCAATGATCCACGTATCACAGTTATAGATAATTCCCCCTCCTCATAATCATGTACAATTAAACCTAAATGATTTCATTGAATTTTTTCCATGTATGTTCCGTTCTAGTGAATTCTATTGACGCTGTGAAGTCGGTGCACAGAGGAGGACGGAATTAAAAGAAAAAATGCTGGAAAGCTAGAAAACAATCTCAGTAGCCAGCAGTCCAGGCTCATCTGCATCTCTGCCACTAAACATTTCCATTTAAAGTGATTTAACGGAGGAGAGTTTATGTCCCCGCTGCTGTGTGTCCATCATTCACCGACATGCCTGCTTCTCCCCTCGACCCAGCTCACGCGTTGAGTTATAGGGCATTTATTTGAAAAGCTAATAATTTAAGCTTTTTTCCCCCTGCCCCAGCACAGGGTCGGTCTGCTGCAGTATTTTTAAAGATGTCACGTTTATATCCTGAATATGTGTTTCAGTCAGGACTATGACTGCTTGAAGGAGTGAAGTGTGTAAGAGAACTGCTTTGGGTGACGTGTGTGTGAGATACTAGTGAGATTATAGCAAACCATGAAACTACTGAACTACTGATTAAAATAATTTGTAGCATTACAAACCTGAATTTATTAATAATTAATTTTATTCATATTGTGTCTTTTTGTATTTTTACTTGTATTTGAATAGTACAAGGATTTGTACATGTGGAAAACGATAGAATGTGCAGCTGTGAGATTGGAAATGAGGGCTAAATTAAAATCAAGGTTATTTATTGCATAAAAACTGCCGGCAGTCTTTGTTAGTTTTGTTTTATATAGTGCCATGTGCATGCGTAAGTGTGTGTGTGTGTGTGCGTTTGTGCATGTGCCACATTTATAACTGTAAGATTTGGCCTCGTGCCCATTCTGTGTTATACCTGCATCTCAGTGCAGCCGGCAAGGTGATTTACTGGCAACGTATCTTAGCTGCAGTCATACTCTCTCTCTTTCTATCTCTATATCCATCCTTCTCTTTCTCCTGCATCTTCTCCTCAGCCAGCCAAAGAGACATTGATCTCCCAGCCATGCAAGGTGACCCCACAGTACAACACTTCCCCAAGTCTTTCCTTTCTTCTCCCCTCCTCTCTGTCTGTCTCTTCTTTCTTCTCTCTGGGAGCGAGGGAAGGGTCTCGACCCGCTGAGTGATGTCACGTCCGGCAGGGGCAGAGCAGAGCAGTTAGAGGAATATTTAATCCTGGGATGTCTAAAAAGCTTTCTCCTATCGATAACTCTCTCCTACAGAGCACTCAGGCACCAGCCTGGAGTATTCACACATTCAGTGGTTTATATGTGGTTGTTGGCCAACAGTTACAGCTATTTTTGAAAGCAAGCTTTAGTAACCTTAAGCAGGCATGACATGTCAATCCATACGAGACTGTGACGACAAACTTTTAGCGACAGCTGCCGCTTCAGGGCAACAAGCACACCACGCCACAGAAATAACAGCAAAAATGGTCATCCTGATCTCAGTGGGTTTGTTTACGGTCATAATGACTCTGTTTTTATATGATTAATGAAATGTTCTTCAAACTGATCCTCTCTTTGAATCTGAAAGCACCTTCTTCCTACCTATAGTAATGCTGTAGAATAACAAAAAAATACAATTTATACAATTCTCATAGTAGAGGAGTGGATTAAAAATGTATAAAAAATTATCAAATGTCAATAAGCAGAGCTAAATTGTAATAATCAGGAGATCACTAAAGAGATATTTGAAGATATTTGAATCTTAATTTCAATACTCCATAATCAAAATGTTATATATTGCACAAGTTTGTATTTTGTACATAAAAAATAAATTAAATGCTTCATTTTATTTGGTGAATGCCTGTAGTTTAGTACTGTTCTTCATGTTTTATTTTCTTATTTTTGTAGGTCTTCAAGAAAATTTCTGCACCTGTGATATGAAGTGTGAGTCCTAATCTTCACCCCTGCAGTCTGAGGTAAGATTGCAAACCCTAGCTAATATTTCTCTTTATATATCTTTATATTTCAAACTCATGAAAGTTATATGATTTCTTAGAAATATTATAAGTTGTCATCTGGTCGTGTCACAAATATTGGTTGTCATTTTCTGCACTAAATTTGTTAGAGCTAATTTTCTTTGGAATCGGTATTTTTAACGTCAAAATATTTTCCTGAGTTAGTCCTCAGTGTTTCAAAAACCTTTATGAACATCTTAAATACATACACAGTCAATCACCCAGCCAGAAATATTCACATTTAAATTTTCATTTGAAAGAAATTAATTTTTAAAACCAAGATATCGAATATTTAAATAAACACTTTTAATGTTTTATACTGCAGATCCTTTTCTGGTATAACTTAAGTCATTAATAAAATAATAAAACGAATAATACAATACTTTGGTAAATGATATTTAGACACTTTTATCAAGTTCGCTCTTAAATGAGAGCACCCCAGCTATAGAATTGCTCTTGGTTAACAGATCCATAGCCCACTTGAAGCAAAGATTTTGACTCTGATTGAAGTTGTGTGTTACAAGCTGTGATAAACGTTTGGAGTGAACTATTTTCTAGCGTGGTAGGGGTGGTTTGTACTGTATTTTAAATGACATAGTGGTTATTCTTTATAATTAAAAGTAGTTTGACTGGCACTTCAGGACACCCAGGACACCTCAGGCCTGAAACAAAATGTGGATTAGGGACTAATTTCTAGTTTTTCACAATAGATTGAAGTAGAACCTGGACTGGTCTAGTCCAGTTTGTGTCGGGTTCTCAGCCTCCCACGCAGAGAAACTGAAACAGCCGTCGACCTTCTTCTTACTCTCAGGATTGAAGTGTTAACTTTATTTAAAGGTTGCGTGGACAAAGCAGGGTGTCTGAAGCAGTTTGTATATGCATGTGTTGTTGTTTGTGTGCAACTCTTAAAATGCTCACTTTATAGCCCAGGATTAAGACACACTAATGTCATGCTCGCTTCATCTCTTCAGTGTTTCAGATGCCTGAAGTAGATACACACATTACAAAACATCTTTGTGTGAGCTTACATGTCTATAAGATGTGTAAGAATGGCAGAAACTGTGTATTTGTGTGTGTGTGTGTGTGTGTGTGTGTGTGTGTGCTGTGCTTATATTCTGAGCATGTGACGAGAGGATGAATATGATAGGACGGTATTGGGTAGGCTCCTGCATAGTGCAGCACTTTTCTCTACTGTAACTCTGGGACTCGATGCTGAGGTCACCCACAGAGGAGAGGATGAATATGATTCTGCTCCCCCCCTCCCCCTTGCTCTCTGAAAACAGAGAACACACAGTCAATCCTGCTCTTTCCTTCCTGTGGAGTAGCACCTGCTGTGCATCTGAATTTGTGTGTGTGTTAAAGCTGTGAACCGTAACCAAAGACAAGCACGAACATGGCTATCTTTAGCGGCGGGCTCCTGAAGACACTCGCTCCTCGTACGGATACAAATATAACTCAGTAACGTACATCATGGCCTTATCCACCACAGCCTGCAGCCCAGTTCAGCCCAGCATGTACACACACACACACCACACACACACACACACAGGAAAATTGTGAGCATTTGCTCAATTAACGTCACAGTGTGTTCACATTCTGTAATAAGCTTGAGAACCCTTGCACATGGCTAAACCAAAGATAGGGAAAACACCAAGTGCACAGACCAGGAGTTTCACAAATAATCACGTTTGAAAATTAAGCACATTTAATTCTCACTAAATTCAAACGGGAACTTATTGGCATTTTTCCTAATCTTATTGACGACATTATTTTTTAAATTTCTTTTTCTTTTTCTTTTTTTTTAACATTTATATTTTTATATTAGAATGATTCATTTTAGGGACATATTTTACTTTTGCATATTATCATCACCCTTAACATCTCAGCTTATTATTCAGTTATTCATTATAAAGCACATTTTTCAATGATTACTATGAATTATTTAGTGAGTACAGTGAAACTAATAGGAAAGGTGTGTAGTTTTACTAGAGAGTGAGAAATATCTGGACCTGCAGATTTATACTGGGTTAAATATAATTCAATTCAATTCAATTTTATTTGTATAGCGCTTTTAACAATGGACATTTTCGCAAAGCAGCTTCACAGATATATATTGTCTTTACAATATCGTCTAATATATATATTGTATTAAAAATGCTTAATTGAACCAGTGTGATATGCTATATTATAGAGATGTCAGCACAGCTTATAACTAATTCTGTGTTCAGGGGAGGGACATTCACCATTCGTATGATGGTCAAATATAGAGCATTAAATACTCTTTAAGAAACTGTGTATATGCATAATAGACAGGAAAGCAAAAAAAGAAAAAAGAAAGAAAAAATCATAGGAAATCAAAGATAATGAAGAAAGGACTGTAAAGAACTTCATGACAATCATGACAATCAGACTTGTCTATGCACATTTGTAGTAAAAAAAGAAGCAAAAATAGGCTTGAAACACCTTCATCCAGAAATCTGTCCTGAGCTCAGATACAAGGATCAAATAATGAGTATTACAGCACTGTGTAGGAAAATGACAACAGAAATAAAAAAACAGTATATAAAAAACCTGCAGAAAAACCATACAAAAGCTTATGAATGAAAGAAGAACTGCACAAAAATGAAACTGCCCTGTAATATGTATTTCATGTAAAATTTCTCAGTGCAAAACTCTTATAGATTTAAAAAAAAAAGAAAGATTTTTAAATGAAAAAAAAAATAAATAATAATTATTTATTTTTTTAAATAAATGAGTCGAATAAGAATGCTGAGAACCATTCATCCAGCAGTCTGTCCCATCTCATTTAACAGAGGGGGAAGTAAGATGTACAGGGATGTATTGCCTGTGTTTAGTGACCTGCACCCTGGCGCACTCCCTCACTCGGCTCTGAGTCCCTGTGTAGAGGCACAATAAGTAGCCTTGCACCCTCTGGTCAGTTCATCTGTGTCTAACCCTGCTGAGGATGAATGTGTCTGAGATGAGGGCACCATCCATACTGCTCTCTCTGCCATCCCTCCATCCCTCCCTCTTTTGCTCTCCCTGACACTCTCACTTTTATTCTAGCACTTGCAAAACCCAAAGCTGGAAATTTAATGGCACATATTTCCCAGGCAAGGCTGTAGGAACAGGGTGCCTCTTCCCCCCTTGTTAGCTTGATAAATAACTTCTCTGGCCAGAAAGTGCTGAATTTTAGGTTTCTATGTCTATTTTCTGCAGGCTGACATTAATTTTGCGTGCTCTGCAGGAACTAACTAACAGAAATAAATAAATAAGGCAATGAGAGGACTGAGGCGCGTGCTGCCGGCCCATTATGTGGTTCCTGTACACACACTCATGCATGCCCCATTTGTTGGCAGATGGGCAGCTTATTTTTTAACCTATTTGGTTTGTGAGATTTTGTATTGCCATTGCTTTTTATTTGTTGTAATAAGGTTAATTTTGTAAAAGCCTGCATGTAATACATTTACACGAACTCGTATGCAGGCTCACACACGTCCACATAACAAAACAGAAATACACACTCGAATGTAAAATAGACATGGACACACAAAGCCATCAACAAACATGCAGTTTGTCCTTTATTGAATACAGTACACACACCAGATCCTCCCTCCCTCGCTCTCTCTCTCTCCCCCTCACACACACACACACACACACACACTATATTGTCTATATCCTCTTAATAAGTAATTACCAATAACACACATAGTACACATTTAAACAGTTACTATCTAGCTATTAATGATAAAAAAGAATTCTGTAACATGCCATGCATTTTAAATCTTCTGTCTGAGGACAGTCACAAACACACTCACACACTTGTCCTGTGCATGGTCATGGACTGTATTGCTTTTAATTCAGTTGAGATGTTACTGTATCTTGGCAATGTTTAAGTCAGTCTCTAATTTAAAGAATAATATGAATTACAATCTTTGACTAAAGTGGGGATTTCACAGTAATCACTGGTCATTAGAACAACATGTATGAAGACCTTATGAGAAGGGCGTTTAGATGAAGCATTAATAGTGAAAGTATTGTACAAGTAAGCATGTGTACAGTTAAGTGTATTAGAACGATGTAAGTGTGTTTAAAGAATCTAGCACTTTTGCATACAAAGGAAATAGGAGAAGGGATATGAGCTCACTTTTTCTATCTCATTTCATCAGATATGCCAAAACATAGTGTTTGAAATGTAATAAAATAAGCAATGGGAAATCATTACCCAAGGACAATCAAACATGTCCCCTTTGTTCAGCTGTGAACTGCATAACTGTCATCTACTTGGAATGAATTATAAAACAAATAAATTAGGTGACCATGATTTAAAGAACAGTTTGGACAAAAGTGAGATTTGCACAATTCCTTCCTTATTCCAAAAGTAGTCAATCAGTCTAGGAATGTTTGATGTTGAAAGTTTGCTTTTTAATCTTTAAGCTATGAGGCCAATCTAGCTAACATGTAAGAGAAGCTTATAGCTACCTATTAATTGTTTTATGTTTTAATTTACTTTACTTACATGTAAAATGAAATAGCAGAATATATTTGTGTTAAAAATGTAATTGGAATGATATTATCATCTGAAGGTACAGTTCCATCTTTGGGCTTTGAGGTTTGCACAGAGCGATACCACACTATTCGCTTGCTTTTGTCTTCAAGATGGCTGCGACTACTGTTTTTAGACATGTGATGTACTTTTGTCCATTGTAATAGAGAACATGCAGTTACACAGTGTGATACACTGTGATAGTGTTAGACACCACGTAAGCAATTCTACTGGAGATTAACTGGTGCAGTTTGAGGTGTGTGTAGTCATTTCAGCAGGCGGTAAACTGATAGATATGTTTCCCTTACTTTTAAATAACATTAGCCTTGTAGCTTCAGTGTAAGACTAAAGAAGCAAACTTCAGATACCAAACATGTCTTGACCAACTGACTACTGACTATGGGAATAAGAGGAAAATTGTGTAAATTTCATTATTGGTCTTTCATGACAAGTTATTCTTACATATATATTGTAATAATAAATATTGTAATTATATATGTATTCAAACCATAAACTTCAGTATTAATAAGCCATAAGCAATATTAACAACATAACAGAGTACGTTAACATATTTAACACATTTTTATTGTATCAACTGATATTTGTTTAAATGTTATTGAAATACTCCTGACTAATGTTTATTCAACCCATTACTAAAAATAAGTTTACTTAAATTACAAAAAAAATTCAATTACAGCATAACCTAAATGTTGATACTGTACTGAATATTGGTGTCTAGGTGTAAATATTACTACTTTCTCTTCAGCTTAACTTCTGAATTCTGTCAGTTATCAACCACAAACCTGTTCAATAAGGTGTTGGTCTTAATTTTACTCACTCATAGTAAGAACACTGGTAGATGCACACATTGATTATTTGAGTTCTTTGGTTTATTATTATTGCTTTTTAAAATCAATCAATACAATGAAATGTCAATTGCTTTGTTAGCATTACATATGGTGTATTAATGCTGAAGTACATGGTTTGTTTATGTTAAATAGTGTGATATACCAGTTAAAGGAACCTTAATGTAAGTAATGTTACCAACATAGCACTCATCAATGTGACTACTTCCCGTGGGCTTGTTAACCATGCTATTAACCATGCTAGCCATAGTGCTTTTGTACAATATGTTGTTTAGACAGACAGGTCACCATATTGTCAGTGTTAATGGAGCAAGCAAACCATTACAGAAGTAAGGAAACTTTTCATCTGTTTTTCAGACAAAAAAGTCTCACCCCTTTCTTGACATTTCTGGAATGTTCCACAGTGATTATCTAATAATTAAAAAACACAAAACAAAACAAAAAAATTCCACAAACTCCTGAAAACCTGTTAGTGTACAGCCTGTGTTGCACAAAACCCATTTAAGACTAAATATTCTCACTGGAAGTATATGTTTTATAGACTTGACACAGAGAGCCATAAGCCTGAAAGAACCCTCTAGTCCATCTATAACAGAAATCAGTTTGTGCATTTGTCAAATGACAATTGCATATTTGTAATTTACTGAAGACTAACAAAATATACTTCTGTTCCTTTCAGTGCTGATCTTTGGATGGTTTCCCTCCACAATGCCTGTATCACTTTCCACTAAAAAAGCAACGTTTGCATTGGATTAGAGCACAGTTACTCAGCAATAGCTATTCATCTTAAATGCCTGATTAAATTTTCATGAGAGAAAGGAGAAAAGAGTGATAAGGGGAGCAGCGGGGCTTGTGAACATTTTTAAAAGCATTTTAAAAGCATTTTAAAGCATTTCACAGGTCTTTAAAAAGCTTGATGCACTCAGAATGCATCCTTGTATGAACACAACTTTACTAGTGTAAAGAAAGTGTCGTTGGTGGATGTCATGAATTCTCTTATATCAGCATGATTCAGGTAATTAAGCAATGTTATCCACTGAGAAATGCATCTGAAAGGTGATTCTAGAGCAGCGTATATATTTCACAGACCACTGCTGAACACAATATAATATCCTGGACTATAGGAAATGCACTGGAGTCATCCTCTACATAATTTTTTTTTTTTTTTTTTAAACTGTCACTTTGATCACTAGGTAGCAAGCAAATTACTTTAAGAAAAATCAAGTGAGTCAAATGAGTGAAGGAGCTTGGGTGAAGTGTGAAGGAAACAAATTATTCCCTAAGCACCTTGTGAGGATAAAAAATGATCTTGTTATGGCAGGGAGAAAAATGCTTGACTGGAAATTGGGAAACACTGCCATAAAACATTCAAGTAAAGTTATTTAAATGGCTCTTGCAGTGTCAAGAGAGTGTGTGAGCAATCAGGATCATACATAGCTCTTAAAGTGTAATTTCCTGAAGGTGAAGGTAGCTGAAGCTTCCTGCCTCTAGCATGCAGCTTCTAGATTTCTTGTCTAAGTGGGTAATCATTGTCATTAGACAATGTTGGACATGCAGCACAACAAAATGAGCTGCTTGGACATGAAAAGCACCTCAAAACTCCTGCAAGCTTTTATGTCATGCAACAGAAAACACACCACAAGAGAGACAGAGGACAGCAGAGAGCACTATTCCAGTCTGAAGGAGCCATCAAGTGCAGAGTTGCAGAAGCTCATTTCTGCAATGGGTGTGGGTACAGAGGGCTATCCTCAGTCGTCAGAAGCAGCGATTTTCAAGAGAAAGCGCTTCCCTTCAAGCTGCCTCTGATATCTGTGTCCTTGATCAGGCACAGTACAGGGGAGGAGAGAAGGAAAGGAAGGAACAGATTTCTCTCTTCTTTGTGAGGAGCTCTGAAGTCGTGATAAAAAGCTGGTACAACAGCAGTGTGAGCTGAAGAGTTTGGTGTGGAACTGTAAAACAGCATGCGCGCACACACGCACATGCACACACGCACACGCACACGCGCACACACACAGTGGGGATGGAGAAAGAGAGGGAGCCTCTTGCTATCGATGTGTCAGTAGCAATCAATAGAGGCCAGCGAAGGCTTTTCTCTTATCACACTATTGGATTGTGTGTCTCTGTCCTGCTGCTGGTGTATCTGGCAGTCCAGTTCTTCTCCATTATACACACGGAGGCAGCACAGTTCTGTTCACTACTAATGCCTCTATAGTTGACAGCAAGTGATATATAAAAAAGATATACAAAGATACAAATCAAGATTTGCTAATTTACTAGAGAATGGATTAAAAACTGTGTTTGAATGCATGTGCTTGTGTGTGTGTGTGTGTGTGTGTGTGTACGGCAGTAGAGCTGAGTGGTGGGATGTTCGAGGAGCGGAAGTAGCTGCATTCCCCTGGGCCCACTCAGTTGCTCATCCTGCACAATCCCATAACCCCCCTCCTGTTATGCTCCAGCCTCTCAATGCAACGAGAACTGAGTGATACTACAGTGTGTTTCTTTTTATCCTATCCTCTCTTCCTGTAAGTCCCTCACGCTCTTTTTTTCTCTTTGTGTAGCCACGTTGTGTCTTCAGTGATGAAGGACGCAGACGCTTGACCTCACGCAGACAAGCCCTTGTGACATGCATTGACCTTTTAACCGCAGGGAAATTCAATAGTGAAGAGACAGTTGACATAACCTGGCAACCCCAGCAGCCTGACAGTCTCGAACGATAGCAGACAGGACAGAGAGAGAGAGAGAGAGGGAGAGAGAGAGAGAGAGAGACAGGATGGTGGCATCAATGGGGAAAGCATGCTTGTTTTTTTTTTCAAAGGAGGTGTGAGAAATGAAATTTGAGTACAAGTGGACATACAGGTTGAGACAAGGTGACTTGGCAGCGGGCGAAAGAGAAAGAGACATAGACAGAGGGGGAGGAGAATGGGGGCGGGGATGGCTGAGCGAGACACACAACCAATGGCTCTGCAGCAATTAGAATAATTTCAAATGAATATGAGAGTTCCTGTGTATGCTTATCTGCAGAGTGGGAGCACTTTCACATCAATCGAAACAGTGTTTTAAAGCAGTGTGCGTTCCCGCCCCAGCCGTTCATAATCAGGCCTGCCAAGTGCACACTGCTTTTCTCCAGTGCACTGCCACGATAATTATTCAGCTCTGCAGACACGAAAGGGATTCATCCACCAGTGTAAAGCTGTATTCGACTCTTTGCTGAATCTTCAGCAGGAAAGACTCATAACCTCAAGAGCTACCCACTTGAAAATGTCAAACATCGGAAGGAAGAGCATTTAACTGCTTTTGGCTTTCTGTTTACACACACACACATGCACATGCACACATACACATGCACACATGCACAAACACACACACACAGCTTTTCCATCAAGCTCATCACTTTCTGTGGAACACACAGAGAAGAGCTGGTAAACCAGGCCAAGTTTACCACAAGGTCTGTGACCTGTATTCTCTGAGTCACCACAATAGTGAGGAGCGGTTATTATGAGATATTACTGCACTCGTCTGGTTTGAACAAGAACTATATATTTATATTTATATGTAATTTTATATAACAACTTTCACAGCTTTTCTGTTTTTCTCTAATTGGGTATTTATAGCTCAAGTGTACAAAATGTGTTTTTTTAAATTTTTATATATTTAAAAAATAATTTCACAAAATCGTTTTAATGTTCTTGTATATTACTTTTTTTTAATTAAAAAATATAGAATAAAAATTAAACTAAATATACTTTAAATTTAATATTAAAATTTCACATACCTACACATTGTATAATAATTATTTATATATCATTTAATTTCTATTATGTCTTTTTCCTGTCAGAAGGCATTTCACATAGAGGAAGCCATTGAGAACACAAAGAGTGTGTGTTTATGTGTGTGTGTGTGGGTGTGTGTCTAATACTGAGCATATCAAAGGCAGTTGGTGGTGAACCGGGGTGTGTGCGTGTGTGTGTGTGTTATCCCGATTCCCCTGGTGGGATACATAGATCCTCTGATGTAGCCTCCGCTCACACATCGTGTTTAGTGCCGGAATTTTCCAGGGATAAAAGAGGCTTTTTAATGAGTCAACATTCCGGTTCCCACATGCATCCGCATTTCCCTGCGTCTTTCTCTATTACACGGATTTCTCTCATTATGTTTTTTTTAAGGTGATTTGGAGAGACAGAGAGAGCGAGAGAGAGAGAGAGGGGAGTATATATGTGTGGCCACAGAGGAATAGTTGTGTTTTAGCTTCATAGAGGCAGGTGTGTTCTCCTCAGTGTGACAAAAATTGAAGCAGACTGCTCCATTTGTTAGATTAGTCTTTTTGATAATCTCCACAGCGAGCCTCAGATAGGCCTGTATTAGATTACACGTTCCACTAAAAACTCTTCTCCACTGTGCGACTCTTGGGAATGAGAATGTATGAAAATAAAACAGATGACGTTAAAAAGCTCTTTGTAAAGATGATTGCTTTCAATTTATTCCGATATTTATATCAAAATATGTTTTGTATTGTTTTATCTTTTAATATTTAATGTAAGGCTAATTTTCGCCTCTTTGAATACACACATATTGTTAGTCTTTGTTTTCATAAAGTGAAACGAGATTAGGATATAGTAACTGTCATGTTTGGTTATTTGCTTTTGGGTAAAGTTGCTTTTGGGTAAAAGGTGCAAAAACATAATTCTCACAGCATAAAGCTTTCCCAAACTGGCAAGTGTGTGTAAGTGTGTGATTGTTAGTCATTCATTGGTAACTCTCGTGGTTAGGCAGATATTTGCAGAAGGAGTAGGTGTGCGTGTGTGTGTGTGTGTGTATGTGTTACATAATCAGGACATGGTGCCACTGTCCTCTCTTTTTCATGCTCCTCTGTGGACAAGGCTGACACATAGTGACAGAGATATCCTATATATTTTGACCTAAAAAATGTTAGAGAATTAAAGAGGTGATAGTTTAGTGGAGAAAGAGGGACGAGAAGGAGAGTAATGAGATAGAGAGTGAGTAAGTGAATGTGTGTGTGGGACAGAGAAAAGTGGTTCACCACACTGATTTGGCACACAGCATGAACCTGCTGTGCTTGCTGAGTAAATAGAGTGTCTCTCTCTCTCTGCTCTCTCAGCCTGTCTCTTGGCTTCTCACATGCTCACTTGCACATGGTCTTCTTTACACCTATAAATATAGCCATGAAATAATCAGACAAAAACACACATGATGGAGCAGGAAAACACTCTTCTCTCTCTGTCTCTGCTGCTTCACCTCTATAATTACGCACACGCTTTGTTGTGTTTGTACACATGGGTAATGGTGTGAAATTAATGGCATAGAAACAGAGAAACAGAATTGTGTGTGTTGCCCGCTGCCGTACATGATGAGAATATATTATTATTAATAGCATAATAAATAGAATAAAATATGGGAGATTAAAAAGAATCTACAGCAGCACTTGTTAACATTTGTAAGATTTAAAATGTGAAACCTTTATAAAAAAAATGATGCCAGGAGTAATTGCAGAGGTTGAGATCTTAACTACAGTTCAGGTACTAACTAAAGAGTGTTAGATTTAAATACAGTATTATTATTATTATTATTATTATTATTATTATTATTATTATTATTATGAGTTGACATGGTTTTTATACTGATCTTTATTGAGTGTTTCATTCATCATTGGAAATAACAAAAGTGCATTAATACAGTACTATATAGAAGTTTCAAAATTGGAAAAAAAGACCAGGTGGCATTTTCCTATCTAACAGTTCAGTTTTGACGAGTCTGTGCCAACTGTAGCCTCAGATTCAGGTTCTTGGCTGGCAGGAGTGGTCTTCTGCTGTTGTAACCCATCCTCCTCAAGGTTTGATGTGTTGTGCGTTCTGAGATGCTTTTCTGCTCACCACGATTGTAAAGTGTAGTTATTTGAGATATCACAGTCTTCCTGTCAGCTCGACCAGTCTGACCATCCCCCTCTGATTTCTCTCAACAACAAACTGTTTCCGCCACTGACGCTCACTGGATGTTTTTTGCTTTTCTCACCATTCTTTCACACCATTCTTGTAGAGAATTCAACTAGAGACTGTTTTGCATTAAAATCCCAGGAGATCAGCAGTTTCTGAAATACTCAGACCAGCTTGTCTGGCACCAACAACCATGCCAGAGTCAAAGTCAGTGAGATCACATTTTTCCCCATTCTGATGTTTGATATGAACATTAACTGAAGCTTTTAACCTGTATCTGCATGATTTTATGCACCGAGCTGCTGCCATATGATTGGCGGATAAATGCACGATTGTGCAGGTCTACAGGTGTTCCTAATAAAGTGGATGGTGAGTGTAAATTTCTATTTCTGTTCGTTCATTCCTTCATCTTCAGTAACCACTTTATCCTAGTCAGGGTCACTGTGGATTCAGAGCCTATGCCAGGAACACTGGGCGTGATGAGGGAATACACCCTGAATTGGATGCAAGTCTATCACAGGGCACCATACACATACACATTCACACCTAGGGGCAATTCAGTATAGCCATTCCACCTATTGGCATGTTTTTGGGAGGTAGCAGGAAACCAGAACCTGGAGAAAACCCACACAGACATGAGGAGAACATGCAAAACTTTGCACTGATAGAAACCTGAGCTCAGGATGGAACTGGGGACCCTGGAGCTGTGAGGTGACAACACTACTCACTGTATGGTGACAACTCTACTCACTGCTGTTCTTTTATCCCAACAGAAAAGCACATATATAACAGTACACAGTATTCTGTAGAACTACACATCCTCAGCAATTTTGCTGCTTTGAAGTTCAGCAGGAAAGGACTGTGTAAAGAGGATGTAAGTGGCCATGAGTAACTGTTCAGTCTTTTTCACAAGCAAAAGGAGGCTTGATCACTTTAAAAATCTCCCTCACACTGTGACCCACTAGACTTTTTTTTCTGAATGTCTGCTCACGCTGATAGCGTACGGCTCAGGCGCAGAGCAGAACACACTGTGATACTTTAAATATAGCCCACTTTTAAGCACACTCTGGAATTAATCAGTGAATTCACTTTTTTCCATCAGCCTCTAATTTTACCCATGGGGTAAAATAAAACTGTAGCTTTGATTTGGGTGCATGTGTATTTATTTCTCATTTCTCTATCTGAGCTTTAGCGTAGTGGCCAAGTTGGGCGTTCTTTCAGCTGAATGAGTGGTGGTAAAAGCCCCTGGCACACTCGCAGTCTCTCAGCCAGCCGTCGTGTTGTTGCAGTCCCCTTACAATAACCCCCAGCCAAACACACGGCCCCACAAATTAGCAGCCTTAAGTGCAGACAATGCACATTTACAGCCTCTGTTGGGATGGGCTTTGATAAATGAAAATAAATACTTTTCATCAGCCACCAGAGAAGCATGGAGTGGGGGGAGAGGTGTGGTGTGGTGTGGTCTGGCATTCCAGCACGTCTTTTCTCCCCGGAATATGCAGCAAAATGCTATTTTCCAGCTATCGATATATTTCGGCCACAGTGAAATATGAAAAACGAGGGATATTGACATGAGGCAGGTGGTAGCTTTGCATGCTTATGAAGGTGTGTTTCGGGGGGGGGGGGACATTGTGTGAGCGTTAGATTAAATTATGTTTGGAGGAGTGTGTAAGCTCGAATAAATTTCACAGCCAGTGGATCAGTGGAGATATCTCCCCTCGGAGCAGCTCTGTGCTCACCTTTCTCTCTGCTATGTCTCTGTGGGGAATACACTCCTACGACCTTACCACTCGACGAGCCCTTTTTCACTCACACACACAACACAGTCCAATCTTATGCCTTAACTAGAGTGTGTGCTGTATACTGATACTGAATATGTGAGTGAATGTGCCTTATAGTGTACTTTCACACATACTCTGATGGTGTGTGTTAGGGGTCTAGTCACGGCTGTGGGGAGATGTGGACTAGTCAGGGTGGTGAGTATTTTCAAATGTATTTTGAAGCGGTAGATGAAGCCAATTCTACCGTAAACAAGACAATGGTAGGAAAAGTCTTCATAAATTTTCGATCACTTTTTTTTTCTTAATAGACCACTAATACTTTCACATCACTTTGCATGAAGTGTACACTCCTGGGAAAAAAAGGGCCAAGCCTAAAATGGCAAATATTAAGCTTTTAATGGGCTTAATAACAAATCATTGGTCAGGAAATTAGCAAGAATGAAACAAATACACTCCTGAGAGCTCCTGTGCCATCATTTGCAGGTTTACTTTTGCTGCTGTGAACTGTGTGGGGGAAAAGCTAGAAACAGGGAAATTCACTTATATAGTCTTCTTGTAAAGGTAAAATCTTGATAATGATTAAATTGTTTGATGTAAAATTCAAACTAACACATCCAGTTGTACAAGATTTTTCAAAAATATCATTTGGTTATCTGCCACAACTGATGCAGCCCATCAAGGGCCATCAAGGGCCACAAGCCTTAAACATTTAAAGAAATCAAAGGGAAAAGCTATCCCATGCTACTGTATGTTCCTTTAATCTTTTGTTTAATTCTTGCTAATTTCCTGACCAATGGTTTGTTGTTAAGACCATTAAAGGCTTAAAATTTTGCCATTTTGGGCTTGGCCCTGTTTTTTGCCCAGGAGTATAGATCCCTGCCCACTTCTGAAGGAATTGCTTGCGCAGTTTATTTTTGTTGTCCTATAAAGCTAAATACTATTTAAATAAAATCCTTGCACAGTGGCAGAGTGAATTGTGTTATGACTTGCACTGTGTGAAAGAGCTTTTCTGGAGCCGTGGGTTGCACATCACTATCCACTATCTCACTCAGCTATCTCACTGTGCATGCCAGCTCAAAGAGGCTGATCTGACATGTTTTTGGATGCTACTGAGGCAGGAGTTAAACATGGCAGAAATACCTCCCAGATGCTGGTGTAGGCATCACATCCTCTATTCATTAAGCTCTAAGAAGCTTCTGCGTCCTGCTGCACACTCTCAGTTTCAGAATCAATGATTTCTGCTGAGCCGCCAGCTCGTCCACACGAGTGCATTTTAAGAATTATATGATACACAGATTTATTATTTTACACATTTATTGCACTGATTTATTTACTTCTGTCATTAAGAGTGTAGCCTAAAAAAGCAGTGAAGCTGGAAATGTAATTTGTAGCCTGTGTACGGCTGTTAATTGAAGTGCGGTTTGACACGTACTTTGCTGCACAAATTAAACAGCCTAAAAATAGCGATGTCCTGAAACAGTTTTGAAAAAGAAAACTATGAAAAAGATGACTAATTTACTAGTCAACTAATTTTTTAAATCACTGGTAAACTAGTAAAAATTAGAAATGTATGTGTGTGTGTGTGTGTGTGTGTGTGTGTAGAAGTTTTTGTGCCAGGAACAGTAGTGAAAACCTCTTTGTTTTTCTTTCTCCCCAACACACCTACACTTTACATCTTCTAGAACAATGTGTCCTACTCGTGATTATCATTTAACATTTCCTCCATAGCTCACAGTGAGTTTTATTCAACCTCATCACATATGAGGGGAGAGACGCTCTCACACACACAATTCACTCACACTGCCCTCACACACTCACACACTCACCACTCACACTGCCCTCACACACTCACACACTGCCCTCACACACTCACACACTGCCCTCACACACTCACCACTCACCATACACCACTCACACTGCCCTCACACACCACTCACACTGCCCTCACACACTCACACACTCACCACTCACACTGCCCTCACACACACACACACTGCCCTCACACACTCACCACTCACCATACACCACTCACACTGCCCTCACACACTCACACACTCACCACTCACACTGCCCTCACACACTCACACACTGCCCTCACACACTCACCACTCACCATACACCGCTCACACTGCCCTCACACACTGCCCTCACACACTCACCACTCACCATACACCACTCACACTGCCCTCACACACTCACCACACACTCACACACTGCCCTCACACACTCACCACTCACCATACACCACTCACACTGCCCTCACACACTCACACACTCACCACTCACACTGCCCTCACACACTCACACACTGCCCTCACACACTCACCACTCACCATACACCGCTCACACTGCCCTCACACACTCACACACTGCCCTCACACACTCACCACTCACCATACACCACTCACACTGCCCTCACACACTCACCACACACTCACCACTCACACTGCCCTCACACACTCACACACTGCCCTCACACACTCACCACTTACACACTCACCACTCACACTGCCCTCACACACTCACCACTCACACTGCCCTCACACACTCACCACTCACACACTCACCACTCACACTGCCCTCACACACTCACCACTCACACTGCCCTCACACACTCACCACTTACACTCTCACCACTCTCACTGCCCTCACACACTCACCACTTACACACTCACCACTTACACACTCACCACTCTCACTGCCCTCACACACTCACCACACACCACACACACTGCCCTCACACACACACCACTCAAGCTGCCCTCACATTCACACCACCCCTTTTTATTGAAATTGTCAGTAAAATAAGCTTTTCTCTTCTTATGAATTTGTGGTTTCAGTATTCAATTTTTACATATTTTTTTTTTCAGTAATCTATAAAACAACCTGCACTGTTCTAGTTTTTTTCAATAGCAATCATGAAAATATGCCTAGCTGCTTCAGTTGTTGTCATGGTGCTGCCACACCTAGACTTCTGATGTCAACATCATTTTTGTGATTTTGCTGAACACACTGGCTTTCCTGGTTCTAGATTAGGCACTGGAACTCATCAGTGGTGCTAATATGCACCTGTCAAACTGCCTTCATCCACTCCCCAATCACACTCTTCTCCAGTTTTATTTGCTCACCCTCACTAGTAAACATCGCCGTATTTCATTCAACATGAATCTCTGTACATTACTCAAAGTCTGCCTAGTTTGATTAAGTAACTAATTTCAAGCATGAGCAAGATACAACACAGTACAATACGACTGAGATCATTTGATTCAGTCGTGCATATGCTGTATCTAATTGTAGTAATCATATATAAAATGTGTTTTAGAATATTTTCAGGCAGAATAATAGTGTGTGTTCTACTATGTCTGATGACACACATCACATGCTTGATATAGTGCAGTTATGAGAGCTGCTCTTTCTGTGTGCCTGATTAAACATGGACATTTTTTTTGGCTGATGGGAATTTACTGTTGGTTATCATTCAGGAAGTTGCAAGCTTGTGTGTTTAATCAACTGATCGGTATCAGGGACTTCACCGTGCTCAAGACCAACCCCGTGTGTTTCATCAGCTCGTTTAAAACACAGAGGCTGAAGCCCAGACAGCTTCATAACTATAACTCTCTCAGCCTGCCTGCCAGCTCCAAATTGTTCTGTCGCTTGTGACAGAAGTGAAAGAACTTATCTCCTCGCTTACAAGCACAATGTCTGAGTCGAGACAGCGAGCGAGAGAGAGAGAGATAGAGAGATAGAGAGAGAGAGATGTAAGATTTCCATATTACATGTAACCTCTCTTTCCTTTCTTACTTCTCGTTCATTGTTTATTTAAAGTCACAATTATAGTGTTCAATATTCAGCACAGAGTTCCTCAGCCTCAGCCGGAGTCATGGGAAAGACAGTGCCAAGATTCTTCAGGGAGAAAATGCTATTACATGAATGTGATTTATGATACAGAGACATCCATACTCGCTTGATTAAAAGTGATATTCGCCATATGTTGTGGGAGAGCAGTTGGTTCTCACCTGAAACAATTACAGTAAAAGCTTTGAAGTGAAGAGATCCATTTCTCCTGCTTCCCACGCCTCTCTAAGCACACTCCCTGTGCTCCCAGTGCCTGTGAGCTCTCTGTACTGACACACCCACACCCACCCACACACACACACACACACACACACACACGTTTGTCTTACTATCCTTGTGAGGACATGCAGCTAATTAATGCTATGCCTACATATAAACCCTCACCTTAACCTCAGTAAATAAAAGTTTGGCTCCTCTCAAGGTTTCTTCCTCATATTGTCTCAGGGAGTTTTTCCTTGCCACCGTCACCTCTGGCTTGCTTATTAAGAATAAATTCACATATTTACAATATATTTTTTGAATCCATTTATTTCTGTAAATCTGCTTTGTGACAATGTCCATTGTTAAAAGCGCTATACAAATAAAATTGAATTGAACTTAATTGAATCCTTATTATTATTTTTCCTTAAGTAAAAGCTGCAGTCTTTGTAAAACTGTTTTTTTTTTTAAAACAAATAAATAAATAAATAAATTAAATAAAGTTTTCCTTATAGTGACCAGCCAAATGTCCCCTATCCTTGTGGGGACAGTCAGTCCCCTATCCTTGTGGGGACAGTCAGTTACCATGAGCACATTCTATTAACACTAGCTCCCTAAACACTAATCACAATACCAATTGTCACACTGCTCTCAAACATCCAGAATTACATCAGTTGTTCTCTCACACCTAAACAGAACAAACACTAAGTGATTTTGTCTTTGCTCGTGAATTGGGACTCTGACATGAGTGAAATAAAGTCCAAAGCTAATAATAAAAGTAGGCTTATACGAAGGAACAAACATACAGAACTATTAAGCTTTCTTCCTGATGCTGAGGTCGGCCTGGGCTACAGCACTGTTTTGAAGAGAACCATACTGCTTATGATTTACACCAAATGTGTATAGAAAAGGGAATCCCAGTCCCAGATAACAAAAGAGTGATGGCTAAACGCTGACCTGTATGTATCACTCCATCTGGCCCATGGGATTCTGGTGATGAACAGAGAACGTGGACAGAACTGGACCTAGATCAGAACCACAATCAGGCTTTGTAATGGGGTAGAACTTACAGCTGGACCGCTTACAGCTCAAATCTGACCTGCACTTGGGCCATGAAATCCTTAAATATGGCTGCATTTGGCCCACAACACAATTTGTCATTGTAATAACTGGCCTTATTTACCTAAACACAACCATATTTGTCCCAGAAATATTTGTTATATATAGTGTAATCATTTTTTTCAGTGTCATTTTCTGTAGCTTGCTATGAAACATTTTTAGTTTTAAATTAGGTTAGAATTAGAAATGTAAGTAAATTGTAGCTCTTTATAGTACATCCTGTACTATGTGCACATTCTTCAGTGGAAGCAGGTTTATACTGTGAATTTCTCATGTTCACATTTGATATGAACATATCACTTTATTTGCTTAGGGTTTGTTTTACTTACACGTGTACATCTGAGATAGTTTCTTGACACGTGAATACATCAATGAACAGTGAAGTTTCAATGACTGAGTCCTTGTCTTCATTCTAATCATCTTTCATCAACCACTGAATGTGTAAACAGTGTGATTATTAATAATCAATTTGTTTGCAACACACAACATATAATGCACATATAACTTTGTGAAAAGTTGCTAGTCAAAGTCAAAGGGAAAGTATAGCAAACAAGACATGTCAATGCGTTCTCTGATGAATATGTAAATTTGATCAATACATATGCAAATAATAATTGATCTACTTGGTTTGCACCCAGTGATGATAGTGTATATATTCAGTGTCTGTATGAGGACAGACAAAAATGCGGCATTGGCAGCTTTTAATCGCGTGTTTGAGACAAAAGCTGAGTTGAGTGGTAATACTGCCGGCTGCCTAAGGGCCTCACTCAGCCTTGTCTGGCCCTCAGAGGTGTCCCCCAAGACTGCCTGAGCAGAAAAGCTAATTGGGCTCTCCATTAATGCCAGTAGAAAACACACACACACACACACACACACACACACACAGAGAACAGAGAGAACTCTCCACGTCAGCACTTCAGTCTCCCCAATCACGACTCAAGTTTCAGCGGCTTCAGCAGACTGTTTAACTTTTAAACTCGTACAGTAGCACGTGTCATGGTGGTTAATGTTGCTGATATTGGATTAATAAAAAAGCGAAATTGGACCATAATTGTCAACAAGTCACAATTTTGAGAGCTTGCAGTTAGAATATCAAAGCTTTAGGCTACATATTGGTACATGAATAAAAGTAATTAGCAAAATAAACAAAAACTATTTATTAGAAAATCTATTTAACTTATACAATGTATAGTAAGATTATAGGAGAATAAACTATAATCATCTCTGTTCCACTGCTTCACCTCCTGATGGACTTATTACAGAAACGTGTCATCAGTGTTTCCCTACATGAGTCGTCACACACCATGACACGCAGCAGACAAATCCCAGCTCTGATTTAGGGAGTTCTTGCAAATTGTATGACAGTCATTACACCTGGTAACGGCAGATGAAATGTTAATTTAATTCAAGGCTGTAATTAGACTATGGGAGCTGATCCGGCGATGGAAACGGAGAGACGTTTTGAGTAGGCTCCCTGGCTGGTTTGTTAATCTGTTAGCACTCATCTTTTTTCTCATTTATTCATTCTTTTTCTTCTCTCTGGGGCTCCTGACAATAATGTTAACTTACAGGAAACCTAGCGCTGTTATGAGAAATCAGATGAATTTTGCTTCTTCGTGATTATCAGTCTGTGTACGTCTGTGCGTGGGCACGTGTGTGTCGGCATGCGCGACTGCACTATGTTTATATGAATGAGTGTAATATGTAGATGATCGAGCAGGTCCAAGTTTCATCAGTGTGTGAGCAGAGGGAGCAGATTAGAGTGTGTCTCTGTGGTTCAGCCCCAGTCAAATCACACTGCATTATCACCTGGCCCTGGAACTAATATAAAAGTGAAACAATTTCCAGCAACCCATCTCATTACAAAGCGCAGACCCTCTGGAGAATAACGATGAGACTAGGGGGCTTAGTATCAGTATGCAGATATGCTGTTTGTGTGTGTGTGTGTGTGTGTGTGAGACTGTGTGTGCTTGGAGTGTATAAATGTGTCTGCCATTATTTAAGTGCAGCATGCCTGTATGTGTGTGTCCTATTATTCAAGAAAAGATATTGAGAACATCTCACATCCTTCCTCTTTCTGTCCCCACACTGGAATTTTATATGACTGTGAAAAGTGCGTGAACACACACACGCACGCACGCACTCACACAACTCATGAAAGAAAGAACTTTATATCCATCATATACAGCATAAATAATAGTTCAGTGAATTGTACTCCTTATGTAGAACTCTCAGCAGTGTGCAATATTCTTAGCCAGACTCAAATGCCTTTTGTACTACATCACACTCTCGGCAGATGTGCACTCGGCGTATACACACCATGCATATACAGCTCACTTGACAAACACTGAAGATCCAGCACACACAGTGTTTGGTTGTAAGATAAATTTGCACCTGTATTTGTTCAACCCAAAACAATACATACTATTTTTATATTGCTTGCTCGAACATTTGTTTTGCGTTGTAAACTTTGTCCCTAAAGAATAAAAAGTTCTGCAGCATTTTATTTTTTGTGTAAGTGTAGAAGCTTGCGTGGGATGAGGGGTGCGTTATTTATGACAAACCTTATTAGATGTTATTCTCGGCGTGTGTATATCTACATCACAGAGGAGCAGTGCAGCAGCCCTGAACTCTCTCATGAAAGCGCCCTGTCATCTACTTACCCACGTGCCCCACTGAGGCTTCCGGTCCAACACTGACCTTTCCCATCAGATAGCCAACACTCTCTCCCTCTCTCACTTTCTCTCTCCCCCAACATTAAAAATTCATAAATTCATTGGGAGAGAGAGAGAGAGAGAGGGAGAGAGAGAGAGCCTTTCTTCTCCTCCATCCCCTATACCTCTCTTCTCACATTCTGTCCTTCTCATCTCCTCTTTTCTATCACTAACAAAAGCGACTCTCTCTCTCTCTCTCTCTCTCTCTCTACCTGTGTGTACGTATAAGACAAAGACTAGGATATGCATTCTCTTAACTATGATGTGCATTCTCTTAAAGGAATACTCCAGCATTTTTCAACCTAATCTGTATGACATATGTTGTGTATGACTGATTAATAGAGACAGATTTGAGAAAAGAGCAGAAAAACTGGAAACTCGCTTATCATTGGAATCCAAGGGAAGATGTTGATGCAATATGCAAGATGTGTATTTTTATAGAACAATTTCATGAATTCTTCACTCAAAGGTTTTGTAATTTAAGATGTAAATCTATAAAAGTTCATTTATCCTGAGATTTTTTTGTTTCACAGGGAGGAATCTGTGGTTACTTGTTACATAAACACAACAGAGCCCTAGTTTCGGTTCGATCATGTATAGATACCATAAAAGCTTCAGGAAAGCATCAGTAATTGGAAATACTTTTTGCTGTATGGCTCTAGTGAAAGAAAGCTGAATAAAACCATGTAAGAACAGTTTTCTGTCATATCTGTCTCATCCTAAGATCATTATTGTTAGTGTGTAAAGGTTGTAGTTTTGAACGAGTGTTATATTGTAGAGTGTTTTAAACATTTATTGACAGAGTTCAACAACTGACCTTAGACTTCTATTACAGTGTGTTTTGAGTAAACAGTTTGCTTTAAAGTGTTGAAATTGTAGTTTGTGGCAATCACAAATGCAGATGTGCTAAATAGAGATTAGGCTGGAATATGCCTGAATATTCCTTTAACATCTGTGTGACTCTAGTGTGTGTTTGGCAGGGTCATTAAACTGAGTGAAGCTCTTTCTCTCTCTCTACCTTTCTTCTCTCACACACACAGACCCACGAAATAAGCCACTGTTTAGTGGGGATTAGAGGAACTGACATTCATGCTGTGCTGTAATATGAAGACAGAAAGAGTTCATTAAAGACACTCAACCTCACGTCCATGTCACTGTGAGGAAGAGCAGTTTCACATCTCCTCCACTGCAGCCTTCACTCCCTCCACATACATCACACACGTCATCTCATACAGCTGACACCAACAGTTCAACTAGCATTTAGCTGCTTGTGTGTTTGCTTCATAATCAAAAAATGTAGTCTGCAGTGTGTGGATTTCTTCTGTTTGCATAACTTTTGACAGTTTTTTTAACACACGGCCACGGTTTGAGTTGTGCATGTGTGTGTGTGTGTTTGTGTGTGTGTGTACACATATGACTATACGCATTATGGACATAAGTGATGACGGAGGCCAAAAAACCCATCGCAGTGTGACTTCCTGACGCTAGTCAGAAGACCACAGCTCATGCAGCTGTTGGAAACATCTGTGGCGGAGAGTGAACCTTTTTCTGTCCTGCCTCTCTCACTTGCTCAATCTGGCCAAAACAGCTGGGCTCCTTTAGCACTGAGCTCCGATTTCTATAAGGCATTTTTCATAATTAAACCTGTGGGAATGCGCAGTGCTCCGGAGCCATCACTGAGTTTGGGGAGGATGATGCTGTCCCGCTGTGCTCTGTACTATAGGTACAGCTAAACATCACTTCCAAACACACTAATCACTTTTACTGGGACTGTTTATTCTATTTATGTGCCACTACGTATGATTTGGTTTTTGTACACCCAACTTTTCTTACTGAATGCATATAGTAACATTAATGATAAAATGACGGTTGTTCAGAAGAAAAGTCTGTATTTGAAGAACAGTTGTTTTCTTACTTTGCTTTCTATTTTTTCATAGTTTTTCATATAACGGATCCAAATTTAGTCAAATATTCCAAGCTAAACAGAAAGAAACCATTTCAGTATTGTTTGTATGTTTTTACAAAATATGAAATGAAGTATAGGCTGACACAGAGTTTTAAAACATCCTCCATTTCGTTCAGTCTTTGTCCAGGAATTTTTACTGTTAGTGAAATTTGTGTTCCTTCTTTATATTCAGCCAGAGGTTTGGAGGAGCTTTTTCCCAGTTTGCCCGTCATCTTGCCATTTTTTATCTGTGTTTTTTATTCGGTTTGTAAAGCTGAGGCAGCTTTAGATGGCAAACTGTGGACGAAGTGGGGGTCTTAAGGAATGATACGGAGCTAAAAGAATAGAAAAGACGGATGGGGGAGGAAGAGTGAGTTATCTGTCTTACTCTCCCTCCTCTCCCAAATCACACTCCTCTTTTTTCACTTTCTCTCTCTCTCTCTCTCTCTCTCTCTCAAGACAAAGAGACGCAGGCTGGGACGTGTATCACGCAGCGCTTGGGAAACCACCAATAAAGCCTGCTGCATTGTCTAATATATCTGCTGGCAGGGCTGGATATAATGTATATTGTTGGTGCAGTATGGGAGCACTGTGGCTTGTTGTAGTTTGATTGTGGAAGCTTTACATAAGGGTATTAGGCTCTAATGCAGTCGTATCTCAAGCTCACAGAAAACTGGGCCTTGCTTCGTCTTATGCATTTGTTATTTCCAAAGAGGATTGTGCATCACCACCATAAGACAAATAGCCCAGTAATATTAGACATTGTGTGTGCATGTCTGTATGTATGTATGTATATATATATATATATATATATATATATATATATATATATATATATATATATGTAGAGAGAGAGAGAGAGAGCGAGATAGATAGATAGAATATAGTGTATAATATTTTGGGTGTATGAAAGGTTGTGTATGTGTTGGAGGGGTCGTACGTAATTATGAAGGCATTGGCTTTGGCTTCATGATGCCTCTCTCTAATTAGCCTGAGTTGAGGGAGAATAATTTATTGAGAGAGGAATCCTTTTGTTAGGATAAAGCCCTGCAAGCCTCTAGAGAATTACACAATGCTGTGTATGTGTGTGTGTGTGTGTGTGTGTGTGTGTATAGTATGAGTGCATATGAGCTTGTGTATGCATACATATTTGCCTACATTCACTACTGTACCTTCCTCTGTACATATGGGGAGTGTGTGCATGTATAAAGGTGTGTGTACACACAGGGCTGGATCTAGACATGTGTAAAACACGGTCCTCGGACCAAAACAATGTATGTATAGCGTAATGAGTAATCCGTATGTTCTACTCTGCATCCATGTCTCCATCTCTGTGTTGTTCCTGTGTGTGTCTAAAGGTAATGGAGAGTGAATGTAGCCAATATCACACACTCTGAGCTTCACTCAGCAAACACAGACATTCAGAAAGAAAGTCCAGTCTCGTTCCTTTCTTTCTGACAGCCTTGACGGACAGCCGTCTGCAACATCTGCTGCTTATTTTAAATAAAGGAAAAATGAAGAGCAAAATCCCATAGCCTTAAATCGACCCGATAATACCACTCAGGGGTGTTCGCTGAACAAAATCAATGTTACAATCCATAATCCTTTTTTTCTCAGGATGTTACAGAACATCAATCATTGTCCTGCTTTTCCACAGTCCCTAAAGTCTGCTGTACACACCAGCTCAACAATAAAGGGGATGTTTTAAAGGTGTAGTACTGATAAGTTCCATTAGATTTAGACATCCAAAACTCAGCTTTGTCTTGTTTGTACACGCACACACACGCACACACAAACACACACACACACACACACAATTTACGTAATTTTAACTGTATGTCTGTGCATTTGGATGTTTGTCCAGGCAGACCACAACCATGGGGTTAGTCTCTCTCTCTCTCTCTCTCTCTCTCTCTCTCTCTCTCTCTCTCGCCCTCTCCCTCTGAGTAATGACCTAGGCAGAAGAGATGGAACTGCCCTGCCTGATCATTCATCTTCATAGCTTCAATATTCAATCAGTGAGCTAATTGCAGAGCAGAGAGAGGAGCAAAAATCATGACTGGTCTAATAGTCTTTTGGGAATTATACTATGTGCACATGCAGAGAGACCAAGTGTCTGGAAAAGTACAAGAAAATTCCCTCCCGATAACGATTTTGTGCCAATATGTGAAGGATGAAACTTCTGCAACGAACATGATATGTTTCATAATTTCAACACAGGCTGTGTGCCTTGGTTTTTAAACACTCAGTAAGTTTAGAGATTGAAGAAATGTTTCTTGTATAAAATGGATTGGTGCAAAAGAGACTTGTCATTCCATCTATACAGCGGGCTGACGAGAGAAAGAAGTATGTTAGGAAAATGCTAAAGGAAGTGTGCGTTAGTATGTGTGTGTGTGTGTGTGTGTGTGTGTAGTGTAAATTCTGTGTGTAAATCAGGACTACAGAGTACGCCACTCTGCTCCCTCTCTCTCACTAAAGCAGACTGCACCAGCACCTCACTGCGAAAACCTGAGTTATTTGTGGATTGTGAGCCCATGAGCTTTCACTCACATTCAGCCACTATTTCAATGGCTTCCTGAATGTACAAACATCTGTCTTCCCCTCAGTGGAAAGCAAGCCTTACTGAAACACATTTCTTTAGAAAATAAAAAGAATGGTTTGTCTATAAAATGGGTAAATTCTGTGAGAATATGCATGTACATTAAAGCTTTGGCCATCATTGATCAAGAGTCCTTCAGTGTGTGTCCTTTAATCCCTTAATATAAGGACACACACATATACACACACACACACACACACTGGAGCAGATATCTGAAGGGGGCAGTCCTGTGTGCAGCCTGCGGAGGTGCTGTCATTGATTCATGCCTACAGAGAGAGGGGATTGATTTAAATGTGATTTCCTATTTCCTATCTCCTAATTGAAATAAACTGTAAAGCTCACTGCTATCAATAGGCTTTACTGTAAATAGGCATTGGCCAGGAGGGGATCGAGTATCCCGGAGACAGCAGTAAACACGCATGTCTTAGCCATGCTGCTAGAGTTTTCTTCCGCTCTCACTCTCTCTTGCTCACACACACACACACACACGCACACAGACACGTACACATGGACACACGCGCGCATACACGCACGCACACATGCACACACTCCCACACACACTCGCACACACACACACATACACACATGGAGATGCACACACGGACACACGCATGCATACACGCACGCACACACACACACACAAACACACACGCGCACACACGTACACATGCACACACACCCACACACACTCACACACATGCACACACGGACATGCACACACGGACACATGCATGCATACACGCATGCACACATGCACACACATACACGCGCACACACACACACACACACGCAAACATCTTTCTATCCTTGTGAGGACCTTCCATTTGCATAATTATTAATGCATCTAATTAATGCTATGTTACACCTAAATCTAGCCCTAACCTTAACTTCAGTAACCAAGAGGAAACCTTTTGGCACTTTTAGGGTTTTGTTTTGTTTTTTTAAATAAAATCTGTAGTTTTTTAAATTGTAAAAAGAGGTTTTCCTCATGGGGACCAGCCAAAATGTCCCTACAAGGTCAAAACTTTCTTTTAACTTGTAGGGACATTTGGTACCCACCAAGAAACAACGATCATAAATCAATTATTATTGATTAGAATTGATTAAAAATCCATTATTATTAAAAAGGACAGATAATTGGTGTGTGAAAAATAATTCCTATTTTTAAACTAATATTTAAAGTCTAACAAGGTGGTTTGCCCATATTTTTAATTAGAAATTTTTAACAAAATATATACTTAAAATAGCCCTTCTCTATGTCATCATCGTTTGTGAATTAAGGCTTACTGCAGATTCTGAAAAAGTTGGTCGCATATCAACTGCATATCAGAGGCTTCTAAATTATATCATATTGTAGCAGATGCAGAATCAGTGGTATCTGCTACAATATGATTCAAATCATCATCTTATAAATCAAAATCATATCATATCGTATCATATCATATCGTATCATATCATATAATACACACACACACACACACACACAAACACACATTATCCTCCATCTGTTTGACTTTCTCTCAGTATATCTATGGAGTATGTGCAAAGTCCAGCTCTCAATGTTTTGTCAGTGTTTATGCTTTTCCCCTCATCCTAAATGAGATCAATAATGCTCTATGACCCTTTTATTATCCTCTTTTATTATTACTTATTTACATAGATACTGTGTAATATCTTATGCTGGCTTCTAAAGTTTATGAGAAACACACTAATTATGGCATTTGTTTTGGTGAGTGTGTGACCGGCGTGACAGAGACTGAGTCACGCCTGCTGCATTGGCCTGCTATAAATAGGGAGCACAGAAGGCCCTCCTGTCGCGCGTGTTCTGCAATGCAGAGAAGCACAGTGGGAATTCTGGGAGAATGAGTCTAAAGCTGCTAGGATGTGGTCACAGGGCATGACTGTGTCATTCACAATTCAGGTGATGTCACTGAGGGGTCTAAAATACCTGAGAAATAGGAAACTGCACAATGAACGAATCATTCAGCAACTTAAGTCTGACTGATAAAAACAGCTAGCTAAACAGTGAGTGAGCTATCAAATTAATGATCGAAAAGAAAGCTCTTTTCTTTCAGTAAGTATTTATCTTGTACTATTTGATGTGGCTTCACATGTTCGAAAGGTTTGATCAATTAAATGGTGCCTTGTACATTGCTAAAAGGAGCCATGTCTATATTTCTGTGCACATTACTGTGCAAAGTGCATCACAGCACCGATGTCCTTCAGCTCTCTTCTTCTCTTCCTTCACCATCAAACCCCCCCCCAACTCTCTCTCTCTCTTTCTCAGTGGGTTATGTCCTCTCTGGTCCTCGCCCCCAGGTGGGATGTCTCCCTCAGCAGATGATGTGATTAGGGCTGCAGTGGCCTGGCCACCTTTTCACCCACATATACATTTATGTCACTCTCTCCATGTCCCAGTCTTTATTTCATTATGACCGGGCATCCAGCCACAAGGGGACTTCATATGAGAAGGCCATACGTCTCTTTCAGCAGATGTCCTAACAGCTCTGTGATCGTACAGAAATCAGCTTCATTATCTCTGTCATGCCCTGTTTCCGACTGTCAGCATGCAATTTTTTATGGGAGTATAATAAAGACAGACAAACTATTTTGTGGGAATGAACCAACTTTAAAGTGGATATAATCTGTGAATGAAGCAGTTTATTACAGTATCTGTTATCTGTTAGCATGCATCCCACTTACATAAGATTTCTTCTGCCTCCCTTTTTTTTGTTCTCAATCTCCAGCTGTTTTTGTCTTCCTTTGTCTGCCTTTGGTTATCCATCATGTCTGAACACAGAGCAGGTGGTGTTGTAAACTTTCACTGCATTTTTTTTCTAAGGTGATAGACTGTAGCTCTTCTTCTTGACTACCACACACACACTGTCACTCAGTACTCGATGTCAGAAGCACCTGGTTCGGGATGTTAAAGAACAGAGTGTGTGAATGAGATCTAACCCTTTCCTCTCCTGTAAAATATTCTCTTCTCTCCTCTAGATGGGTGGGAAACGTGAGTAGAGAAATAAAGGACAGTCCCAGAAATCAATATGCACGACTGGACGGCTGGTCATTTGTATTCTACATGTGCTGCAAGGGGAAAGACGCAGAGACAGGAGTTAGAAAAGCAAAGGTTAATTTCATACATCAACTTCAATCTGCATATTTTTTTCTGCAAGTGCGGTGTGCCGTTTTGCTTCACTATATATCTATATATATATATATATATATATATATATATATATATATATATATATATATATATATATATATATATGTATGTATGAGTGGCAAAGATTTGACACCCTTGGCTTCACCTAATAAATCTATACAGCGACAAATGGTTACACATTAAAGTCAGAATTAGCCATAGCCTACCAAACTTTTAATTTAATTTTAGCAGTTAGATTTTTTTAAATTCAAATTTATTTGAACATGAACTAAAACAAGAAGATTGGAGTAATCCTATATTTGTATTGTACCCTTATTTTACAATGAGGATTATTTTCCTTTTCAGTCACACAACTTTCCTTTTAGCAAAACTGCTAGTGTATGGTGCTACGTATAAAAAAGTTTGGCAGGCCACATAATGACGGCTCTTTAATGGGTATAATGTGTCATCGGTGAATGCTAGCACAGCGCAAAGTGATAAACATCAGTAACTGAATCCCCACAGGAGTGGAAAAGTTCCAGCCCGAGACGCCATTGTTCTGCATCCTCAACGAACCTACACAAGGCTTCCTCAAGGAAACAATCAAATACTCTGCCGTCCCTGGCACCTGCTCTCTATTGACTGCGACTGGGCCGCATTAGGCATTCAAATACATCCAATATAAAAAAGAGTGTGTTTTTATGATACCATTGTAGCATCCGGTTTTTTTCACGTGTCCCCATGTCCTACATTAACTAGCAGAGGTAGTTTGAATGCTAACTGTAGAAGATTACTGTGGGATGTGTGGCAGTGGAGAATGGGAGTTCTTTTTTTTTCTTTTTCTGAATAATCCATTTTGAGATATGTCTGTGTCCCTTTCACAACAATTGTGTGTCTTATCAGAAAAATGCACAGGAAGGAAATACATCTGCTGTTGCTTATTTCTACATCCTATTTCTATTTCTGTTATGGATTCACTGCTCCACTCTTCTCTAGATTGTTAAAAAAAAAACAAGCACCTAGTGTCAGACTTATTTGCCATTTTTCACAGGCTTTCTCAGGTTTTAACTGGCCATGAATTCGATTGATTTAATAGACTCGAAACTCTTTTTCCTCAAGCTGAGTTTGTTAACTCTTTTTTCCGTTGATTACACACATTTTATAACCCAGTGAGCTGCAGTATATTTGTCATATTTACATATTTAAAAGTGCTGATCTTTGATCAGTAGGCTTTCAATCATTAAAGGTTAAAGCCCTTAGTGAAGGAAGCCTGTTGCCTAATTGTCTTCTTCTTCTTCTTCTTCTTCTTCCACTATCAGATTCTATAGCAGCCCACAGGACTATGTCCGGGCAGTAATGAAAATACGTGCTTTCTTTAGAACACCAGGTAGTGTTATGGCAAACAGGAAGTGAGGCCATATTCCGATAGCACATTTGACACCTAACATATATGTCACTAGCACCTATGGTAACTTAGATATTTCCTGTTATTTTACTACAGGGAGGTGCCATAGTGAAACAAAAAACAAGAAGTGATGCTATATATCCAGCAGTGGCTCGTGACTATGGGTTTTGGCAGGACAGGATGACATTAATAATGGCGTAGCCTCAAACAATATTAAGTCGATAGGCTATCACACTTGACTTATTGGGTGTATTTGAGTGATTTAAGACATACCTTTGTTCAGCTATGTTTGAGGTAATATCATTAACCAGCACTGAAAGTTTCAGCCAAATTTCCAGCCCAACTACATGTCAAATACCACACAAAATACCTGAAACTAGTCAAAAAAAATGAGGCATTGGAAAAGAAGACATGTCACTTGTTCTCAGCATGTGAAATACCTGTTTCCCATGCATTCCTGATGTACAGACATTACTCCATAATCCCCCTTTCCCTCTCCCAGTCTTTGCAATATATCTTACAATACAAATGGTTCTGTACATCACAGACACACTGTCTGCACTTACACATTGCCTTTTTGCAGAAATTTATTAGATGTAATTCTGATTATTTGCTATAACACAAGGTCTTGGCAACTGCGGAGTGTTTTTAAATTAGCCCAGTCTGGCAACCATGTCATAACTGTCTTTTCCGCTGCTCCTCCTACACTGAAAAGCGAGCACGGGGCAGAGAGTATCCGTGCCCCAGTGGACACTTGTTGCAGTTCCTATTTTTGACCACTAGGTGCAAAAATAATTCTATGGAAGCTAAGTGGGGCACTGAGCTTCCTGCGCCATGACTGCTCTAGAAAGGAGAGCAAATCAATGGAACATCAGCTTATATTTAAAAAAAAAAAAATCGTCGGTCACTCAAAAGAGGTAATTTGTATTTAAACTGAGTTTAAAATGTATGGAGTTGTGAATAAGGACTTCATGAAGCTTAACATTTGTTTGTATCTAAGGGACCTAATTCACAAGAAATAATGTGCGATGTAACACACATCTTATCTAGCACATCCCATAGTCCACCCTTTAAATCATAGTAAACCTGATATTATGCTGCAGCTACACATTACATTATGTTAAGTTAATTTACACTTAAGCTACCTCGGATTTATTTATTTATTTATTCATTCATTCATTCATTCATTCTTTGTGGCAGTGATTTTGTGTCCTGTTTGAGTTGAAGTCTATATTGCCTGTAAGTTTAAACTTGAAGTCAGTCTTGAAATATGTAATCTCTGAAGGTTTTTTTTTTAATCGGTTACTTTCTCTGTGTAGAATATTCCGGTTATTGTCCCCAGAAGAGTCGAGTCTTGACCTAGGTGTATAAATCTGTACACTGTAGTAGACTGCGTGTGTTGCGGTGCTCCACTTTTTGTTTTCGGTATCTACACCTTCAGATGCACAGAAAAGTTTCTGGCTAACCGAGTGTGTTGCTGGGTTTGAAATACACATGACTGTGATGTTTGGTGATACAAGGCTTATGCTACCACATAGGAGACAGTGTTTTTCTGTTCGCGTTGTTCTGCTGCTTTGCTTGGTGGTCTGGTGTTCCTGTTTTTTTTTTTTTTTTCTGATGTTTTCGCTCCTTGTCCTTGGACTCAGAGCTGATCAGTGCATTTTCAGCCAGTGGTGTAGTGTTCTGATCACTCCTAGCTTGTGTTTCAGTGGATGGTGGGAGTCATATAACAAAACTAATCAGGCTTCCGGTGAACTTTAATGTCTAAATTACCAATCTCCTTTCTGAATTCTGGCTCATCCAAGAAGGCGAGTTTGTGGTCTTCTTTGTACTCCTGTGTGAACTTGACCTCTAGTAATTGTCCAGAGTTGATACGTTGTGACGATTTTCATCTTTTTAACCCCATATTCAGTGCTCTCTTCTTCCATATACAAGTTGAATATAATGAGATCAACAGATTATCCAGTTGTACAGCTGTGTTTCTGACTATAGAAGATATATAAAGATATATTTGTGTCATGACTTACTGTGTCAAAAACCATAATTCTTTAGACTTTGCCAGTAGACAACAACCAGAGCTTTGTCTGATCATAACCACACCTAATGTACTTGATCAATACATCACATAGAAACTGTATTGCTGAGAGTGATAGACGCAGATCAGATGTTTGGTGCTATGGCAGTATTTGCAAAGTTAGGCCTGCTTGTGAGGTGGTGCTTGGACACTGATGATTGCAGCTTGTGGCTAACAAGAAAGGAAAAAGGACAGAAAGGAAAAGATCTGTGATCAGCTTTCAGAATTTTGCTATTCTTGATAAATATGACTTATGTGTTTAGGCTCATGCTTTAATATATACTTATACTTCTATTATACTTTATATTTGTAGTTTGTACACCATCATATATATATATGCTGGTGTACAAACTGCAAATATAAAGTATAAATATGAATATGACTAGACTTTTGGGTTACATATAGATTTTTTCAGTGTTTCCATAAACAATATTAAAAAAATAAAAAAAACTTAAGCAAACCTATTTAAAGATTGTGCAGGGTTGCCTACTATTATTAATAAACATATTTTAATAATAGGTTTATTAATAGTAATAGTAATGCTCTTAAAATATTATAATACACATGTAATTTAATAAGTATGATGTGAGTAGACATTTTGTTTGATAGTACATAAAAACATCAAAGCATCAAACAAATATATTTTACACATCATATATTTTGATTTAATTCTTTTAATCTTTAGTGCTATGTAATAAAACATTTTAAATTGTACCGCTCAGTAAAGGCAGAAACAGGTAAAGTAACTGCACTCTGTTTTGATTAGTTATAGTAAGTGTATGTTAGTTACAGATAATTGTAATTTAAAGATTTGCATAGTAACACGGTTTCATAAAAATTTTCTGCAAGATCATGTTGGCATGCTGTTTCATTTAACTATTTATTTAGGTAGATGTTTGTTAGATGATATTTTGTGTATAAGAATTTAAACAGCGTTTAACAGATTATGCTGTTGTGTATTTTGCATGAAAAATAGTAAGACTAGGATTAGCATTATTACAATAAATTCTGTTATATTTTAATATAAAGAGTAAAAATAGTACGAACAGAAAAATTATAAGCAGCTTCTGTAGTAAGGATTGTGCTCATAGCAATAATTAGCAATAATTGATTCTATTAGCAATAATTATGAAATGAGCATAAATTATAAAATTGTAGGTGTTGCTCAAGGTGTGGGAGATATAATTCTTCTACAATTTGGATAGTAAAAAGCAATCTTAAGAGGGCTGAAAGACCCTTTTAAACAGGTTAAAAAACACATACTATTAAAGAGGTGCTGTGCAGGTCACTGTTTCCTGCTGACTAGCAGGAAAGACTTTTTAAAACCACACCAATTCCTCACAACTAAAGAGGCGCTTTTTTTCAAAGCAGATGTTCGTATCTGTTTTGTTTTTTGTGCGGATTTGAGGGACCCACAGCTACACCACCTTCGTCTTCATTCTCCCCTCTGTTTTCCAGTGTGGCGGCTGAATGGAAAACAGTCGAAAGCAACTCGAGGGCCATATGTGCAGCAGTTTAAACTTAGTTTAAACTTAACTAGCTGGTTAAATTGATCATTTACTGTTAGCTAGCTAATATTTCGGTTTTTCTTAACCCCTACCTGTGTCAGCTGGTTTACTCAGTAAGTCAGGGCTACAGTTTCTGTTTCTGAGACACTGTTTTAAAAGAAAAGATTCTACCCAATCACATCCAACAAATAAAAGAAATAAGACTACATATTAAGAAATGTTCACTTTTCCTCTGCAAACACATCATACTCAGCAGTTTAGTGACAAATGACATTTTGTTGCTTTTGTAGTTTTGCTCAGTTGCAGTAGAAAGGGAATTTGAACATCTCAACCAGTTGATAAATTTCCTCCAGTGTCTCATTTCTATGGCATTTCAGATTAAAGAACTGTTCTGATCATCCTTGGAGTTTTCAGTAAAGGTCACCACTAATAGCGATTTGCACAGGAAGAATGATTCAAAGTGTGGAAACAATCACAACACATTATGTGCTGCTAAGTCCTGACAGCTTGATTCAGGATGGCATATTTCCACTCTGGCCATCAGCACTACATGAGCAGAGGTCCAGTGCTGTAGTTCTTGCCATACTGACAAAGCCTGTGAACTCATGGAGAGAGTACATCAGCAGGGTCAGTACGTATACCTGCCCTTTGACACAAAGGTCACCAAAGGTCAGTGATACCATGATTCACCAATTGTCAAAGCTTGTTTTGTTACAGTAGTTTTGCTAATATATTGTTATATTGTCAGTAATAAGGTTAATGATATAGCCAAAATCAAGGACAGGATTGGTGGTTTCATGGAATTGACTACTGTTCTGTTTTTCACTTAAATGTAGGTTAAGACTTTGTGTTTTTAGTCTGTGCCTGTGGCCAAGACACACCTTCTAGTGGCTGTCATATAGTTTCAGGTTAAGATCGAGAAAGCCTGTGTCGGCAGTTTGCTTCCTTTTTCCTTGTGGTGGAGACGATATGAGGTACATCTCTTAAATGGAACATTAAATCGTGCCATTTACTTATTCTTCTCTATCACACCTCTGACCGCACACTGACTTTCTCCTTCTCGCATACACAGTGAAGAACCAATCAGAAAAGCATTAAGCATTGCTAATTTAATTTTCCGCACACACTCGCACATGAACACTCGCACATCAACACACAAGCACATGCACACACTTGCAAACACAAACACAAATATTAAGACTATCCTCTATGCTTTACAAATTCCAAATGAATTGAGTTATGAGTTTAGTCATAAAATATTCACGGTGTGTTTTTAATTGAATAATCGTGTTTTGGAATTTATTCCTAAGTAACAAAACAACAGCACCATCTAAAATAACTGTACTGGATAAACTGAAACACTTTCTCTTTTCTCTTTAGTATTCTTACATCTCACCTGTCTGTACTGTGATATTGTTAGCTGTTAAATGGAGGGTCTTTAAATGTAGGAATGTCTCTTGCTCTCTCTCTCTACTTCATTATTATCCTTTTTGTCTGTCTCCATCTCTCTAATGTGTGTCAAGTCCCTGCTCTAATTGCTCTGATTTTAAGTCACAGAGGCTGCTGTTTTTTGTTCAGCTGGTCTGTGTGTGTGTGTGTATATGTGTGTGTATTTGGAACTTATGTGTGCATGGGGATTGCACAATCCTCTGAAACCTCAGTGACAATTTCTGTGTGTGTGTTAAAAATCACCCAGGTTGCACAAATGGAAAGATGTTTTTCTGAAACATGTCCAATGTTCCAAGGCGCACTTTCATGCTCTCTGTCTCTGTCTCTCTCTCTCTCTCTCTCTCTGTATGTGTGTGTGTGTGTGAGTGTGAGTCTATTATGTGTATCTTTACATGTACATTTCACTAATGCAGGGCATGAGTTAAGATAATAACAATGTTGAATGAAGGAGTGAAACTATTGTGGTGTGTTTGAGGGGGAAGGAAGCAGAGGTTTGATTATTCTAAAATGAAAGGATTTGAAGTGAGCTCAGATTATTAGAGAAGAAGAAAGAGCTAGGAGATCGGTTACACATCATGAGATTTTAGGCTCCTGTGTATGTCAAGGTACAAACACACATATGCTCACAAGCACCCAGTCTTGAAATACTACATACGGAGTAGTTTCAGTTGACTTGCATATATTACTGTATCTAAATAAAAATAAAAAAATAAAATAAATAATAATAATAATAATAACCAATACCCTCACATTAACGTTTGTAACCAATAAAAAATCTTTTGGTTCTTTAAGTTATTTTTTATTTAATAATTTTTGTGTCCACATTTAAAAATGGTCATACATTGCTATGACAGGAACATTTGTTCTCCACAAAGCATCATATACACACACAGTGACTTTTTGTGACACACACCTTTGACTTGGTTATGATAAATGAATGATTTAAAAAACTAATGGAGTAAGACAGAAGGATGGAGAGACAAAACCAGTTAAAAGGAAGAGAGAAGGTGAGATGAGAGTGATGAGTGAGTGACAGCAGCTTACAGGTGCTCTGTGTGTGTCGCTCTGTTTGTGTATATTATTTAAGAGAAGTCATTGGAGAGATCATGTACCGCTTAATATTTTATCATTTCTCTCTCAGTGATCTGACGGCAATACTAGTGCACCCAGCGAACTGCACTTACCCATCCATCCCCGCCCCCCTCCCTCTCTCTCGGGTGTCGGCACTCGGTCCGTGTTTCCGCTGGCTGGATAGCGTTACTGGCTGTTTCCTCATATTAGCAGAGCTATCAGGTCGAGCCATCGATCCCTACTGAGAGCGCACTGAGGAGAAGCCCTTCACTACTGCTGCTGTCTTCTTCAGTCAGAGGGGAAAGGCGGCCCAGAGAGCTGCACTCTGTGTGTGTGTGTGTGTGTGTTTATTTCAGAGACTCTCTTTATTTATCTGTCACATTCTGTGTGTGTGACGTGTAAATAAGAGATGTGTGCTCATACAGAACACACAGTAACAGCTTTTGTCATCTACTTCATTAGTTCACTGAGGGTATGGCAGTGCAAATACATAACACACACACACTCACACACACACTCACACTCACAAAACAGTGTTTTGTCTTTGCCTAAATAGTTATAAAATGCTTTATGCTCATATTTACTAAACTCATTAGTGTATAATTGACTTGTCCTAAATACTAACTCTAATAAAATATATTGTTTCAAAAATCTATTATTAATGTGAGTAACTATATTATTTTATATTGATTGAATTGAATTTATTTGAACAAAGGAGTTGTAAATATTGTATATGTTTTTAGGTATAGTGATCAATTGTTTTACTGAATAAACCTATTTTAATATATTCTCTCATTTACTTAATTGGAAAACTAAACTCGGATTGACTAGGACACAGAAATAAGGATCACTATTTATACCACTGTTATAACATAGTTTGCAATTATCTCTAGAATTTTCATGGGATATTAATACCATATTTGGACGTGCTGTTATAATCTAATTGATATGTCCGTGTGTGTTTGGCTTGTCTGTAGCACCTGTCACTATCAGTGCAAAAAAAAAAAAAAAAAAATCTGACCTCATTGACACCTATACTGTTCTCAAGAAGAACAAACGTTTACAGTTTCTAAGTGTATGCTGATACCTTTGAGGGATTCAGGGTTCATTTCAATAACAAGCCATTTTCCATGTCAGGATTCTTCCTGTAAATCAAAAGACTTTGTTGCTGTCGTTGAAGTTGCAGACAGATCCTGGAAAATAACAACACAAAAAGCTTGGGTTTAGATATCAGAGTATTGCAGTGACGGTTTTAAAAGTTAGGACGTGTGAAACTAACATATCTTAATCACACACACACACCCACACACACAGTATTTGAGCTTTAGATATCTTAGCAGAGCTGAAGTCTCAGAGTAGCTGCTGCATCCATTGTTTAGATAAAGCGCACCGCTGTTCACTCTTCTCCCCGCCGTTTGTCTCCCAGAACATTCTGCTGTATTTGTTGTCGTTATCACTTCACACATTTGTGTTTGGCATGCAGCAATGCTGTGGGTCATTTAAACGAGTAAATGGAAGTTAATTACACACGTGTATAATTTGTTTATCACAAACGCAGACTGTTAGAATGAGACTAATTTATCTGGGAAATTAGACCTTAATTATATCAATAAGAGCATTAATTATCTACCCTGCACGGCTGTGCGCTACAGCACGCTGCTACCTCTGTCTGTATAGGAACTGTACAGTAAACAATAATGGTCCATAAATTAATATGCTTAGCAGCTATAAATAGTCATTGTTTATAGTAGATTCATGTACATGAAAGGGCTTGTGTATGTAATTGCTATGTGTAGTTAATCCTATACAATAGCTATTGCTGTCCATCTGTCAGCGTGGTGAATGTGCTATATTTCACAGCTTGGTGTGTGCAGACGGAGCTCCAGTGCAGTGTTAGGGCACACCAGTGGCTGCCTGAGGTACTGCACAGACTGGGTGTCTGACCAGATTTGTGCAGGTGTGTGTGTGTGTGTGTGTGTGTGTGTGTCTTTCTCTCTCTCTCTCTCTCTCTCTCTCTCTTGTTTTAGATCAGTATCAAATGATTCATCATATCAGTCAAGCTCTGAAAAATTGTTTTCCTGCACTAGGAAATCTGAATCTTCAGTAGTCACTACTTTCCTTTCTTAGCATCCCATGTTCACCTGTAAGTGACGTGTCCCACCTCAGCATCATGGCTGACCCCGGCCCTGCCTGTGTGCACTAATGAATAGCTACATGAGAGGAAGTTAATGGCCATGTCATAAAGCCACAGGCTGAGTGTGATTGATGTCTGTTCATTAAAAGCCAGTGTTGAGATACTATCTGTGCAATCTGTCATTCACCACTCAGATTAACCTCACCTCCTGCCTCTCACTGACAGGGAAGGGTTTTTTTTAAAAATAAATCTTCACAAATACTGAAAAGTCTATTTTACACGGTGGCTGTCATCTCTGTCCTGCTCCGCAAGTATAGAAAACATAGCTTTTCTCAAACTTGTAAAAACAGACCCCTAATAATCAATTTATTTTATGAATATAAATTTATTTTATGAATATAATCCAGTTGTTGGAATATTAGGCACATTTGATAAATATGTACAATTATTTTTTATTAATTGAAGCCATTAGAGAGAGCTTTTATTTTTGAATTTTTCCAGCCACCGAAATGTTATAACACATTTTAAAATGTGAACATATATTAACATTCCAGTCCAATTTTTATATTTGTGTTTAAATGACTAAGCTTTAGATTAAGAAATATGATTTTAATAAGAATAAATAACATGTCCTAAACAGCCAAGAGAACTACAGCTAATGGAAGAACTAATGTAGAGGGATCTCTGCATGTATAGTTGTATAACTGTATATATAATTTTTTTTCTTTTGAGCCTTACATTTGCACAGTAAAGCAGTGTGGTGCCAGTACTAGTCTGTTTGATTAGCTGCAGTCAGAAGTCCTTCATCAGAGCTCAACTGTGTGTGAGTGTGTGTGTGTGTGTGTGTGTGTGTGTGTGTGTGGGTGTGATCTCACTGTAATCAGTTAAGCCAGCTGACAGAGCGGTGCACATTATTGTGTTATCTATATCAGACGCAGGGCTGTGTCCGTGTCTTTGCATGATGATGGACCTGAGCAACGGTGACTGGAGTTAATGGCTTTTTAAATGTCATGGAATGTCACAGAATGATAAAATGGGAATCGGTTATCCCAGGTTAGAGTGCTCATCTCTTTGAGAGAGGAAGACTTGTTTACGTGTTCAGTCATTCTCTTGTTCAACTCTTTTCTCTTTCTGTCCCGTCACCCCACCCCCAACACACACCCAGAAATGTGACAGGAGTTAGTGTGTATGCTTTGTGATACAGGGTGTTAGAGTGTGACGTTCTGTGAGTGAGATGAGTGAGTGAGTGTGTGACAGGTGAAAGACTGTGTCCACAAGGTGTAATAAAGTAAAATGTCTGTTCTCTGCACTTCTTTTCTTGTCTTGTCTTTTGACTTGTCTTGTCTCATATATGGTTTATATAAAGCATCACTGTCTGTGTCTGTCTTTCTCTGAGGCAGTGTTAGCTGTGGCTCTGCTCTGTTCGAGCTCATCATTAGGGCTGTGGCTGCTGATCACACACAGCTTTAACCCAGCGCTCTTAAAGCCTACACAAATCCCCACTGGCCTGCTGCGTTCTGAAGGAGAGGAGGAGCGGCATGGGTCAGTGTGCTGAGCTATGATATCTAGGATCAGTTTTTGTCCTAGTGAATGTGATTATGTGAAGGAGATGAGCTGATCAGAGACGTGCAGAGTTAATCACAGCACAAAGCAGTGTGTTACTGTATACTGTTCCTGCCATGGTGCTGGTTATTGATAATTCTTACTTTGTCTCTAAATTTATTTAGATGTATTTAGTATGCTAGATAAATCATAAAGGATTTAACAAGACAATATTTAGTTGCTTTGGTGAGACGTAAGTGCAAATTGAGACATTGACTATTTCTGGAGTGTATAACCACTGTATAACCACTGTAATCTATAATAACTAAAACACTTTTAGTATTTTTAGTATTTAAAACATATTTTGTTAGTGATCTCCACTCACAAAACAAATCCTATAATCACAGAGCCCAGATTGAGACCCATGGTTATAATGGAACCTGTGACTGAAAGTAATACATTCTGAAGGACACTATAGTGTCATATTTAGGTCTATTTATTATGCTAGAATCTTAGGGGATTTAACATGATAACACTTTGTTGCTTTGGTGAGACAAGAATGCAACACTGATTCACTGACCGTTTCTGGAGTGTTAGTTTATCGGTGTGCTGTGTGCATTTTGTTTTTCTCTATTTTCTGATGTTATACTTATTATGCGACTAATTTAAGATATTGGGATTATGGAACAGTGTTGGATACATGGGTTTTGTTTTAATTTAACTATAACTGAAGTCCCAGATGCTGCTTATTATTAGAGATAGGTTTTTTTCCTTCCCCTTATCATGTTTGAAGTATGTCTGTCTATAATCCAGGCCCAATTTAATGATTTTTTTATTCTGTTCTGTTCTATTCCATGTCTCACCACGCTGCTTACTTTAGTGCATCTCATCTGTGTATTCAGGCCGCTATCCAGCGCTGGTCTGCAGTCCTGTCCCCTCACAGTGCTCGTGTGCTTTGGCCTGTAAACTCAGCATTGTAAACAGGAGTGCTGGGACTGCGCCACTACATCACACACATTAGTCCTCATTTATAGAGCCTCCTTATGCATATGAGCTTCTCTCTCACCCCATGCTCCAACCTGCCAGACTGACTGCATTCTAATGGGCCCTACACACACACACACACACACACACACACACACGAACGCACGCACGCACGCACGCACACACACACTGCATTCTAATAGGCCTCAGGACAATTAAAAGCACCAGGGGCCGGTCGGGGTCACGGGCACACCACCGCCTATGACTCGCATTATGCAGGGTCGTCAAGCACACACTAATTACGGAAGATGATTTAATTAATGGCGCAGTGATACCCGCCACTTGCAATTAAGCATCTTGATACGCATGTATTTTTCAGCATAAAACCACACCTCCTTCGTTAACAACTTTCTCTACAGGAAGCACACTTTAATACAAATAAAGTCATCAATCAACTCATCATATCTATCTTATAAATACTGCATTTTGCATTTCAAACATCTATTTCAGTTCATCACTAGTTTATTAATTGGTTCTGCCCAGTTGTCAGCGTATCGTAAATTGTTGCCTAACAGTTTCCCAGTTAACCCCAAGACAGAGTGACCCCTGCACTGAAAATCTGAAACCCTGTCACTCTGAGCCGCTCTTGTTTGTTTTCCTGCTTCCATTAATGATTTAATTCATGTAGTTAATCAGCGGTAAATTGAGACAAGGCAGGATCGTGTTGCTCAGTCAGTGTATAAACAGGGCTGAAATCTGTCTGCTGCACTGTTTATGTACCAGTCTGGCTGTGTGTTCATGGGAGATCACAAAACACGAGTGACACTGGGGAAAGATGTGCAAACCTCCGCTTAGCTCAGAACTGCTCATGAATGCAATGGCTTTTAAAAATCTTTTTTTTTTTTTTTCTTGAAAGAACTAAAACTCTCCTCGACACTGTAGTTTTCTGCTAATGGCCTCCATTCTTATTTGTATGACTCGTACAGGGCACATAAGACACACAAACACGTGCATGGATCTCCAGGGAGAGTAAACCAACTGACTGGGGTATGAGTGATAAAATGTAAAGGATGTATGCTAAATTGGTGCACTGCCTCATGCACTCTGAGGAATTAGACTTCCACGCAGTGATCCGAATCACTCACAGAGCACGCTCACTCTGCATAGGCAAATATCCACACACATACAACATACATTCATCCACGCACAAACACACACCCACAAACAAAATCCAACCTTCCATTATAATGATTCTTACAAATATTCAGAATCAAACAAATTCCTTTGCTTACTGCTCTTATCTCAGGCCAGGTTCATAACATCTGCAGCAGGCCAAGTCAATTCCGCAGCACATCACAAAAAAGGTGTGCATCCGTTAAAATATTTCACCTTTAAAATTCACTGAGGTTATTAATCAGCTTCTGGGTTCTTTCAGACCGCATGCTGTAATTTGTCATTGCTCACAACCAAACATATACACAAGCGCTTGTATACACACACACATTGAGGTGTGCAGATATGCTGCAGTGTACAGAAGGTCTTTCAGTGACAGAGAGCCGCAGCGTGAGTGTATGTGCACTGATAAACGTGAGCTCGCACTCGTCACTTACTAAAGAATAGAGCTGTTCTGACCTGCCCTTTAAAACAGGCCCGAGTTTGAGGAATTGTATGTTACAAGTTATAAAAAGACAGGAGTGTTCATTCATCAGAATAACATTTCGCAGCATGCTTTCACACGTTCAAATTCTTAAAAATTCAAACGACGTATATAGTGTGAAATGTTATAAAGGTTAGAGTTAGGGGTGGGGTTTGTGGTTGTACTTTAACATCGTCCTCACTCGTTGAAATACTTAAGAATTTTGCATATCATGCTCCATTTGATCATCACTAACATGGATTTATTTAATCCTTAAAAAAAACTTAGCAAGGGCTTTATATATATATATATATATAAAGCCCTTGCTAAGTTTTGCTAAGTACCCTATCTCCGCACATCAGAATTTTATATATATATATATATAAAAACTTAGCAAGGGCGTATATATATATATATATATATATATATATATATATATATATATATATATATATATATATATATATATAAGCCCTCGCTAAGTTTTTATATATATATATATATAAAATTCTGATGTGCGGAGATAGGGTCACTACACTCCCGCTTAGCTGACAGCACCAACAGTCCGGAGCAGACTGACCTCCCTGCTTCACTCATTCAGCTCCAATCAATCTGCTGAAATCAAACCCATCAGGTCACCTTTATGATTCTGAGAGAGATGAAATTGAAACTACTGCTATTAAATGCTTGCATGCGCTATATTTAGTGCGGCCATACATTAACACATCTGCAAAAAATGCAGAGTTTTCACACCACGAAATTTTTGCTGAAGTGCCATTAGACAGAAGTCGATATCAATGTTAGAGTGCATGCCAAGTCATTAAAAAAATAAGCTCTCCTCTCCTGTCACACAGCTTTGAATTCACTCGAATCAAGTCAAGGACAAAAACTCAGAAGCATGCATTAGTAGTGTTACTAAATAATACTTTCTGGGCCTGTCTGTGTAAAACCTATGGTGTTGCACTCTTATTCATTTCATGAAATATGTAACACAGACACTACCGACTAGACCCTTTTACGTTTTCAAGAAATGGGCACTTTTGCAAAAAGACAGACATTTGTTCACAATATTATTTTGTCAAGCCGACAGATTGCGAGGAGGTATGTATTAGAGAAATGTGTTTACAACAAAAAGTAAAGAGGGAAGCAAAAAAATGGCCTCAGTTAAAAGGCAGTAAGGACGAGTAAGCAGCCCAAACTGCTTTTCCATGAATGAAACTGCTACGTTGGACTGGGGAAGTGCGCAACGGAAAGGAAAGACGGTGCCGATCCCATTTTACTGCTTGTACAGGAAGAACAGTCTTATATATCTTTTGTGTTCGGGACACATTGATCCATGCATACAATCCGAAGAATTATACACATGCTCACACACACGCACATATATCTTGTTTACCAAAGAAAGTTAATGCAGCTCAGCATACGACCATGGTATCCCGCCAATATTCATTTCAGATAGCGCATAAGCAATTTCATCCCACAAATCAAAAGAGGAAAAAAAACTGACATCTGAGTAATGATGATGATTATTCTATAACATCATAACTCTGGTATTGTCATGCTGTCAGTTTTTCATAAGCCAGATTAAAATATAGTTGTGTTGATGGGAAGTAATTTATTAAAAAGTGCCATTAGGCTTATTTACAACCTGATCCTGGTTTCCTGCCAGTAATACCATTAACTGCAGTGTTGAAACTCATTATGTTATAAAATACACAATAGTAATTGTAAAACAACAAAGGTGCGTTTTTTTTTAACTCAGTTGTTGAGAATGAGATGCCCGTGTTTGTTGGGCCTCTCAGGCTGCCGTAGGGCCACAGTATGTGTTCCCACTGCAGAGCATATGGCCAAGGACAAGCCAAGTGTGATCTCACAGAGTCCTGTGTGTACAGCGCTGTGACTCGCCTCAGCAGCACTACAGGCCTCGTAAACTGACCACGTTATCCTGCTCATACTGTGCACAAAAACACTAGATAATCATCACAATAAAATCTCAGAGTCACATTTATTTAAATGAGACGAGTGATTCGTGCTGCAGGAAATGATTAACTGTCCTCTCATCCCTGCTACGTACAATCTGGTCACCCCCTGAGTGTTTTTCTGACCCCTCAGCCTTAAATCGCCATGATCTCGGTCGCTGTGCTCCACCAAAATGTCATCATAGTGTAAACAGCCAAGACTAGAAAATGAGTCTATAGATTAACATCAGTTCGCAGTGTGTTTAATGTGATCTTTAAAAACTAATGCCAAATATTGGTGTAGAGATTAGCTGGAGTTATATTTGCTGAGAGATTATGTGGAATTAGATTATCTCATGTCAGAGAGAACTCCTGTGCTGGCTTATCACAGTGGTTAATGAGGTTCCCTTTTATTCTTTTTTTTTTTTTTTTTTTCTTACACTATTGTACCAGAATTTATTTTGTTACATATATCCCAAAGAAGCTTGTTAAAAGGAGCTGTATTGTCCTGTTCACGCATGAACTCAGATATACTCAATATTTGCTTTTGCCCACAGCAGTGTGACAAAATCAACAAGCAAACAGTCACAAGCGAACAGTTTAAGCCCTGCACAAGGTGAGAGCTACAGCGAGACGCACAGCACACATGTTCCCCGCTCCTGCAGCTCCACAGGCTTGCGCTCACTGTTGTTAGACAGTTGGGGATACGGCGTGGTAGTTAGGGAAATCTCAGCATAGCTTTTTCGCTAGCTCTATGGCAGGTGTACCACAAGCTGATCAGATGCTTGAGTAACATGCACACATGTCCCCGTGGGTATGGGAGCCAAGATGTAAGGCTCCCTCCTTGGGATTCAGCCCCTTAAATGACACATTCAGTCATGCTGTAGGAGAGCGAGTGAGGATAGACATGTGAGAGTGAGTATGTGAGCGTGGGTGAGATAGAGGCCCTTAGTGAGTTGAGCTGCAGCTGGAAGGCACCATTAGGAGGAACTGGGAGGCATTTGAATAAATCGAGTCATTAGGTAGCCGTTTGTGAGAGAGCCGTCACCACCTGACAATCCAGCAGCGCCAGCTCTCTCTGTCTTTCTCTCTCTCTCTCTCTCTCTCTCTCTCTCTCTCACACACACACACACGAACACATGAACACACACAGCTACTCTCACACTCACGTGCCCTCCTGCGGTTCTGCAGGGCGTCACAAACCTGTTTCCTAAAATACAGGCCTTCTGGTGAGCCAGACTCACACTGTCACTCCTATCAGTTTCACTGCCTTTCATTTTTCACTTTTTATTTGCTGCATATGGCCAAGAAAATGTTCAACATATGGGGACTATTGTTGCTGTACACGTAACTCAACTGTTAATGACAGTGCATGATGTGTTTGTGTTAACCTTATGATGAAGACTACGTCTCTTTGCCTACATGCCTGGAGCCTTATGTTCTTAAGAAAAGATGTGAGAACAGACTAAATTACACAGAGTGGATAAACACTGTTTAGAGCGCATGCATTAACTTAAAAAAAATGCTGATATTCACAACTTGCAACCAAATTATTATGCATAATAATTACAGTGGTGTCCATTGATCACACAACCCATAAATGAAATATGTTATTTAATGAATTATGTATCAAAGCCATGAGAGAGAGAGAGAGAGAGAGAGAGAGAAGGAAAAATGGCCAGTTCAGTAAGATGTGAACCACAGGTGGATATGCATGATTCATAGAGCGATGAAAGGCTAAACAAGCTGCATACGAACGAATCTATATGATGCCGTTTGATTTAACGTACACGGCATGTAGTTTAAACAGCTCTAGAGATTCAATATGCAGAAAAGCCTTTCTTTCTAACAACAATGCAGGAAATTTCTGTTTTCTAGCTGCTAGAAGATGTATATATGCAAAGTAGAATGGAGTGATTCTGAGACGTTATTTAGTTTTTTTCTATTCCAAGCCCTAAGCCGTTGTCATCAGTCGAAATAATTCTGTAGTTTGTTACTGGTTGGTGTTGTTGGGATTGTTTTCTTTGGTTAAGAGATGCCACTGAGGGGGTTTAACACTTCAAAGCACGCTACGCTGAACATGGTGTATGCCTGAGGTCTCAACTACACAAACACAGGCAGTGTTTAAGGGGTGAAACACACTCACACACATCATTAAGTAATATAATAAAGCAGCAGGGAGAGACCGAGAGAGAGAGACTCGGACTGAGAGATTGTTCCATTGTAAAGAAAAGAATAGTTAAATATTATGCCATAAATTAATTTTATATTAACTCCTGTGCACAGTTGTATAAACCGGTGAACTTTTCTTTAATCCCTGCATTTACCGAAATTACAGAGCATTTAATCACGAGAGCTCAGGATCTAAAGCAGAGAGAGAACAAGCAGGAGAAAGATCACCTCTGTTATGCAGTACGTCAGGAGTACATCTGCCCTACACATCTGGCATTCTGCAGTAGTGTTATACTATATTCTTTTAACTATACAAGATGGCTGCCACACATATGCAGTGCTCTTTCATTGTGTTGTATGAGTACATCCTCATAAACTACCAGCAGGAGTTCACTATTAAGCATTGAGGACAGTATGCCAGGACGTGAAGTGACATCAGCAGAAAAACAGGACAGCAGCCATGGCGATGGTGGGCGAGAAGCAAGCAGAGTTTGCTCACATTTGTGTAATTTCTTCATGCCGCTTGACTGCAACAAATTTACATCCCGGATTTGATAGTGTGTATTCGTTAACGTTACCAGTCGACAAAGAAACAGCGACCTAGTACCCCCTATTGGATATCACTTTTAATCCTGCAGGTGCACAAAAAGTACACAGACGACCACATGAATAATGTTGCTTGTGTAGCGACTGTATGGACACACACTAGCTGTGTGAACGCTAGCTTCAGTGTTCTCATTGCTCCATACATTTTGTAAATTCTTAGGTTGTGTAATGACCATATCTAAACAACTCTGTCCCCCCTATCAGTTTCTCACACCCACATCGTCTAAAGACGTGTCAGTAAATTAAGCTGATAAGTGTGAGCTGTGGTAGATGTGTTAGAGCAAGAAAAAATGCAGATGAAGCAGATGAGGGTTGGGAACCAGGAGGCTTTTCTTAAACTTCCTAAATAGCCGGAGCACTTTGGGGACTGCCTCTCCTAAGTTATAAATGAAAACTTTGGAGAAACAATTTGATTTTAACTAAATATTAAGCCATTTTTTTAAAAAGGAAAAGTGCTTATTAAAATGAATTTTGAGTCAGGAAATGTATACATTTGAACTAATGTCATTTAATTACATCTGTCTTAGAATCACATTACAGCCATAAGCCTTTACATTCAGTCCTGTGTGTCCAAACTTTTGACAGGTGTTCTTTTGGTGTCTGAGAGAAACAGGAGCAGACCAAGAACAGCAGAAGACAGAGAGAAGGAGAGACTGAGAAAAGAGCAGCAGAGAGATCTATTCTCGCTGGCAGCCTTAACAAGCCGGATTAAACTGCTAGTCGTTTATGTGCCCGTGACAAATCTATTTATATAATACTTTTGATAGCTATAGATTGGTGCAGTGGTGCAACTTAAAAGGTGGAGAAAAATGAACTTTCAAAGCTAACATGGCGGCTGGAGGTGGCTGTTAACCTGCACTCTAATGAGCAGCCTGTGACAGTGGGAGGTAAACACACACTCGGACTGAGAGAGAGCTGCTCACTTACCACATCTAACACACCACTACATCACAGAGGGACTTTCCTGTGAGGATGAGCTCTGTGAGGTCTTCCATTGTAAAACAGGAATCCCACAAGCTAATATATATTTAATATTAGTTAATATTTTATAGTCTTTCACTTGGTACTTTTGGTAAGTGGGTTGTTGGAATCAGTGTTTCTGAAATTTGTGTGTGTGTGTGTGTGTGTGCTGGCTTTTCACACACACTCAGGTATATGTGTGTGTGTGTGTGTGACCTTGGAGTGGCGGCGCTGGTTAAACAGTGTGTCGGCGAGGCCGCTGGAGCGTGTCTGTGCCGATTATGAATGTTTCATTACTGCCACCTCAGCCTTTAGCTCTGAGCCTTCCTCTAAAGTGCACTGACAAATCCTCTTTCTTCCTCCTCCTTTTTTTTACCTCCACTACCTCTCCATCACTCTCTCTCTCTCTCTCCTCCACTCACTTTCTCTCTCATTTTTTTATCCACATTTTTTCAGCCACCTCCACCCCATCCTTTCTTCCTCTTCTTTTTCTCTTCTCTCATTAATTTTTACTCTTCCTTTCTTTCTCTCCCTCACTCTCTGGTTTTGATGAATCTCTAGGCAGAGGGGAATAATTGTACTTGAGCCCAAGTGCTCATTTTTTCTCATGTTTTGAAAGCTGTGGCAGGTATGAGTTCTCTCCTCTGTTTTCTCCGTCACTGTGCAGCTTCCTAACAAAGGAAACATGACGTAACTCAAAAGTGCCCAAGGTCAGTTTGGCTAAAGACGTCTTGGGTCTTTTTTGGTTTAACAGAGAGGAATAGAGATACAAGAATGAGAGATGAATTATTAAAAATATATACATACTCACTTACGTGAACTAGTTTGGAGAGCCATACATTTTTGTATTGTTTAAATTGTTTAATGTGCCAATTTTACAAAAAGCTGTTTAAAAACAATTTAAGAAATCCACATTCTGTAAATATGCAAATTAGAAACAGCCCCAATCCAACACACACATACACACATATACACCAACCCCTTCTTCTGGCAAACTGGTGATACGTGGCCTGCATCTGCATATAGGAACATGAAAAGCTCTTATATTTTACATGGCAATAATATCTGTCACATGATCAATAATAATTCAGATTTTCAAGATTTTTAAAAGACTTTCAGCTTCCCTGTTTCTTAAAATAATGTGGCAAAACTGATGCATTGACTGCACCTTAGTTTTTACACACTTTTTCCTCTAAAAATATTTAATTATATCATTTTTTAAAACAAAAGTCAAACATATAAAACCCCATGCTGAAGAATGCATTATTTTCTGCACTCTGCACAGTGAGGTAAAACTGTGATTGCTTAATACTAGGTAATGCAATCATCAGAGCAAAAACATCAAATATACACCTACATACACAAACACACACACAAACAAAAAGAAAAGGTTAAACAAAGAAATACACGTGAAAGAAAGATAAGATGCACTTAAGTGTCTCATGGGGAAGAGGGTGTTTCACAATACTGCCACATTTCAGTAATCTAAAGGTCTGAGAGGAAGAATTCATCAGGAAATTAATATAGACTTTTCATAAACACAAATGTAAAGGCATTCACTGTGGGACAATAGCATGTACAGATTTCTTTTATGAGCAAAATTGAGATTTTTTTTTCTCATTAACAAATCGTCAATATGTACACTGACCCTAAATATCTATCAGCTAAGAGCCGGTCCAGTCCACTCCAGTCAGCTAGCGGATTTCATAGAACTAACATCGACTTTATAACAGCACCTAATAAATATTGACCTACATTTTAATCACATGCTAATCTTCAGAGCTGTGGAGATGGCAGTTTATGGTTGGCAGTTGGATGATAAATTTTCCTACTCTCATGCATCTATGGAGTGTATCCTCAGAGAGTGATAGGATTGATTGGAATCATTAAAAATATCTACAGACTTTGGCATTTCACAGGCCAGTAAGCCAATGAAACTTTGAGAATGAGCCGTAATTATTTTCCTACAGCCAATATTAATTTCAAAGTTATAATACACTAAATATACTCATGGTAAGGATTATTGACCAGCTATATTGTATGCTTCGAGGAGCTGAACATAATAACAAAGCGCAGCGTAAGGAAGTTCACAATTCCAATCGTCACATTTTATTTCTCTGTAGCTTTATAAATGCTGTTTACGCGAATGCGAATCGGTGCACAAGCATAATATTTGCACAGCACTTAAAATACTATAGAACTGAAAATACCTGAAAGTAACACATGCTCGGTTTTGTTTCTGGCTACAGTCACTGTGTAGCTAGCAATAAGTGGCTGTAGTTGGTGGTCTCAAAGCTTCCAACTGTGCTATTATAGCCATGCTGCCGAGCAGCAGAAGCATTTTCAGAAAGCCACACCTCTACTACAACTGAGTGTTGTTTAAAGCCATGGGGTATTGTAGAAACGAATGAGTTCGACCAGCCTTTTCAAAACTAATTACGATATTTAAAAAAAAAAAAAACCCTAAACACCAGCAGCAATATTGAGCCAATAAGATGGAATTAAAAGCTCATTCCTGTGCTATAATTGCTCCATGAAGTGTAGATATTAAGCACCTGGTCTACAGTATGGCTGTACAGCTTGCACATCCTTGCCACAGATGTGTGGCAGAGAAACCAGGAGACAGACTGTTGATGAGGTTGGAGAGAATCCACACAGGTCAGGGAGCAGCTTGATATTTACTGACAATCCGTAATAAGCACTAATGATAGCTTTGGTACATGGCTTGTCATAATTCCCTGCCCTCTCTCTCTCTCTCTCTCTCTCATCCCCCCCTACACACACAGCCTCCTCTCTATTTAAACAAGTAGAGAATGAAAGAGTGATCCAGATTGAGAATGTCACTCTAAATGGGGGAAATTAAGTACGCGCAGAGCGTGTGTTCAGAGAGAGGCTTTTGGTTACACAGAAAGCTGTGCAAACAGGAACTGATACAGTCTTATCGAGGTGTCAGTAGCAGAGCTTGTTACCTCAGAACAACCCCTCTGTCCTCTTCTCCACTCTATACCCTGTAGAGCAAGATCATATTAACACGTAAAGCATCACATATGGGGTAACAAGCATTAAGTAGCTAAATAAACACTTCGCAGTTGATCAGTGGCTTGATATTATATACTAAAATCCAACATATTGAATGTGTTTAGTGCCAAATATAGCTGTTGTAGATGATAAGAAGATTGCAATCTTTCAGTGCCGTGCAGGAGGCCACTTTCGAACATTTTTGAAGGAGGCCAAGCCCAGCCTTGAACCTTGGTGCAGTAAACACAGTCAGTCTCACACAAACACACACACACACACACACACACACAAAGGTTTATTAATTATATTAATTATGTAAAATATGAAAGCAATTCAAAACAAACTAATGTTGGAAGTGATACCCCTGGGTGCTGAATTTGCTACTGGACCATATGAAGCCTTTGTGTGCGTTTGTGTGTGAGAGTGACTGTCTTTAATGCACCGAGGTTCAAGGTTGGGCTTTGAAAAATGGCCTCCTGCACGGCACTGAAAGAAAATGTATTGATTAACTATCAAATGATTCCAATACGGTGATCAATAAGGCTTTGTGGGGAAGACCTCAGAGGACCAGCAGTTTCCTTTGAAAAAAGGAGAAAAACATACCCTCATGAATCCTTCAGTGCCTCACACACAAAAGAAATCTTTATCCTTCCTGTAAGGCATCAGTGGAAGCAGTTCCTCTGCACTAACCTGAGATCAGAGTGTAGCTGCTTTAAAGAGATGACTGGGGGGTGGGATTGCTCACAAATCAGTGGACAGGGCAGTGTACTCACAGCATACAGTTGCTTTCATAGTGGATGGTGTGTGTGGGGTTGGGTGGAGCTATCCTCTGTACTGTGCGGACTGTAAGCCTCCCTGCTCTGGCCTCTCTGGAGCTTTCTGCCTTGGACCCTGACTCTGCTGACACTGACTATCCTCATGGTCACTGATGTCTCATTACCAATGCCAATCAATCATAGACAGACCTTAGAATCGGATCACGCTCGCCAAATATATTGATGCTTCATGCATATTGAACCAATTCTGAAAGAGAGAAAAGAAGGCTTGTCTAGTGATCATCAATTAATATAACACTCAAGCTCTCTATCATACATCAATTCCACTGTCCCTTACTTTCCCTTACTTTCTTACCAAACATACATTTTAGGCCATATCTGTTTGATCCAGTGCTGCAGCTATGAAGAGAAGATAAGGGGTTATTTGTTATACCAGTAACTGGGGTTGAAATGAGAGTTTATGTGAGCTGGGACAAGCTAGATGGTGCTCTCAACTCACAGGCTGACCAGCAGGGAAAGATGGGGTTTTGCATCAAAAAAGACAAAAAAAAAAAAAAAAAAAATCCAATTCATGGCTTCAAATCAGCCCATTATCATTATTATCATTTTTTCATTCTCACGTCTCATTTAATACACATTTCTAACAGGTTACTTTCCCTAGTAAGTCAAGTGATTTTTAGCCATGGTTCAATGTAGGTCTACAGGGACCATGTCAAAAACGGCATCCTGAAAAAAAAAAAGGTTGAGAATTTTACAGCAAAGCATGGTGTTTTTCTGAGAGAAAGATAGAGAGAGAGGTCAATAGGGGTAGAGAGAGAGAGGGAGAGAGAGAAGTGAACGGGACATAAGCATGGAGGCTGGGAGATTTCCTTTCTATGTTCAGGCCATTTGCAAACAATACACTGTGACACCTGGCTGGCCCAGAAACTCCACATCTGTGTTCCCACTTTATCTGCTCTTATCCAGCATCATGTCTAGCCTATAGGTTCCCACACATACACTCGCTCTCTCCCTCTTCCACTCATGCTTTAGTGCCACTTCAGGTTTACACGCTTCACATCATTAGCTAACCTGCCTCAATATCAGACGAAAACAAGCAATGTCTCATCTCCCTCCCCACATGTCTCTCCCTCCCTCTCCCTCTCTCTCATGCACACATTTATTACACAGTGACATTTTTACTGGTCTCTAGGTTCTGTCCTCCACCATTCAGGAAGGAGATTGAGAGAAATAGAAAAGGAGAGAGAGCATGGAGGAGAAAGGATTCGATCAGAATTAGATAAGTATAAAAAGTATAAAGAGCAAGTTATTTAGTTTTGAAGACTGGCTCACAAAGATTGGCTTTTTGCGGCTACCTGGTGGAGAGGATTGAGCCACGTTTCTCAGAACATCTTGGCCATCTGGTGGGAGGCTGATGTCAGAACTGTGCTGGTATGTGTACTGTCTCCGTGTTGCATCACAGTTTCCTTGCAAAGTACTCTGTGTGTGTGTGTATGTGTGTGTGAGAGCAGAGATAGGCCACCTGCACTCAGGACCCATGCAACCTAAGTGCACAGTACACGACCAAGATAGTGTGTGAGAGAATGTGTGGGTGAGCAAGTGTGTGTGAGAAAGATGCTCTGTCTAACCGGATGATACACAGGATATAGTTGCTGCATTGAAAAACAGACACTGCATTTAAGCGTGTTGGTGTGTAGAATGCTGATGTCCAATGTCTCTAGCGCATGTCCTGTCCTCTCAGGGTCTGAGTCTGGACCTGTCTGTATGCACTATTGATTCCACTCGCTGCCCAAGCACAAAAATGCACGTCAGCTCTGCTGTATGATTGGTTTCTTCATGTGTCAATTACTCTGCTGGAGCGAATAATGTGTGTGACAGGCGGTTTGTTTATGGAGTTGTTCCGGGTCATGGTCAAAGCGCTGCTAAACACACAGGCACTCACAGTCAGACACAGCACAGCTCAATGAGCTACAACTGACCAATCCTGCACACAAAGTGTTGATGGACACTACACCACAATGCCTGGCTTTTATTTCCGCTGAAATAAAATAAAGATGTTTTAATTGAAATGCCACTATCTGTAAATGTATTTGGAATTAAACCTGAAGTGGGCATGGCCTAAATAAGAAGGTTTGTTTGTTGTTTATATAATATTTATAACACTGAAAAACACCAGAGAAAAAAAAATAAAGTAAATAACTATTCATATTCGCTTGTATCCCTTGTTCTAATCAAGGCCTTTCTGTATGTTTCACACCAAATGGTTGATGATCTGGACTAAGTTTAATTAACTGTGCTTCCAATTATCAGAGTTATTAGGAAGTGACCTCTAATATAATCAGTGATTATGTATGGTAATATAGACACCTGTTACGAGTGCTAGAGCTCAGATTCAGGATAAGGCACAACTAATAAATACTGTCTGTAGTGGTTTGGTTAATTGGCAAACTTGTTATACATAGATGACCACTTTTCAGTATGAATACAGATGGAGCTGTTGACACTTTACAGCTAATACAGTTTAAATGTATCAAAAATGTAGATAGTTCCTGTTTGAACTCAACATGCATAGAGCCATGCATGCACTGGGTTAGTGTACTGTGAGCAGTCCTATAGTAATGATCCCAGTTGTGTAAGATTTGTGTAAGATTGCTGAAAAAGCTGCTTTTTTTTTTTTTAACTCTATCACACATCTAGTTCAAATTCTTTGAGAGTTTGGGTTGATAAATTGTCAACAAAACATGTGTCTGAATCAATCTGCAATTAATCTTTATTTGTTTCTTTCTCTCCTCTTCTCTCCCCCCTTCCCCCCATCTTCTCTTCACAGGTCCCACAACACTGGAATGCTTCTAGCTCAGACTGACCCATGGCACCAAGACTGCCCCAAAGCACAACAGTCAACCTGCAAAGAAAGGAAAAGAAGAGGGAGAAAAGGAGAAAAGCAGAGAGGGAAAAAATATCCGGTGCCATTCTTCAGTCTTTGCCACCTTCTCTTCTTCTGCTGATTTTTCTTTCTTCTAAAGTTGGTTGTCAGCAAATGAAGACCACCTTTTACAGGGAAATTGCTTTCAAAACATTCACAAAACTAAAAGGACAAGAAGAAGGAGTTCAAGAGGAAAGTTCCACCTGAAATTTCTTAAGACTGCAAGACTCTTCCCTTCAGCCAGCACTGGCCCTCCTGTTGTCCTCAAAGATGCTGCTTCATTGTAATTAGCATTAACTTAGAATTTTGTAAAAGTTCACTGTAGACTGGATCTGGAGTCTTTGGGCAGATGGGGTCACAAATTAGAATAATATTCAGAAACATATGCGAATTAGAACAGCACTCGATGTATATTATGTACAGCATATCTATACAGCCCAGTTCTTTTCAGTGGCTGTATATGTAAATAGACGGCATACATATGCTTCCTCTTCATCGTCTCTGCACCTTTAGTACAGCATTTACTCATTCACGGTGATTTGTACAGATGGATGGGCAATAATGACAATTTTAAGTCCTGATATTTTAGATGAATTTTTGTGTTGAATGTGCTAAGAGAATCCACTTTAATACATTTTATTTTTCACCTACCCTAGCTAGAAAACTTGGTGTTAGTTGTCGATTAGAGAACAGTGTACAGTGTTCTAGAGGTAGCGCTAATCACCTTGCAGAAGAAAGATGAGAAACCCATGTGGCCTGGGACTTACAAAAGAGAAACAATACAAATCACACTCTCTGCTTCCATCCATCAGTCCAGTAGACTGAATTCTTGCTCTATGGCACTGCCTGCCTACTATATGTTTCCTTTCCTTTTTTGCTCTTTATTATCTCAGCCCTCCTCATGCATGGTGATGAAGCAATCAGTTGTGGTGGTGGTTGAGCAGGTAAGCCATGCTGGGCTGAGGGATTATAGTGTGGTGGAGGTTGTGGGGTCACAGTGCCTGAGGGCCTCCGGATCGCTCCTGCACCAGCCTCTCACTGAGCTCCCACAGGCTGAGGGCACTGGACGGGTCTTGGGCCTGCGCTGACGGCACACAGCGGAAACAGTTGTTGAAGTACATCCCACCCAGGCCTTCCAGCTCTGGAGCCACTGCACAGTACACCGTCGTGGCTGCACCCTGTTGCTGCACACACACACAAAAAAAAAAATAAAAAAACCCAAAAAAAAAAAACACACACACACACACACACACACACACACAAACAAAAATCATGATGTCAAAACATAAAAACAGCATGAGCAAGGAAATTTTCAAGGGGTGATATAAAAGAGACATTGGTATGATCATCTACAACCCCTACAGAAGATTCTAGAGTGATTAATGGCAAAGACGAAGATTTGAGGCCTGTCAAAAAGATCCTGAAAGTTCACGTAGACAGGTGGCTAGCCACAGCCTCAGTGACCAGACTGACAACGCGAGGATGAAGGCTGTGAGAGTGTACATACAGACTTTCTAACTTCACTGTACACAGGATAAATGGCGTAAAGACACTGCATGCTGTCATGTAAATGACTGACAATTCCTAGTCCTGAAACTGAGCCAATACAAGTTTCTTTAAGACAGAGTGGATATAAATGATGGTGGAATGCAATTGTCATGTACTGACAAAACACTGCACGCTGCGTCTTTTCTTATGTATTTCAGGGAGGAAATGCTGGAATTAAGGAAAATTTGGCTGGCTTTATATCTCTTTGCAGAAGAAACATGAAACATAGTATATATATATATATATATGTATATGTATGTACTATACATAGGAGGCTTTGCTCATGGGTTATTGCCTTGTACAGAGAACACAAGCAGGCTGCAAAAAACTGTCCATTCATCTGATGTCAAAAGGATTTTGCCACAATCAAATGAAATCTGCTTCTCACTGCTGGAGGAGACACCTGTAAACACACACATGCACATTCAGACTCAACAACAGCTAGAGTAACAGAGTGAAGATCGCTCTGAAGAGGGAACAAATCAGTTACATGGGATGGCACTTAGTTGTCAGAAATGTTCCCAGAGTTCTTTTGCTAGGAGTAGTTTCAAGGCCATGTTACCAAGGTAAAATAATATCTGTGCGCCTCTCGCCTTTTTTATTACTGCTGCTTGCTTTCAGTCAGTCAGTTCGATTAGCATGATGAAACTTGTGTTAGGATTGCTCCATTGTAACATTATACCAAAAAAAAACAACCAACTGTCCGGTAGTCCGTCTCTGCCAGAGGCACAGCTTTTCTTCCACATGACTTAGTACCATAGGTTTAGACTTTTTTGGAGGTGACAGAAAGATGGAGAGAGGAGAAGGAAAACATGTCAGATAGAATTAGAGCACAGTCGTGTTTCATGCCCCTCCTTGTGGAAGAAAGCTGTCGCTGTTGCTTCACATGAAACTCTGCAGAAGACTTGAAATGGGCCTGTTCTTTATCTTCCAATAGCACCGGTGTTGTGCGCCTCTGAAAAGCCAAGACCAATGTTTAGGAGCAAATGGCTGGCAAGCATTGAGAGAAACTCGTATTCCTGGCTCCCGGCGCGCACACACACACACACACACACACACACACACACACACACACACACACACACACACACAGAGCACAAAGACTCAGCCTTGTTTAAGCAGACGAATTCACAGCTGTAGCCCAAGCTGGTGAAGTCTGTAACAGCATGCTGGTTAGGCGTGCACACACACACACACACACACACACACACACACACACACACACACACACACACAAACATTATGGGAATAAAGCCAAGGCTGTAGCCAGAAATTCTGTGAGGAATTTTATTTCCCTCCTCTTGAGCTAAATGCCTGTGTGTGTGTGTGTGTTTGTGTGTGTGTGTGTGTGTGTGTGTGTGTGTGTGTGTGTGTGCGCGTGTGTATGCCTGAATGCCTTTTGAAGTACGCAGATGTCGCACATTCCTTTGGTTAGCGAGTCAATAAACATGACATCAAAAGGATGCATCTTTCTGAGTCTTACCTGCTTTTGGAATGATAAGTTAATACACATTTGAAGGCGGAAATATAAAAGGATATAAAATGTCACTCAATCTTTGCTAGCCCATGCATCCATACTGTTCAATATGCAGACTCGGACCAGACAGTATTTACTCATCTGGTAATTACATTTCTAGGGTGATATGGTGAAAGCTCTACAACTCTTTCAACTTAAGTTTTAAACAGAAAAAAGGAAAGGAAGAAAATGCTGGAGACCTGAAAGTTAGCAAAGTTGGCATCATTTGCCACAATTCACTTAAACTGAAACAAAAACTTGAATTATATTGTGAATGTTCTGACCTTGAAACAAAGAAGCAGACAAAAAGACAGAGCAGGCAAATGCAGCTAAAACCAGAACAGGGTTGGGGGTATGAAACATCTGACACCCTTGTCATCTTGCCTAGCTGTCTTTATTACACCTGTATGTGTAGCCAGCACCACCTTCATACTCCATACGGCCAAATATTTACATGTCATGTAGACAAGGCCACTTCATCAATCTCTTTACTGCATGTGCAACCACCCTAGAAATCTTGTTTTTGGATTAAGCAAAGAGGGTGCAGGTAATAAGAGACCATCATCCTGTTCCACAAGGCCATTTGTCAGCCTGTAGTGTGCAGGCACCGAGAGGTTAGAGGAAGTTAATAAATTACCTTTCTCACTCTCACCCTCTCCTCCTTACCCTCTCCTCCTTACCCCTCCTATCTCCTCTTTGTTAAGGGGACTGGCAGCAGTATCCTGTATCCAGCCTGAAAAAAAAAGTAAGCCTCACTACTAACAAACTCCTAACTAACTCATGCTGATGAGTAAAATTACACAGAAACATCACAATCTCTCTGACATTTGGAGGCTTATTATACATAAAGATGGAACTGTTTAAGGTCTACAGAACAGTCCCTGGACCTGACTGAGCTCTTCCTGTGCCCTTGTTTTCACCTCTGCATGACTGCAACAGCACAAACACTCTCTAGACTAGTGCACATACGCTATTACAGTAGAGTGTACGGGAGTGCTAATGTGTTCTGCATTGAAGCGAGGTAAAGACTAGCATGACTGAGATTATCCACAGCTAATGGGGTTTCAGTGCTAGATACTGTGCTGTCCCCTATCCAAACAAGGGACCGGAATGAAAAGGAAGCTGTGCTAAAGCGCTTTAACCCTTCCTTAAAGCTGAACTTAACCAAGAAAAATTGAAAAGCTGGACAGTTAAGTCCCAACAAATCTAGATTCACACTGCAGTTCTGGTGTAGCACTACAAAACAGCTTACATGACTTTATTGCGGCAATCGCTGGCTGAATTACAGCTCTGTGCACTTGTCTACAGGCGACGATGCTTTTATGGAGCGCTGTACCTTGTTTACATTTGCACTGTATTCCTCTCGGAAGTCTCTCTACTAAATTAAATCTACCATTGATCCACAGAGAGCCAGCATCCAAACAGTGCTCCCTCTCACTTTTAGCATCGGAAGCGCAGAAGGTCTGTGAGAAACCCTGTGTGTGAGCGAGAAGGTGAAATGACACTGTCAGGCAGAATGAGAGGGATGCAATCTTACTGCTGTTATGCTCAACCCCTCACCACTTGACCTTGGTGACCCGTTTGGGGCGATAAGCTTTATGAGATATCACATTAACATGCGAAAGCACCCACCGCTGCCATTTATCACATGCTGCCCTGTTTAGCAAAGAGCAGGAGAGAGAGAGAGAGAGAAGGAAAAGACATAGAGAAGGGGATAGGGAGGAGTAAACAAGTGCTCGGTGTATATTTGTGTAAAAGTGTACATGTTTTTGATGTCATGTTTATCTGTGCATGCCCATGACAGGCATTTAATATCATAAATAGTGTTTATTTTATTTGGTTTTATTATGGTAAGACACAACATACACTTTTGTCATTTTGCAGCAATACTGATAACGAACCAAAGCAATTGAAACTAAGATCAGTTATAAACAAGGTTATAACTAAAATCTAAGACAGAAACATATAAATTTAACGAGAGAGACCTTGGTTTGAAATTCCCATTTAAGCTTTAAGCTCTTGCAATAAAGCTGTCTGCAGTCGTTGCTGAGGAATCCATTCAAGTCTTCCAGTACTGGTATTTTTTTTTTATCTCATGCAAAATATCCAAATGAGCAGCTTTAATTTTGCAATAAATGTGAGGATTAAGCGTGTATTTCTTTTATTATGTTTAGAATTAGTTCTAAGTACTCTGGCACTGTAAATGTTTTTCTTTCTATTCTTTAAGTACTTAGATTGAACTGGCAAGTCACTGAATGCACATACTGAACTGCACACATGGCTGTATGTACTGTACTATAATGTAAGTTAATAATCATCTCCATCAGTCCTGGGAGTCTTGTGCTGGGTGACGGTTTGTAGTTGAGACACATGTAGATCCCTTTTGAAAACCCATGTCCTCCCATTAGGCCTCTAGTGCTATGTGCCACAGACCCTTTACAGCATTTTCCTATATTTGTACTCCAACATTTCGTAACCAGTGTAGAATGAGTATCTACTGTATGTAGCAGAGCTGCTAATATGAGTAATGACCATAACAGGTCACCTTTTGTTTGGTTTTGTTTTCTCATGTGACATGAAACCCCTAGTCATCTTCCAAAAATGTAAAGATGTCCGCCATCTCTGTAAATAAGTGTAGATACCGAACAGCTATGCATGCTGATATTCTAGCAATTATTTCAGGTACTTTTATAATCAAAGTCTCATGTGGCATGTGCTAAAAACAAAGAATAAAAAAAATAGAAACAATTATTAGCTCATAAAAATTGTGGAAAATTGTGACATTTTTAAGTACTGTAAGTGGTTGTTTCCTTTGCCTGTCATCCCCATTGTGTTTTGTTTCTTGTAAACTTGTCTTTACATTTGTAAAGGTAGGGTTGAGGCAAACAGTCAGGAGAAAAAAGAGAAGCAGTGAAGGACCACATCTGAACTTTGAACTTGGTGCCACGCAACAACAAAATAAATGTAGATAGAAAAAGAGGCTTAAAATAAGCTAATTCTATTAATATGGCAATATTTGTTGTGTTTCATAAGTTTATGAAAAACGTCTTTAATGTGCATTAATAACAACAGAGGCAGATATGTTCCTTTATTGCCCAAGTTTATTCTCTAAGTGCCAGAGCCATAATAATAAACAGGGAGCTGTAATTATGTTTCCTTTATTTTATAAGGAGCACTTAATATTTTGAATAAGGTTATTTAAAAATTGATAGTAAACTTTTAAAGATTACTTTCAATACACCGCACCATGCAGTCATGTGATAGTCGGCTTCATACAAACCCAAAAGTGTTATGATTTGCCTCAGCCCTGTGCGTTGAAATGTACATTCTTATTCAAATGAAATATTCTATGAAGGGGAAGATGTATCCTATGAACGGAGAAGGTTTTTTAGGAATGTTTATTTTTCATTCATGATGATCATGATAGTTGGAGGTGTCTGATTTTTAATCTGTGCTAAAGATATTTTAAATTTAATAAATAATCATTGTAACAAGATCTTCTCTTCTCGTTGCTTGTTTTTCTGTAACAATGTTTTTAACCCATTTTATACACTATAGTCCAGTAAGACCCTGACACACACGTTCTGTGGCCACAGTGCGATTCCACAGACTTCTAGATCTTCTCTTCACACAGCACTAATGCATTTTTAACAGCGTTACCAAGCTGAGTAAATGATGCCCACAATAGTGCCAACTGCTTGGCAGTGCTTCACCTCCGGCCAGGCATACCTCCCCCTAGAGTCACCTCCTTTATCTGCTGTGTCATCACTTCCCCCCGGATCCAAAGCACTGTGTAAACCTGACACAATAGACCTCCGGTACCCAGTAAGCTTCCTGACATCACCAGAGTCAATCACAGGGGCCTTTAAATAGGGTTCAACAACAATAACATTTTGAGTCACTTTTCCGAACATGCATTACGCCTAGTCATAGACTTCGTGTGACTTCACAGCCGGGTGTGTGAGCAAAAAACCATGTATAATCGCTGAGACACCTCTAACAATGTTACAGATTTCCAGCCTTGTGCTAACATCTAAGTAACAATAGTCAGTGTTATAGCGTACAGTGGAATGTGATGCAGGCTTTTGAATCCTGACGACATAAAAGAGTTCGACAGCACATTCAGTGATTTAGGTAAAAACTTTCACTTACTCCTAACTCCATTACCATACAGCACAAAAGAGCCAGGACTGTAGACCATTTACGCAGTTCCTCCCTTCTCTTTATTGTTTACCTTTGCAGTCAGTGTGGCTGCTCTCTCTGAACTGACAGCCCATCTGAGCGTGCTCCGGTCAGCTGTGAGGAGGATTCTGGGTTGAGGGTAAACACCCCTGCCACTTTTTCTCTCTGTTTAATCAACCATCATTGAAAGGATTTACACACAGTCATACACATACACACACACACACAGACACATACACACACATACACACACAGCTCAGACCACTAAATAGACAAGTACTGGTCCTGTTTGGGGCAGTGAGTTAGAGCAACTAAAGCAGTTGCTCTTCACAGGACATGATCATAACTGCATTAATATACTCAGGGTGGTTGAGCAAACACGCAGCTGAGTCTGCCATTACTGGTCTAACTATCCCCTGATAGCGTTGACCAGGAGGAACTGCCCTATTGCTAAGCACACAACTACCCAGGGATTTCTGAGAATTAAAGTGGCACATGAACAATCCCTCATCTTTCATTCCAATCCAAGTCCAACTACATACACCGTATGGCCAAACGTATGCAGATGCCTGATCATACGTGAGCCTTCCCCAAACTTTTGCTACAAAGTTGGAGGCACATGATTGTCTATAATGTATTTATATGCTGTAACATTATGACTTCCCTTTACATGAACTAAGAGGTCCAAACCTGTTCCAGCATGACAATGCCCCTGTGCACAATGCGTGCTCCATAAAGACATGGTTTGCCAAATTTGGAGTAGAAGAACTGGAGTGTCCTGCACAGAGCCCTGACCCTAACCCCACTGAACACCTTTGGGATGAACAGAAATGCTGACTGTACATCAGGCCTCCTCATCCGATGTCAGTGCCTGACCTCACTAATGCTCTTCTGGCTGAATGAACACAAATCCCCACAGCCACGCTCCAAAATCTAGTGGAAAGCCTTCCCAGAAGAGTGGAGGTTATTATAACAGCAAAGTGGGACCAACTCCATGTTAATGTCTTTGGAATGGGATGCTCAACAAGCACAAATGGGTGTCATGGTCAGGTGTCCACATACTGTACTTTTGGTTAAAGTAAAATGTACTCTACAGTGCAAGATTTAGGCCACATATGGATGCTGTGCAAACTGAGAAATGGAAGTGTTGCTTCAGCTCCGTCCTCTGTCCATTTTTTCTATGCAGCAGATAATCGGAAGAGGGGATGATCAATGTTTGAAAAGTCGTAGCACTAAACGAAGCTTCATGATTACACTCTTGTATTCTTTAGTCAGAGCCATAGGGTAGCAGGACCTTGCCCCACTACATGCATTAAATCCTATTAAAATCACCTTCATTATGGCGTAGGCCTGTGTGTAATGGAAAAGGAAAAGGCTCTCCTTCTCCCCTGAGTCTAATACTACCGATGCTGGAGTGTGTGCACATGGCCCATTCCCACAAACCCATTCTCACTTACTCAAGGCTGAGTAATAATGTTCATGTTCGAAAGGTGGACTGCACAAAACACACTGCACAGAACCTCACCAGCCTAAAGCTCTAGCTAGGCTGGTGGAGAATTGATGTTAAAACAAACACACAAACTACTACTACTACTACTACTACTATTACTAATACTCTAATCAATCAATCAATAAATAAATAAATAATTCTGTATCTGTATTTTTATTTGTAATGGTCCTGATATATCTCAGGAAAAGTTAGTTAATTCACAACTGCAACAGTGCGAGGCCAACGCATCACAACAATCAGGACAAAGAGAGCACAATAGGGAACAGAGAAAGGAAAGAAATAAGAAATAAATACATAGAGAGAAACCCTGCCTGCAGAGGTTAATTACTGTTGTTTTTTTCCAATGAGAAGAGGGTGGGAAGGGAAGAGAGGTGTTGCTGGACACCAACACTCTGTCCTAAAATTAACAGAGAGACAAACATGGGTAGCAGCCTGAATAGAAAAAGGACACAACCTGACCGCCACGATGGATGCGGGAATAAACAATGTTCAAGTGACAATCATTTATCAGTCAAAAGCCCCATCCCCATACACACAAACACTTTCTCTGTGATAAGATCAAGTGTGTGTCAGTTGCCAAGTGGCTCCTGTCACACTTCAGGTTGGGATGAAAATAGAGGAGGTGGGGGTATGATTGTGTGAAGAATCAATGGGGAGGGGTTAATGTATGTGTGTGTGGGTATGTGTGAAAGAGAGGGGGGTGCTAGGACATGAAGCACCCATGGGGAAAACGACCCAACTAAGAAGGACTTGTGCAGTCACTGTGAAACTATCTCATTTTTATCTTCCGAAAGGACTTCCGAGGTGATCCGAAGAACGTAATTATTTTCACCTAATAAAAGCAACATATGCTAAGACAATAAAAGCCCTTATTGGACATCTATTCATTAAAAGGTGGTTGTAAAAAGAGGAGAATTCGTGCATGGGGATGAGATTTAAAAAGGCTTTTCTGAACGTGAAAATCGGCTTAGAGCTCTTTTTAACGCAGCTCTAGCACCCCATGTTCTAATATAAAAGAGCTTGAATAAAACATGAGAGGGGTGTGGGTTTATTGGGCGTACGCTCTTCCGTGCTCAAAGATCTTTGAAGGAGGAAAAAATTTGCAGCTATTTAACCTTATTCATTTCTGCTCACAGTAATGAGAGTGGCCTACTAGAATAAAGGGGTCTCGGAGAAAAGGAGTCTGCTCTGGTGTTCACTGCGTGGTTTTGGCCTCAATAAAAGCCAATCCTTAGAATATTGTAACCCTTTGAGAAAGAATGATGCAAGGGCCTTACAGCACCGAGAAGCGGATTTAACGTTGTGTGACCTTGAAGGAAGAGCCAGGTGAGATGAGCATAGTACTATTAAATAGTATATAGACACCCACACACATATACCCACACACATATACCCACACACACACACACACACACACACACCCACACACCTGTACAGACATTTCCAAGTGCTGGAGTGGCTTTGGTTTTGACCAGATAATCAGATGCTCTGATGGCTTTATAATGGGGTTATGGCGAGTTAATACAGTAGCTCAGAGTGCTATTCTAGCTAAAGTCAACCATTCCCAAACCTGCGCTGCTGGGTTAATCAGCCTATCCCTGTACACACTGCTGGAATAATAAGGCCAAAGACAGGTGTACTCCTCTACAGTACCTGCCACTCTAATTGGTCTCAAAAGGCTCCTATACTGGGAGACCTCAATCGCTGTCTTGAAAAATTCCTTCAGTCACACACACTCCAAAATCTCTCATTAGTGGGGCTCACGGGGTGTCTCCTATAATAAAGCCATTATCACTCTAATGACTCCAAACCGAGAGCAAAAAGTCTGTCAAAGAGTGCAGATGCACACACACACCCAGGCGTGCACGCACACACACACACACACACACACACGCGCCAACTGCATGAATCACTTGGCTGCTCTAGGAAATGAAGTTTTGTGAAACTGAACAGCAGACTACAAAAAAGTTTAATTGACATCTTGTTGAAAGAATGATCACTTTTTTGTCTATTATGTAACAACAGTACTAAAATAAGAACAATATCACACTCGCAATTGTGTTGTTGTACTGAATATCGGCACAGCTGTGATTACCCATGGCCTCGTGGCTACGGCCCAATCACAGCTGTGCTGATGTTCAGTATAACTGAACTCTGGCTCAGATATTCCTTAAATGCATTACATTTTCAGATATTGAATGAGCACAAGCTCATAATACAGAATGAACATGGGCCATGAGAGTGTGTGCAACTGCTGTAAGAGAACAATCAATTAAAAAATTCACTCCCACTTTCAGTACCTGCTTTAACCTGGTCAGGGTTGCGATGGAGCTGGAGACTATCCCAGGAATACACCCAGGAAGGGCTGCCAGTCCATCACAGGGCACTACATACACACACATTCACACACATTCACATTGAGGGGTAATTTATCTACAGCAAATCCACTTGGCATGTTTCTGGCAAATGGGAAGAAACCAGAGAACCCGGAGGAAACCCATGTGGACACAGGGAGAACATGCAAAACTCTGCACGGTCACGTGGGCTCAGGATTGTAACTGCAGTGATAAAATAATGTATGCATCAATGCTTTAATGTCTCAGTGAAATATTCTATAAGACTAACAATACAAATTGCGTTATTTGATTATTTAGCACACTAGTATGAGTACCAGTGCATTTTTAAATCAAAACACTAAGCAGTAAAACTTCGCAGGTTCTTGATTAGTGTTCAATTCCTTCTGGCTTTGTGCTCACTTGCTTTCTCTCTCCACCGCAACTTGCACCCCCCCCACAAGCCTCTGTAAAGCTGGAGGTCGTTGGCAGGACTCAATCTTAAATAAAAAAGTATCACTGCACCATTAAGCGCAAATAGTAATGATATTAATTTGCCAAGACTGTGTCATTTTCACAGGAGAGCAACTAGCAGAAAACATTATGAAAATGTCTGAGAGGACTGGTAATTGAGTTGATTAGTGTGACCTTGCTAGGGAAGGTAATAATGGAACGAGTGAACGAAGCGTGGGGGCTGAGTTATGACCCCTTGCACATTTGCTCCCTCTCTCTGGGGTTTGCTATTTGTTGCAGGGTGAGCGGTAGCAGTGCGCACCCTGCTCTGACAGAGTGATCCTGCGTGACTAGCCGAGCTTGTCATGCTGCTTAGCGCTTTTATCCCTGAGAGTAATGAGGGGGCTAGCAGCGAGTCCGGGCAGTCCGTAAAGAGCAGAGACCAGCCTGTCGTGGGATTAACCAATTCTAGAGGAAATAGCTTTGCATTTAGAGTAGACAGCATACACTGGCTAGAGTGGGTGAAAGGGAACCAAGGGCAAAAAGCCCAGAGGCTAAATTTGATATAGAATTTACTCTCAACCTTTTGTTTATTATTCATATTAAAACACAGTCACACACCACACTGAGAGACAAAGAGTGAATTAAATGTATATTACTGGCCCCACACACAAATACACAAATGTCTCTCTTTCTACCTCTACACATGCACACACACACACACACACACACACACACACACACACACACACACACACTATGTTGGTTGTTATTTTGTGAGCTTCCTGGTGTAACAGCTCAGTGTGAGGTTTGGTAAAGATTGGTCCTCTCCTCTAATACAGGTTTTATTGGACAATGAAATAAATGTGGTGATGTCCAGCCTTCTCAACCTCCATCTCGTAAATAAGAACCTGCTGAGAACTCAAACATTACCACTGAGACCTGAGGTGTGTACATCAGTACATGATGTGCATGCATGTAGTTATGTTTTCCTTTTTTTTTTTCTTTTTTTTCCATTTGTTTGTTTTTTGTACTTTTGTTTAGGGTCAGGATAGTGCTGTTGTTTTCGTTTTATTACAGCTCAAGCACAGAAGTAAAGCAATGGAATAAACGGATGAACCAACCAAATGGACATGCACCGAGATCAGTCAACATGCTGAACGACTGAAGATTGGCGAGCACCTAATCAGAATTAGACTGAAAGAGAAAGGGGGGAGGGCAAGGAACATAAACTACAATGGCCACATGGATCAACGCCTGAGCTCAATGAGCCATGAGCTCGTTCACCCCTCAGATAGAGAGACAGAGGGAAGATCCGCACACTTGCCTGGCTTCAATTACAGACTGCAGTTTACTGGTCATTTGAGCATCACGGGAATGAATCCCATGCAGAGCCAATCAGAGCTCAATATTCAACACAACAACGTCTCAGTTTTCGGTTCAAACTGAATTCACACAGGACAAAAGGAGAGGAAAATCAGCAAGCTTTTATTTATATATAGCACAATCTATTCTTTACACAGTCAAAGTACATATATGTGCACACACACATATACACAAATGTCTGTCTCCTTTAGAGACAGGGGCCAGACACTGCTTTGTCCTTATCTGCACTTGCTGGCCTGCTGACCCCTGAGCCGACAAGTCTGGCCTCCTCACACACTTACATGCACGCCCTCACACACTCCTGCCGTGCGGCATGCATTACTGCTGACACTCCACATTTAATTATGCTGCTGTCAGCCACTGCCCCTCTCCTCAAATTCATTTTAATAAACTTTCTCTCTCTCGTCTTTTCACCCTCTCTCTCTCTCTCTCTCTCTCTCTGTCTCAAGGTTACTGCTAAGGGAGTCACCTTCATTGCCAACCCCTAGGGTGCTCTCTCTCTCTCTCTCCTTCTCTCTCTAACTCCTTCTCCCTCACCCACACATTCACAAACAAACACAAGTGCATGCATATATACATATACATGTCACCTCACACACACAAACACACACACACACACAAACTGTTTAACTGGGCCACAAAGGACTGAAGCAAATTTCAAATCTATCCTTTTTTCAACAGAAAAGTCAAACCTCCAATCAGCGAAAAACAAACAAAATAAAAAGAAAAAAAAAACGAGTAGGTGTAACAGAAGAGTGAGAATGTTCTTTCCATCTGTCTGTGTGTCTCAGCCCCTCCCACTCAGAGAGACAGAGAGACAGAAGAAGAGACAGTGGAAGTGTGCATGTGGCATTGAAGTGAAAGTGATTGTGAATTGGGTGGATGAACTTAATTAGTTACAGCCGTGAGCACCCGCAGCCTGAAGTCACAGCTCATTAAGATCAGGTGTGTGGATTAATTAATTAAGAGAGTCATTCGTTATAAGCCGCCCTCGCTGCCCTGAACTAGCAGAACTATATAAACCACTGTGTGTTCATGAGACAGGTTTAGTCTCATAAACATGAGGTTATTTCGTTTAAATCAAAGTCTATTAAAGGCACAAAAAATCAATATTTAGAAAGGTCCATATTTCATGTGGCAACCCTTAAAAATGCATCAGTAGTCTCAGTTTTATAAGGAAAATGGAGAATCTGCCCCAGTTCTTCTGGAGACTCTGATTGTTGCACCTGCTTCTTTTTTGCAGTTAAAATCCAACTTTGATTATGAGTTTTGTCTGAAAAGTGGTGTATTATGTAATGTTGCTTTCTGTACTTACATACAAACTTTTCCTGTAGCATTTCATTTTTTGCTGAAAAATTAATGTTTGGAAATTTAAAATGTTTTTGTACTGACTCAATAATGCAGAAATCATATAAATAAACAAAATTTGTATTTTAAAAAAAATTAGGGAAAATATATATATATATATATATATATATATATATATATATATATATATATATATATATATATATATATATACAAAAAATACCAGGATGATGAAAACACAAATTCAGCGTGTGTGTCGAGTGTGTTGGAGTAGTAGCGTAGTGGAGCAAATCAAAGCAAACTATCAAAAGCAGCAGAATCTCATAACCGTGAGTGACAACACTGAGATCTACTGGTTTGTGCAGGTGTTTCTGATAAAATCTCTTTCTCCTCTTCACTAACGCTCACACTTGCGTGTTATGAGGTATTTGAACGCAGCCTTTACACTTTAAACACAAATGTTTCTGAGGATATCACATTTCAGTGTGCCTTTCAGCTTCAACATGTGGAGCCACAGGGTTGTGCAGAATTCTCTGAAAAGTTTCTGATGTTCAAAAATGTATTGAGTAATGTATTTCGTCATAATACATGAAGTAACTTATTCAGAATTCATACTAAAAAACAAATGTGCTGTATTGTCATGCTACTATTTTACTATAGACACTGTTCCCCTGTTTTATTGATCAGCTGTTTGCTTTATGTTATACTTCAGCGTGGTGAATATTGGAATTACTCGTCACATAGAATAGTTAGAAATTAATGGAAAGACACAATCTGTTCAAAACCTTTTTTTCTTACTGTATTTTGCCTTTTTTCCCTACTTGATACTGTTTTATTGTCAATTTGTATCAAAAGTATGAAAAATAAAATAATATGCTTATTCCATATATGTTATTGTAAGCACTGTAAATGCTTATTTCATATTACATTGTCTAAAGCTTTGAACTAAAAAAATATGCTTCTTAAAATCACATGTCAAGAATTTTTTAACATTGGTAGGAGTAGCTTAACCTGACACCAAAACCAATGGATCTCAAAGAGACATTAAAGAATAAATTTCTGTCAAGCCAGATCTACTTCCATCAAAATATTTAAACAATTAAATGATTAAACTATTATTTACTTTTTGAGCTGTCCAATTGGATTGTAGCCTTATATCACAATAACTAATTATTTACCTGCTTTAGGTAAAAGAATAAACACTTCTCCATAGTTATCAGTCTCTACTCTTTTAGCAAATAGCCAAATTAACTAGAACGTCAGCAGCTTTTATATCTGATGTTAGAGCGCAGTACACTGTACACTTCAATATTCCCTACACTTGACCTTTCCAACTAATACACAGAGAACACTATATAGTATTATTATATTAGAAGTGCTAAATACTATTGCTTTCTTGAAAGCAGGTGTTCAGATTTCCTCATTTCACCAGGTTATAAATGGTATGGTGGGCCTGTAAGAAAAGTGTATGGTTTGCGTAGAAAGGTTTTGCAAAGTGCCCCTGATAATTGAGATTAGTCTATTAGCACTGTGACCTTTCTATGTCTTTATAGCCTCCATTAGATAGAAAGGCCCTCACCTTAATACCGAGATTAAGCACAGGAGAGAAAATGTATTCCTTCATTAAAAACACTTTGCATTATTAATACTGAGGAATGTATTCAGAGAGCAACCTTTCCAATTGTACGCATTAACACAGTGAGATTAAAACAGGGACAGGAGCTACACAGGGAACTGGCATAGATACAGTGATCATGTTTTACACCTCATAGTAAGAAATGTGTGTGAGGAAGCGTGTTCTTATACCTCACAGTAAGAAATGTGTGTGAGGAAGCGTGTTCTTATAACTCATAGTAAGAAATGTGTGTGAGGAAGCGTGTTTTTATAACTCATAGTAAGAAATGTGTGTGAGGAAGCATGTTCTTATACCTCACAGTAAGAAATGTGTGTGAGGAAGCGTGTTCTTATAACTCACAGTAAGAAATGTTTGTGAGGAAGTGTGTTTTTATACCTCACAGTAAGAAATGTGTGTGAGGAAGCGTGTTCTTATACCTCACAGTAAGAAATGTGTGTGAAGAAGCATGTTCTTATACCTCACAGTAAGAAATGTGTGTGAGGAAGCGTGTTCTTATACCTCACAGTAAGAAATGTGTGTGAGGAAGCATGTTCTTATACCTCACAGTAAGAAATGTGTGTGAGGAAGCGTGTTCTTATAACTCACAGTAAGAAATGTTTGTGAGGAAGTGTGTTTTTATACCTCACAGTAAGAAATGTGTGTGAGGAAGCGTGTTCTTATACCTCACAGTAAGAAATGTGTGTGAAGAAGCATGTTCTTATACCTCACAGTAAGAAATGTGTGTGAGGAAGCGTGTTCTTATACCTCACAGTAAGAAATGTGTGTGAGGAAGCGTGTTTTTATAACTCATAGTAAGAAATGTGTGTGAGGAAGCATGTTCTTATACCTCACAGTAAGAAATGTGTGTGAGGAAGCGTGTTCTTATACCTCACAGTAAGAAATGTGTGTGAGGAAGCGTGTTTTTATACCTCACAGTAAGAAATGTGTGTGAGGAAGCATGTTCTTATACCTCACAGTAAGAAATGTGTGTGAGGAAGGAAGTTTTTGTCTGTGTTTGTAAAATAAAATGAAATCTTGACCCTGAAACAAGAATCTAAAGAATATTTATCAAGTGTATATTTTTTATGTTCCAGTTTCCTGGTCTCTTTGTTCGTTGTAAATGAAGAATCCAGAAGAATCCTAACTTCATCTTTTGCCATCTCAAGTGTTTCTCGAAAGTGTTTCAGTGCTGTTGCAGGTCATGCAAACTGAAGTGGACTTCCAGACTTTAGCCAGCCTTAATATGAATAGTTTGATGGGTTAGGCCCAGGCCCTCCAGCAGGCCCTCGTCATCCAGACAGGATCCAGACAGCCAGTCCCAGTGGAACTCTCTACGCTTTCATCAGCTCATATCAAAGCACATCATCTGCCCTTTCACGGCAGCATTAATAACAATCACTGCTGGCCTAATGATCAGGTAGTTTGTACTCTTTAAAACGACAAATGGAGTATAAGAGCACTGTCAGTCTAACAGAAACAAATCAGATCCGACCCTGAAATTCAATGGGCCCTCATCTGACATGACTCGTGTGTAGAGGCATGAAGTGTGAAGAGTTTGTTCAGGAGTTTCATCAGCTTCTTTAGAGGTTATTAGTAATGGATTGGGATGGAAAAAGTTCCTGAGCTCTGATCAGTATAATGAAGTATGAGAGCTCTAAGAACAGACTAAAGGAGAAAGCCAAGGTGAGGTTTGTTGGTTAATATGTGGAAGAATAAGGAACATTGAACTGATTTGCTGCTAGGGGTGAGTAATATGGGAAAAATAATGTATCACAATACATGCATGATATTATTATGATGCACAATGTTCAGTTTTGTTGAGATTTTGCTAATAAACTTCCAGCAGTAAACAGTACAGTCTGGTGCTTCGCACTAGTAATTTGCATGCCTCAAATACTCTTAAAATATTTTTCAAACAAGGAGGAAGCTATTGAAGAAAAACTATTTAAGACATTTCACCTCACTGTGACCTTGGCCATGATCAATTAAAAAATTGAATCAGTTCATCTGCTGGTTACAATGAAATCCTATGTAAAATTCCATATAAAACATTCAATCTCAGACAGAAGGATGGAGAATCCGACGGTTAGGTGGTAGAGGCATAAAAATAACCGTTAAAAATAGATTTTAATGTCCTGGCAGATTATGTCAACATCTTATCCATTGCCAAATGACGAAGCTCCTGTTAGTGTTTCTGAGTAAAATGCAGAGGTAGGCAATATGACTGTGATACGTTATAATATGTCTTCTGAGCGTACCATGGATATCATCACTGACTACATCAACAGTTACTCATAGTAACAAGGCGCTAATAGGACATTAAAATCTATTGTTTATCCAGTGGGTTAATGTTTTTTTGGTAAATATTGGAGAAAACTTTTTTTAGTTTTTAGTTTTTTATTACATGTCTGTATTGCTTCTGGTCTTACAGAATATCTATGGGACAACTTTACAAACAGCATACAATTCCACAATAACACACAATTTACTGAATGCCATCTGTGTGTAAATTGTGAGTCTTTGGACAGAGGGGAACATAAATAGGATTTTTCAGTACGTTCATGCCTCTTTAGAGTTGAGACGAGACTAGGAAAAGCCCATTAATGTGTGCCTTAACCCTGTTCTCTACGTCCCCTCAGGCTCAGAGTGACCTCTCCTCACTCCATCCCTCACCACACCTCACTACATTACCATTCATGGCCCAAGGAGAGGCAGGGCAACCTCGGCCTTATTACAGTGCAGAAATGTAAATCTGAGGAAATAATAACTCAGCCACCTCAGAGAAGGAGACTGAAGTGAGGTCTGGAGAAGACCTTTCATGACTAAAAGAGTCCAGGAAAGAGGAAAAAGTGAAGAGTATATGTATTGCACATAAGGAACGGTGTTGAACCAATGTCTTCGGTACTGATTTCATTAGTGTTTTTATGGGCCTCAACCGTCACCTCATCAGGGTAGAAAAATGATCCAGGGAGATTTGTTTGCTGTCTCACTCTTGGTCCTACTCTTCATTCACCTCCCCCTAAACAAACTCATTAAAACTGCCTCGGCTTGATGGTAAACCTCCCACCTCCAGCCGCCCCTTCCCTCCAATTAACGGCAGTAATCACTGTCAAAGCTCCGCCTTTACCTCACAATTACACCCTCACCTCTGCCACCTACTCTCCATCACACAGAGCGCCTGCAGACACACAATCAGGAGAGACTGAAAGAGAGATTCTGTATAATTAGATGTGAATACATTGTGTGAATAGTGCAGGGGGACTAGGCATTGCTCTCACACTCAACTTTCTGAAACAGGATGACATAAAAACAGAAAGGTGAGGATCAGAACATGTCAGCTGCTACTGCTGCTGCTTTAACAATGCACTCAGGAGTGTGTGTGTGTGTGTGTGTGTGTCTGTCTGTCTGTCTATAGCTTATGAACAATAGTAAAAAGGCCCTGTATTTGTCAGAAAAGAGTTTTCTCAGTGTTCTATAGCAATGGTCAGGCACACACACATCTCAGAAAACCAGCCATGCTATCATTAAACCTCAGAGCAGAACTGGTATATCCTCAGCACACAACAACACAACATATTTCCTCTCTGGGTCTTTTTCCACAGCACTATTAGCTACCCAAGACAGGTTCCAACAAGTCCTAATGGTACTGAGAGGTGGGACTTGGAGCAGTGCTTGTTGCTGATTGGTTACATATATTGCATCACACAACATGATACACATACAAACACCAAATAAAAAAAAGAATAAAAAACAAAACATCAAATTAGTCTTGTTCTGCTTGTCCCATAAAAAAAAACATCTTTGTACTTTTTTTTTATTTTTCAACCTGCAGCAAATTTAATTTCTCTAAAAACGTCCCAGCACAAAATAATTTTTACAGTAGAAATGCAGCAACAAACACTTTCATTTTCTGATTATATGGAGTAGGATGTTATGTTTCTAGTGCATTGATAATATTCTAACAATATTATTTTTGTTTGGCCCTATTGTCATCCACAATCAGTCAAAATTAAAATCTAAAATTTAGTTTCTTCACGGAGGGATTTTTTTAAAGCTAATTTTCTTTATAATATGTCAAATAAATAAATAAATAAATAAATAAATAAATAAATAAAATCAGTGAAATATTTGGACAGTTTTGCCGCAAATCTAAAATTGCTGGCCAAAAAACCCAGACAAATGTTAATCTGAGCACTTAATTTCCATGGCGACCTTAAAAGACAAATCTCTCCTGAACAACGTCATCAGTAACATCCAAGATTTATTTGATAATGAAATATATTTTAGTTATTTTTTTTTAAATTGACATGTTGGTCTATTTTACCTTTGGTTAACAGTTTCCTATATTACCCACAAAGCCTTTCAACTACCTGCTGATACTGGTGTCAGTTTGATTTAACCCTCGCTCCATCTCTACCTAAAGAGAACGATACAGCAGTGCTTTAGTTCTTTAGTCTGTCCAGCTCTGTCACCTCCTCATCTGTACACTCTGCTTGAACAGAACAGGTTCCAAAGCTTCAAATTTCATGCTAATACTGCGTCCTTGATCAGCACCATCTAAACTAAGCTGAATAACTGTGTCGTATAGCTGCACTGCATTCAGGATATGCGAGTCCAACGCTGGTTGTCTCTCCATAATGTTGGATTTCTCATTAATATGATGTTGAATGTTTCTGGAAAATGGCGAGTGAGAAAAGAAGGTCTTGCTCTTTTGTTTTTAGGAGCTAACAGCAAAACCTAACCAATATCCCTTATGTTTGAAAACGTTGAAAATTCATTGTAATTACACTAGCAATGTTCACCTGTGACATCAGAGGAGCAAAGGAATTAAGAAGATACAGCAACCAACAAGTTAGCTCCAGAATCCCAAAGTACCTCACAAATATAATAAATGAAAATAATATTATGTTTAAGTGTTTAATGTTTAATGTTAACGCAGTTGCTAACATCCTATTGTCCCTCAAGTTTATGGAAAATGAACTAGAAGTAAAAGATCTGTTGGTTTGTGCTTGGGCCTGCTCTCTCTCTCTCTCTCTCTATGTAGATGGCAAACATATTTACATGTGACAAAATATTAATTACAATTAAATATGACAATATGAATCTAACATTTATGCACAAGCTTTCTTTCTTCTTCAGTTTCTCTCAAATAGGTATTTTTTTGCCATTTTTAACGCATATTTTTTAAATACAATAATTAAATTAATAATTGCATAAACAAAATATTACATGTTAAAAAATTGTAGGATAGGGCATTTATAGACTTACCATAAACTATGCATTATACAAAATCACACCTATTTGAGAGTATACCATAACAGCGATGGTGGACCCAGTTGTCTATGTGCTCGGGAAGCATTAGACATGTTAATGTTGCCTGCATTTATTATCCAGTTTACATGCCTTTGACAGGCGTGCTTGCCTGCCCATGATTACATTATCCCGCTGGGCTGTGGAAGGTCGCGCCAAACGCAGCAGAAAAGATCATATTTTTTAAAAGGCGCATGCCGCCGAGTCCACCAGGGCCCACTGTTTACAGAAGCGCTTAATGGATGCCATGTAGCTCAGGGCAGGGCTGGGAGTACACGCAGCACCAGAACACACAAATAATCACGCTCCATGGCCACACGAGTCATGAATTCCCCCCTCCCCGTTCATTTGTTTATAGTTTCTTGATGGATTAACTTTAGATATTTGTTGTTTGTCAGAAATTGCTAAGGCATGTTTAACGGCGGTAATAAAATGGCCCTTGCACTTAAAGCAATTGATGTAAGTGTAGTGCGCTCGGTGAGCCGCTTCACTAGCGAGTTCACTCGCCTTAGCCCTATTAAAGTGTTACCCGCTGCAAGGGTGGAAGTATAGATACACAAAAGAAAAAAAAACATTGCGAGGTAGCAGATACACAGGCTAAAATGTACAGTGTTATGAGGCTGTACTGCAAACTCGATTCGAAAATTTGACTAGACGAATGAGCACACGCATGACCTCCTGACCGCTCCATCTCACACTCTTATATAGGAGGGTGAGAGTAAGACTTGAGTTTGTAGCTGTGTGAATTTTGTGTTCCAGCCTGCTGCTTCAGTAGTGTGTGTGTGTGTATGTGTGTGTGTGTGTGTGTGTGTGTGTGTGTGTGGATAATGAGGTGTGACAGAGCACACAGAGAGACTAATGGCCTGTGAAGTCATTAGAGCCCTTCTCTCTCTCTTTCTTCTCCCTCTCGCTCTCTGTCTCTCTGTCTCTCTCTCACACACATACACACACGCACACACGCACGCACACAAACACATGCAGTTCTTTTTACCACTGTTTTTGGGACAGGTCTCATTTGAAAGAATGCTTCAAAGTTTTTCAAACCTATCTACCACATTTGTAAGATAAGTGTAATTACCACTTTTATAAATATTTCCTTGTATCGAAAAGACAGAAAACATATTTACTCACACCGCACTTGCAGTGAAAGTGTAAGTAAGGTTAACAACTGCACCAGAAACGTTCTGCTCCTTTTTCAGTTGAAACTCATGTCTCTGGTAATTACCCAAAAGCTACAGATGTGGTGGTTAGAGATTAGGTTAAAGACCTCTGGAATATTCCTTTAAGCTCTGGGTGCAACAGAGCAGAGGTCTGCTTGTATTCTGTAAAGCATGTTCATGTCTGATTGATTTGCTACTCTAGCATGGCTTAAATCTAAGGCTGTGTTACGGGACACAGACTCCCAAATTCATTCAAACTATTAGTGACTTTACAATCCTTTTATTCAGCGTCATGCACATATCCATCACTGTCTCCCACTCACTCTCTCGCTCTCTCAGTTTCTCTCTCTGTCTTGCTCGCTCTCTTGCTCTCTTGCTCTGTCTGGATTGTGAGTGATACACAGAGAGAGGAGGGGCTGAGTGAGGAATGACCCTGTGCCATGCCATTCATCCATCAGCCCTCCTTCTCCCACAAGAGAGATGGATGAAGGCAACGAAAGGAAGAGAAGGGGAGAGAAAGTGATAGAGCAAAGTAAAGAGATACAAGCAGACACACAGAGTGTGTGTTTCATCCAGCATATCTGATTTTTTCTCCAAAACTGTAAAAAGTCAATGCCAAAGCTTCAGTCAACAAGTTGAACACTTATGTGATTTATATAAGCCATAAAGTCAAAAGCCAAAATGACACCAAACTGAAATGATCAACACATCAACCCACATGATCTTCCCCTAAAAGCTCCTCTCCCAGGCCAGGTGTGAGGCATGCTTAAAGCAAAATCCCTCGTGGTTAAGGAGGTGGAAATGTAAGTGTATCTGTGATGGGCCGATCAGGCAGCGCTGTGCGTTATCCTATTACTCCAGGCTGTAAAACTCTGCTATTGCAATGTCACAAAGATAAGAGATGAGAGAGGAGAAGAGGCAGAGCTCCAGTCAGCACACTGCCAGCCCCTCTCCCTCCCTCACTCCTGCTCCATAATGAATAAATGACATATTATGCACATTATCTGCAATTATATATATATAAAAAAACTTTTAGATAAGAGGAAAAAGTCCATATTGGCTTCCTTCATCTCTCTCTGCATAATCTCTCCCATTCCTCTCATTTGCTCTTGACTGTCTGCGGGTTTGAGGTTAATTTGATTCATTTCTGAGCTGATGAATCTGAAGATACACACAGGACCCGCAGACTGGTGGAGATGAGTAGCACGTGTAGTCTCTTACCCTTACACTTACGCATACACACAGTGCATTCACTGCCTTTCATTCAACTCAGTGAATCTCTGTTCTACTCCAGCCACAATCCTTTACTACATCTCAGTGTGTCTAATATGAAAATAGAGAAACAGAAGGAGACACTCTAAAATGGCTTAATTATTATAATCACACAGCTCACAGCTCTTGCCAATATCAACAAACATACCCAGCAGTTCCGTTCTCTCATACACACACACAGACACACACACACACAGACACACACACACTGACATTCCCTCACATAACCCTCAACGCAGTAACCAATAGGAAACCTTTTGGCTCTTCTCATTTTTATACATATACATATATATATATACATATATATATATATATACATATATATATATATATATATATATATATATATATATATATATATATATATATATAATATACATTTTACCCCAACACACACACACACACACGCACGCACGCACACACACACACAGAGCTTACTTTCTGTTTCTGTATAAATCTGTGAACCAAGAAAAAACACACGATGTACAAATGGATAATTACACCCCTGGGTACTCCACATGCCAAAATAAAGCCATACATGGGGCACATACCAACTCGTCCTTCAGCTATATGCTATCGATTAACACTATGTCAGTCTAAGTGTTAACAGGCAGCACACATGCATGCACACACACACACACACACACACACACACACACACTGTCTCTTTTACACACCCACACATACATGTCCTGCACATCTGCACACACAAGGATGAAACGCTGAGGTAGTACAGGCAAATGTCCAAGTAGTTGTTTGTGATAATGCTGCATTGATATGGTGATGTGATGGCTGCATCAGTGCTCTGTGTGTGTGTGTGTATGTGTGTGTGTGTGACGTGTTCAGAGAGACAGCCTCTATGCCTCAGTCTGAAAATGCCTCACCGTTCCTGACTCTGAGCTTCAGTGTCACTTTTAATAAACGACTGACACCAAATGCCTCCAGCTGCTCCATCTTCAGTCTCTCATCACCACAGACTGTTCGTCTATCAAGCACATCACACACTGCTGCTGCTACTACCCAGACTGCACCACACACACACACACACACACACACACACACACCTGCTGAAGTCTCAATCACTAACTGTTTTGAGTGTATAATGGCAATGTTTTTTCTTCAGAAGAAGAAGCTCTGCACTTCAGGTGAAGAAGCTCTGCACTTACAGAACTCAGCTGATGAGATTTTACCTCGCCAAGTCTCTCACACTTGACACGCATGGATGATGGACAAAGCCTCTGACATACTAGTGAGACAGTAGAGTGTGCTTGTAGTTACTCTATAATGGAGAGCGAGCCATTACGTTCTCAGATTTATCAGAATACAAATGCACAGATTTGTACTCAGATAAATTAAGTGTTTAAATGGTCCAGAGGTTTTACGGCTCCATTGAGCACATCAGCCTGCCACAGACGCAGCATACTGCAGTCTGGATTTATGAAAAGTGGAGACTGTATTATAATATACACTCACTGTGGAACACTTTATGAGGAACACCAGTAGACTAATTGCCAATCCATGCAATTATCCAATCAGCTACTCATGCGGCGGCAGCGCAACACATACAATCATACAGACAGAGGTCAAGAGCTACAGTGGGCACAGGTTGACTGAAAATGGACATAGTCTGGTCTTTTTCCAGTCTTCAGCTGTCCAGTTTCGGTGTGTCTGTGCCCATGATTGCCTCAGATTCTTGATCTTGGCTGACAGCAGTGGAACCTGATGTGGTCTTCTGCGGATCCATCCCCCTCAAGGTTTGATGTCTTCTGCATTCTGAGATGGTTTTCTGCTCACCACGGTTGTAAAGAGTGCTTATTTGAGTTAATGTAGCCTTCCTGACAGCTCAAATCAGGCTGGCCATTCTCCTCTTATCTCTCTCATCAGCAAGGCATTTCCGCCCGCAGTACTGCCACTCGCTGGATGTAGTATGTTTTTTGCAACATTCTGTGTAAACTCTAGAGACTGTTGTCTGTGAAAATCCCAAGAGATCAGCAATTACTAAAAAAAAAACCCTCAAACTAGCATGTCTGGCACCAACAATCGTGCCACGGTCATGTCACTGAGATCACATTTTTCCCTGTTCTGATGTTTGATGTGAACATTAACTGAAGCTCATGACCTGTTTCTGCATGATTTTTGCACTAAAATAGTTTTATTTAGCATTTACAAAACAGTTAACAGTTTAACAGTTACTGTGTTACTGTGAGCACCAATGGAATTATAAAAGAACAGACACCTGAAAATACCCATGATACTCAGGAAAGTGCATCATGAGGTTAATATGATATCATCATATCGTCCTAGTGGAAACAAGAATCTGTGAGAAAATGCAATAAGCAGATTTGTGATAAAACTTCGCCCCAAAAACAAACAAACAAAATCTAAACAAAAAAATGGAAACGCGGAACTGGAGGTGTGCCCTTCTGCCACTACCCAGTTTCCCACCAGCTTCATTTCTTTGGTCTGCATTAAAAAGAGTTTTCATTATGCTCTTGGGAGATACACCACTTAAAAAGCACACTATTATCATTTCTCACACGCCAAACAGCTTGCACATTTTATGCTGACATAACTGCCCAAGTCTGTCATGCAGGAAAGTGGAAGGCCGGCCATTCTGAAGCAATGGGAGGGAAAAAGGACTCGGTTTTCCAACCTCACTCAATATTAAAAAAGGTCAAATAAATAGCCAGTTAAAGTTACTGTCAAAAAATATCCCATTCACTCAAATTAGGCTGCAGTAATTTAGCAGACATCTAATGTTAGCTGAAATGTTTCGGATACATGAGTGTGTGGAGGCGCATTACAGCAGTGTGTATAGGTGTACATAAACTGATGGTGATGTTTCGTGGCTTTCGGGCCTCTTCACACATAAAAAACACATGTTGGATGAGCAATTGGGCCCAAGTTGAACAAGTTGAGCCTAACAAATGAGCTAATATTAGTTTTCAAAGCACGGTATATATCTAATCAGTCAAATGGCCCTCACCAATCACACGGGGATCTTGTGTACCTGTTTAAAACAATCTTCTCATCCTGTGTGTCACCACATAAACATCTATCACAGTGACAGGGCCGCAGACTTAGCCCCCCAGTATCATTCCAATGGGGCCTCGGCGCTCTGTCAGACGAACAGTTGTCTTTAATTATGCCTGCAGATAAAGGCGGACATGGTTAGGCTGGAGAAGATTAACTGGAGGCCTAGTTGATCACATTTGCCTAATTTCTGGCATAAATCTTCACCACTGCAGCTTCACAGCCAGACTATTATCCTGAAATTGACATGTCATTTCCCTCCTTCCCTCATGTTGGAAATATGAAAGCAAAGACACTCAGTGAAAGGCTTAAAAAATAAAACACACACATCATGACAAGCAAGTATAAAATTAGCATATATGATTCCCTAATGCAGTGATTCTACTTTTGTATCATAGGTGGAACACTTAACACACTGTGAAACATACTCACATTAAAAGATGCATGTGTTGTTTTTAGTTAGTCTTTTGAGATAAACTTAAAATTTAAAGATTAAAGATTTGTCCCCAAGAATTAAGCAGATGCGCAAATAATGTCAAAGTGTTGCTTGCAAGTCTTGCATGAAATGAAATGGAAACGCAATTAGCTGGAATTTGCACTATGAACTAATTGGATCTATGTTTAAAACAGCAGCAAGCCGCTGCAGAGTTCAACATTTTAGAATTCAATCTGATTTACTTTCTTCTTCAATATTCCAGCATTAGCAGATCATATCATTTGCATAAGTTGGATGTAATTTGCAAGCACTGCAAATATTAAGGGAGGGAAATCACACAGAAATCTGTCTAGAGAACGAGACCTTAATAGAAATATTACAGCAGAAAACAAATGCAAGCAGAAAGGAGATGTTAAAGGGTACATGTGTGTCTGTACGGAATATCTTGTCTGGTTAGTATAAAAATATACCATGCATTGCTTTAGTAATAAACCACATTAAACTCATCATCTTCACTTCTGTACCTTATCAGGCTTTGGCGGTCGTCCTGACATTGACCATGCTGTGTTGTGAGTGTGTTCATTACAAAATTGCTTGATATATTACAACACACACAATCTTGGTGTTCAACATAAACTCCACTTTGGTTTGACAGCTCTCACTTATACGTTGTGATGAAGTTGTTGTGCCCTTTCAACCTTCAGCAGTTCCTGTTTTCTGTGCCCATATTTCACATGGCCCCTTTTTCCCACGCATCACTGAGTGCTGAGAAGGCCAACATCGCTGTCCCTGTTAGCTCTACAGCTAGGCACACAGCACAGAGACGCCTCAAAGAAAGCAGTCACACACGGGACGTGTACATGATGCCGTGAACGCAATATCTGAGATGTAGTGAGAACACGAACTGAGAGCCAGAAACAGTCTCACTGCTCTGGATTTCAATTAGCCTGAGAATCAGCCAGATAGAGGATTACAAATGGGAATACTACACATGGGTTAATAAAACAATGAATGCCATAAAACAACAAATCCCTCCAAATAGAGCATGCAAATGCTGGGTTGGAGCAATCTGGCCCAGAGTGCATAATTTAGTAGAAAAGGTGCCAGAGAGGGAGAGAAAGGCCATGATTATGTGTACAAAACAAGAGGGACAAAACACTAGAGACAAGCATAATAACCAAACATGAGCTCTCACACCCTAATGATAGCACCAGGGAGGAGGAACAGTTGCTGCTGAACCAAGCAGAAAATTGCTGGTCATTTGTAAACAGGTAACGATGTGGACCAGGTGTGTGAGCATATGTAGCTGAGAGGAGGGGTTTCTGTGTGTGTGTATGTGTGTGTGTGTGTGTGTGTGTGTATATATACAGGCCTGTCCAGCATGGGCCACTGTTGTGCTCATTAATGGTGCCAGTGCTCGGCATTTCAAGTTAGATGACTTCATTTACTAGTATACATGTGTTGGAAAAGGAAGACAACTGCATGCACATTCTCTCTCTCTCTTTCTCTTTCTCTCTCTCTCTCTCTCTCTCTCTCACACACACACACATACACACACGTCTTCACCTAATTCTAACCTTTACATTAGCCTTAATAAACAAAAGGAAAACTTTTGACTCTTTTAATTTTTGTTGTTTTAAATAAAAGCTGTAGTTTCCATAAAAAAATTTAATTAAAAAAGGCAATGTAAAAAAGCAGATTATTTCAAAGTTCACATTTATTTTGAAATATTATTTAAATATGCCTTTTTTATTCTGAAATTTGTTGCATGTAAACACCTTACTCAGAAAATCCACTGAAAGGAGATGTATGCGCATGCTCAGTCCGCAAGGAATTGTGGGTGCTAACAGATGCTTAGCTATAGGCTAGGTGTTTAGGGAAGGCAACTCGGGCATACTTACAACAGCCATGTATACAGGAATATTCCGATGCCTGGACACATATAAACATTGTATTCGGAATATAGGCCTTAAACGGAAGTAAAAGTAGCCAATAAGACTGCTTTAGAACCAGAACACAATACGCCACCCATATATACTGCCAGCACTACACAGAGAAATATCCATACATTATTGCTGACATGGTAATTCATTTCCATCAGAACAAACTGGCTTGCACAATGTCCTTACCTTTCAGTGTCTTAAAATAGTTTACACTAACAGAAGCATTTGTGTACCCACCAGTTGCTACCTTCCAGCTTTGGATTACGCTGTGGGTGAATCTTAGCCTTCCTGGAATCTCGAATCCTTCCACATTTTTCTAACACAAAAGCAGCAGCAAAGCTGGTGTTTCAGGGGCTGGGGGTAGCATCATTTCATCGCCATAACAATTTCAGCAGCTGAATGTATTTTAATGACTTTTAATGAATCAGTGGTGTGAAAAGGAAGCAACAAGGTTTTAAATAGGAGCTGTACTGAACACTGTACTGAACACTGTACTGAACAATGTGCTGTATACAGCTCTTCGAATGAAAAGTGTGCTCACGATGCCAGAAGTAAAGCTGTTCTCCACATTTCTTAACATTTATGCCATGCATTACAAAAGCCCACATCTGATTAGATAATAAAACATAGGACGCCTCATAACAAAGTTCACTGGTTCCCTGAACAAATCTCACCAGTGGCTTGGCAGTTTAAAAAGAGGTAATTGTGCTTCGTGAAAGTCCTGTTCAATTTCTAGTGCCAGAATATGATCAATAACATACTCTCACAAATACACACACACACACACACAGACCACACCTATGTATGCTCTTTACGCATATTCAGGCTAGTCATTACTACTTCAGACACAAGTCTAATTGGCGTAATTCTTATCAAACGGCACACACTAACTTCTCCAAGAACAGGAGCTTCACAGGCAGTTATTGCTATCAAGCAGGTACTTAAAAGAAATTTCAAAACTTCAAACTGTTTTTCAGTTAGCTTTCTTCTCAGCATGGCTAATTACTGGTTCAGATGGATGGAATATGTTATTATGTAGAGGAATACAAAAAGCTTCACTAGCTTGACTGAAACATTTGGATGGTTTGGTCAGAGTGTTGTGGCTATGTGTGTGAGAAACACTATTAAAAAAACATAAAGACAAGCTATTGATTAAAAATATAGTACTGATGATCATTTATGTCTTGTCAAAAATAATGTGATTGGGTGACTTTTGCTGATTTGTTAACATGTAAAAAGAGGAAGAACATCTTACCTGTGTGATGAAGGAAAAACACAATGTCCAGCAGCATGGGGAAAAAAAAAGCAAGAGTGAAATTAGATAGATCTTTTCCAAACCAAACAAAGAAGCCATGTGTGCCTTAGAGCTTTATGTGTATCATTCTAATCACTCATATGAGTCACTGATATAAACACATTTAGATGGCCTTTAGAGTGTTGGCAAAAAGGTGAAAGTCACCAGACGTCTCTTTGTCCCACACAAAGGCAGAGGAAAGGAAAAAAGAGCACAACCAGTGGTTGCCCTTGTAGTATATTCCTCAGAGGCCACGTTCACATCTGTCTAATTTATCTTCTCGTTTTCTTTTTTCCCACCCTCTCTCCCTTCCTCACAACACACATGGTAGTCTAGGAGGTACTGAAAATATTCAAAAGGTCTATTTATGTACTGAAGCTAGATTTTATGCTTATAATGTTTATATAATATGAGGACACCCTAAAGAAAACAAACCTAAAATATATCAGGAAAGCACTTTCACCCTTAGCACAGAGGAGAGGAAGACCACCCTGCATATCACACTCCTCTCTTGTGGTACTAAGAGCTCTGGGGTCATCCCTCTATCTCTTGTTGGGGTCAGAGAAGTGTCCCGTTGTTGGGGGTGGACAGGTCAAAGATGGTGCTGGGAAAGGAAGGGGGGATGGAGGCATCTGTGTTGAGCCGGGCTGCAGCTGATGGGGCTACAGCATTCTGGTCCACAGAGAGAGGAACAGACCCTTACCTCCTGATCACCCATTTATCACTGCTGCCAGCTCTGCTGAACCATAATTACTCTTCCCCCTATCCCACTCCCACTGTCACATCCACCAGCACGCGAAAGAGAGGGAGAGAACCGGAGGGAGGAAGGGGAGGGAAGTGATGAAGAAGAGAGAGATGGAGAGAGGTGTGCTCTTGTACATGGATGTAAACAAAGCAGAGAGTCAGTAAGTGAGAAGGAAAACAAGGGAAAAGTGAGAAGGCTATAAAGAAAAGGCAAAGTATTTGTGAGTAGTCAAAAAATACTTCCTAAGAAGGAGAATGAAAAAGTAGGCAGAAATAAGAGACATAAAAAAGGAGGAGAAGAAAAAGGAGAAAAAAAAAGCAAGCAAGACACATGGGACGAACAACACAATAAGGACAGGAAAAATAAAAGAAAAACAGTGTATATGACAAGAAATTTGCTAGTACTGCTAGAGTACATGTTCCAGGAGATGAAAGATAAGGAAAGAAAAGAGGCAGTACAGATCCCCACCTCACAAAATCGTTCCCTCTGTCTAATGCATGTTTCTATCTATGTCTGCTGCTGGGAACAGAATGAGGAGAGCGCTCCTGACTGTTATTACACACCAGCCTCCAAGCAGATTCATTACATTCATTAGTTTACAAGATTAAACCAGCGTTGGTATACATAAATTCTTTCTATCACACTTCCAGAAATGTACACTACGCTTTTACATGTCCATCTACCTGTGTGGCAAAGATGAACCACTTTTAAAGCTGTAGATCAGGAGTATTCCGTTGAAATATGGTAAAGATCCAGATACATACAACTTATTTCTTTCAAAGGTTCGGATAAGGAGCGAACAAAAAGAATGGCGACAACAGTTACCTTTTAATGCTTAACCATTAGTTATTAGTTAATGGCTATAAATAAGACAATTAAAAGTGGTTAGATTTGGTTTTCGACTGGCACTTCACTTAAAATAGATCAGACACATGTATTTTAATGCAGAGAGAGTAAACACACACTTCTTTGTCCAACTATCTTTAAACCTCCTGTTGTTGTCATTAACTCTTTTTTAAACAAGTCATGTCGTCAGTTCATTAATCAAACGAGAAAGGAAAGTCTGAGAAAGCTCTCCCCTTTCGAATCTAATGTCTTTAGCCCTGTAGCTAGTCTCTGGACTGATGAGCTGCCTTCAGCTAAATAATTTACACAAATGCATATGACTGGAAAAACTGCAACAGAGGATCTGCTACAGAAGCTGCGCTGGTTCATGTTTGGAAAACTAGAGTCCAGAGGTGAACCAGCTGTTATATAAATTTCTATAAAGATAAATAAGGCATAACATTAATTCTGACAGAAGTGAAGTTAATTCGATTTGTAGTCATCAAAAAAATTAACACACAAACACTGACTTTAATCAGTTGTTAAAAAACCCACGGGAATGTTTAAACCTCCTGAATATCAACTGATTACCTCCTTACAACTGATTCATTTATATATATATATATATATATATATATATATATATATATGTGTGTGTGTGTGTGTGTGTGTGTGTGTGTGTGGAGTCCATAGTCAATAGTTCCACATTTATTTGACAGCACAGTTTGAATTAACCTTCCCACTTTACAAAATACAAAATATCCCATTTTTATTATATTCAAAATAATAATGGCTAATATTTATCCATATAACATTGCAACAGATCTGAGTGACTTTTTTTTCAGCTAAATCATTTGTTGTGACATTCAGTCAACTTTGAGGTTTTATTTTTCATGTTGTTTTTGTTTTAGGACAGTGAACTATGATAGAAGTAGAGGGTACAGCTCAAAAACTAGAATATAACTGAGAGGTCCTCTTTCTTACACACATGCCTACACTCCGGGTAGAAGTTACTCTGCTCCTACTAACACTTGCTCAGCAATCCATTATAGAGAGATGTCATTTTCACTGAATCCTTCTCACTTGATCAATTAAAAAAAAAATCACAAGAAAAGTACAAGCAAAAAGTTGATGCTTTTATTATCCATGTGCCTTTATAACTACAGGCACATTCAGCAGTCTTACAGTTGGGGAGAAAAGACATATGCCATAGTTGAAGGGTACTGGCCCTAAGAAAACTTCTGCAAGGACAACACACATATTCACATTCACAACACACACACACACACACACACACTTTGTCTCTCTATCTCATTAGGCTGTTCCCCACTCTGTGGGGTGGCAGTGGGCCGGTAGGCAGGGTGGCACTGAGCCGGTTTTCCTCAGGCATTCAATCCCTGTGCCATCCACACACACACACACACACACACACACACCTGTCTCCACTACCTCCACCTCCAAACTTCTGCACCCAGCCAATAACGTTCTTTCAAGGGAAGAAGGTCACCCTGACAGCCCCAACCTCTGCCTCATCACAGCCACACACATACAGTCAGACACAATCCAGGCCTTGCCATATCCTGAGCATTCAGAAAGAACTGAAATAATGGTTAAAGGAAAGGGTTTCACTCTACCAGGATATTTCAAGAAGAGTAGAAGCAGCAAGCTAGACAGTGTATTTGTATACAGACAAGAACAAGCCCTGTTATGGGGAGAGGGGACAAGCAGGAAGAGTGCATGAAAACGAGGAAGACAATGAGGTAGTAACAAATGCTCCATTGTAAGTGGCTGGGCTTTGATTTATGTAAGGCATGGCTGGCAGGGGGAAGATAATGCCGTTTGAAATGGTTCATTTCAGAAATCTATTCTAAAGCCCTCCGTTTCCTACCTCTCACCTGCTACTGACTCCCACACCCCCCTGTGCACGCGCGTGCACACACACACACACACACACAGATCTGTAATAGGTAATGATTGTGATATGCAAAAGTCAGAGAGAAGGAGAGAACAGAACGAGAGACGGAAGGAGAAAGAGAACAAGTGAGACAGTGTAAGAGCGCAACATCAAACAAGGGAACTTGTATAAACAAAAAGCAGAGGAATAATCAACAAACACTCAATTCCCCACCGTCCTTCGGTGCATGCACACAGCCCACAGTCTCCCAGCACAGAGGCTCCATTAATAACACAGTGAGCCCTGCAACCCAGGCCATTAAAGCTGCCCAGACGGAGCGAGGGAGCACACGAGGAGGAGGAGGGGGGAAAAAGACAAGTAAAACATGAGTTCATCACAGAAATAATTCCAATATCCATTATGGACCTAAAACGCGGGTGGGTCTTTGCACGGGGGCAGGTGCTGAAATTAGTTTACTCCGTTGAGAGTTGAGGTAATGGCAGCCAATGAGATTCCCATGCACAACACAGTCACTCTATGAAATAATAATGTGTGGAAAAACAAACCACGTAATAATTTCCCCATTTTCTACTTAGAGACGATGCATCTCTGCTGAGTGGGGTCAACTAACCAAGACTATTACAAGCTTGAGAACAGCAACTAGGGCACCATCCTGATAGGAATTTTATCTTCCAAAGAGAAGTGTATATACATGGTGACATGATCAAATGTTTTGCTGTCAGGAATACAGTGCGTTCAATTATTTTTTTATTCACATTAATTATTCACAATTACTAATTGTTAGGTATTGTAATTTTATGAAACCATTTATTCCTTATCTGTAGAAGCAAAGTACGGTGCATGGTCTTAGAAGGATAGGCTTCCTGTTGGGGGCAAGTATCATCCATGTATTATTCAAACTATTTACTTAGTTTTGCTTTCCCACGCCTTTCCCATTCTTCTCCAGAGACCCTTAACAAAGATCTGCTTTACAGCCTACTGCCAAAAAAGAGGTTCTTAAATTCAAAATCATATCAACTATCTTCCCTGTAATTACGTTAAAAAAAGAGTTGCTAAAGTAATAGTGAAAGTACTGTAAAGTAATAATGCATCTGCAACACTACTGATGAAATAATCTTATTAGCAGTGTAGTGCAAATCTTTCAATTCAGTCACATTAATTTTACCGTTGGATTATTTCCTTACACAGCATGTTCTCGGCTGATTCATACACAGATTTAGGCAGGTATCAAAAGATCTCAGATGAGATGAGCTGATCAAGGATTAGATGCGTACTTCACATGCTGCTCTTAATTACTGCATTCTGGCTGCTGCTTCAGCGTTAAGACGTGGGTAATGCTAAGCTGTTTTCATGCAAAAAGTTAAGTTCAGGACATGCTTGAAGGCAGAATGTCTGCCTCTGTTAGAACCAGACACAGTCCTTGCGGCTGCTTAGATCCTGCCTGTGGAGACCAGCAGACACTATGTCTACAGCCACACAGATTAGTGTGTGTGTGTCTCTAAGACAGAAAGAGAGAGCACACCAGAGACACTGTGCAGTTAGTTTATGTGTTGCTGTAGTGACGGGGTCAGGACACAGACCTACTGTAGTCACCTGGGATGGAATGATGAATAACAGCACAAGTCTGGCTCTCCTGAGAAAAGTTTCATGTTCTCACTCAAACAGCATCAAGGCAATTCCTGCACTGTCTGCAGCTTGAGAAAGTTTTTACTGTAAGTACCCCTTCTGCCAGGTCATATACCAACCAGTCAGCCATGACTGTACAGTATTCAAGTGGGTAGAGGTGCTTGACAATGCTGTGGTACGAAAGGATGCAGTGGCATCCATGCACAAGCATTTGAGCAGATAGACACAGTAAGTCAATATGAACCTCTGATCCCATTCCCAGATCCAACTAAGATTCTGGGACATTCCTGCCGAAGGTTCAATTCACTTCAATTAAGGAGCACTGGATTTAGATCCAGATCCAAAATACGCAAGTGTGAGACAGCATAGCAAGGACAAACTTAGCGCATGTTCGCACTAGCAAGATACACATAGTTTATCTCTTGTGGGCGTCTAGCTATCTCTGCTGTTGTCGCTTGTGGTCACTCACTTTACTCACTCTGGTCTTCTGCTGTTGTAGCTCATCCACCTCAATGAGCAATGAGCATGTTGTGCATTCTGAAATGCTTTTCTGCTCAACACCGTTGTGAAGAGTGGTTATTTGAGTTACTATAGCCTTCCTGTCAGCTCACAACAATCACAGCCATTCTCCTCTGACCTTTCTCATTAACGAGTTGTTTCTGCCCACAGATCTGCCACTCACTGGATTTTTGTTTGTTTGTTTTTTGCATCATTCTTTGCAAACTTTAGATATTGTTGTGTGTGAAAAATCCCAGGAGATCAGCAGTTTCTGAAATGATCTGGTCCCCCTGGAGCAGAGAGGGTTGAAGGCCTTGTTCAAGGGTTCAACAGTGCCAGAGCCTTAACTCACAACCTTCTGATCAGTAGACCAGAGCCTTAACCACTGAGCCATCACTGGAAGAAATGCGCCATAGGGTTGCTCTGAGGAATCGTACGAGCCAATCATTTTGAATTGTTGCTTTGCAAAATTATACATAGATTGAGTAAATCCCAATTCAGTTTTGGTTTCTTGTCACTTGACACCATCACTGAAATTAATGAGACACTATGACGAAAAGTCAGAATACGCACTGTGTGAGACTGGATAGTGGAATTTTGATCGTGCACTGCTGCAAACCACCTGCCTCTTCATAGTGAGCGAGCATGTCACACCCATCGGGGCGGAGTGATATTTCAGCACTCTGTAGTCAGTGATGGAGTAAGATTTCTCTCGTAGGTACAGCATAACACTGAGGCTGCACCTGAGTCTTCCCTGTTCTGTTCTTCAGAGCTGAGTAGGCACAGGAGAGACTATCCCAGGCCTAATTACCGCTGCTTAATTAGTGTGGGGGCGAAAGCTCGATGGGGCACCTGCAGTCTTACTTCATATGCTGACAGGGAGGAACAAGTGTTAATGTTCTGTATTTATGATAATACTCCCAAAGTGTGTGTGCGTATGTGTGTGGGGGTTAACACCTGAGAAAGCTTCCCTAACCACTCCAGATGAACAGAAGCAGAGGAACAGTACTGAGGATAATTACATAAGTGCTGCAATAAGACAAGTAAATTGTACAGGAATGAGAGAGGGAGAACAAGCACAATTTTGAACACTATGAAATGGGCAATGAATGATGGATGAAACATGGATGAAAGTGATCTTCCTTTTTTCTCAAAAAGTAACCACAAATATAAAACATCATTCTGCTGGTAGAGGGGTATAGACCAGAGCTATCTTCCTTAACCTCACTGTTGTTGTTTTATGAAATTACCAGCATAGTCTTCTGGTGAGAAAAGGTTTTTTTTTTTCTTCGCTTGTCCTCTTGTTCTGGAAAATTAATGTCTGTGTGCAGAATATAATCCATCAAAAGCTGAAAGCTGAGGACATTCAAAAAATGATAGCAGGAAAGATTAAGTCTCTCCTTATGAAAGTACACACACAAGAACAAAGACACACAAATATTCATATAGACATACAGGCTTTAAGGTGGCTGCAGGAACTATGTGGTCAACAGGCAAATAGTTATATCCTTCCCACTCTTCGTCTTGATTTTACCAAAGTAAAGACAAGGTATTGTGAGGTTTAAACGCAGACTATGCTGTTCTTTTGATTAAAATACAATTTCAGCCCTTTGGTTACATCAGTTGGTCCTCAGGTAAGCAGAATGACTAACTTCACATCAATTCAGAAAATAGTTAGAAATAAAGAATTCATAACCAATCAAGATTTTATCTGGCCTGTGCATATGTATTCCTTCTTACCAGAACCTTCATCAAAACTGAAACTTAAAAATGTGGACACTGACTTTCATACTGAGAGGAGGAGTCCTTTAAACTATGAGGAAGTAATTTAATATGCAGGGTGAAATTAATGAGTAAAAAAAAAAAAACTCTAGTCAGTGCATATCTGTCCCCTTTGGAAGGTCTGTCTCCAGGGGAATCAGTAAGTGATCACCCAAGGCCAATGTAATCACACAGCTGGTCAATACCGAATCAGGCACTGCTGCACCATCACTGCAAGGTCCTCACACATTAATGCCATGCATTAATTATTGACACTAAATTTAATTTGAAAGGCAAACATACACCTATACACCGATCAGCCTTTTAATAATCCATACAAGCAGCATGAGGCTTAATCATATTGCTATTGATTAATATACAGCAACTAAGAGCAGTCAGGCATACCTTATGACCCATAAACATATCACCTTCATATCACTAAAGCACGAGGTGAAGAGAGGAACAGGAAAGAGGCTGTAACAGGGCTGAACATCAGTGCAAAATGGCAAGCTTGATCAGCATACCCATTCAAAGAGAGCGTATCTGGAGGAGCATTTGCTTCAAGGTGAGAAAAGATAAATGAATCAAAATGAAATAAGGAAGAGAGAGACGTTAAGAAAAGGGTCAAACCCTGTCATACATTCCTTCTGCTCCATCAAGCTCTCCTTCCATCAGTGTACTAATCTAATGCGGGAAAGAGGGACAAATCTCTAAAGTATGTCCTTCAGTGAAAGCACGCAGAGACAGAAAGAGAGCAAAAAAAAAAAAAAAAAAAAAGAAGAAGAAGAGGAGCTCCGGGGCTGGAGATCATCTTTAACACTTAGCAGTGACTGGATCAGAAATAGTTTGCCACCCGCCGCTGGCGGTTATGAGTGGAAGCCATCAGTCTGCAAGCATGAGAGAGTGAGCCATCACAGCACCTTGATTTATGAAAATAATGAAATATGTACGACTGACAGCTAGAAGGATCACCGTAGAGGTTTTATTCTAATTCACTTGTCCTCTTTGCAAATCACACTTCACCTGTGGCATGTCAATGTGGTTGGGGTTTTTTTTTTTTTTAAACAGGCACACAAAAGTCTACTAACGAAGAGTACAGGCCACATCCACCAGCCATGGAACAAAACACTACCATGGTTTACTCAATATGATTTTTAAGCAGACAATATATGGATATTGTTTTGGGTGGTTGCTTCAATATCACAGTTTAATATCACAGTTTGTGCCTCCCAGCTAGACTGCAAGTGCTGCACGCAGTGTTAAAGTTACGATCTTCACAGCCTTTTAATAAATGCTTGTAACATCACCAGAGCCCTCCCTTTGATGCACTGCATTATCTGGAGAAACTCTCTTTAACGAATCAGATTATGAAAACCTCATATTAAAAGCCTCTCACGTAACAAAGAACTCAAAGGCCCCATCCAGCTCTTTCACCTCCTGTCTGAGGTTTCAATGAAAGCCACAATATCATTGAGCGGAGGCCCACCTCACTAGCCGCTAAGGCAAAGGGTTGCCGCTGTAATCTAATAGATATTGTATTGCTTACAGCAGTACATGCATGGGGAGTGGCGCTCTTTTCAATGGGCCCTAAATGGGAGATGAATAGAGTCAGGCATTCTGAAGGACGCCTAAACTTAATTTGAGTGAGTTAAAAGGTTGGAGATGGTATTGAGCGGCTTGGACGGAGCCTGGGCGTTAGCAGGGCCGTTTCACTGCCATTTCAATGGGCTCTTTTCCTGTTAAAGGCCTCCTTGCCAGGCCCATCTCATTTTCTTTAAAAGCCCATGCACCACCTTAAAGCATTATTAAAACAGTGTGAGAGAGCAAGAGGTTAGCCTGGAGAGCCCAGGACACAGTGACACATGGACAGTCACTTATGGTACACTGCAGTACAGTGCAGTTCTAGGCAATCCATGGTAGGTATAGATAATGAGAATGATGATGGAGGCAATAACTTTGAATCAATGTGGCTCTTAATAGAATGCATTGTTTTGGGATATATTACATTTTCCTGTCAGTCCCTTTAAGGCCCTTCAGAGGAGAGCAGTCCCTGCAGTATCACTGCATGCTGTGTCCTCTAAAGCAGGCATGCTAGACCAGTGTGTGAACACAGATACTGTATGTAAATTCAAACAAAATACATCATCTCTGTGTAAATGGAGAAAGTCTGTGAGTTTTTTTTTTATTTTTACCACAAATAGTATCAGAAGTCTTTTCTATTTTACCAGAAACATTTGTCTAAATAATGTGAAAAATACTGAAGCAAGCGGGATGTAATGACATCATCCAGTTGCATTTCGGTACAACCAGCAATACGACGCGCCGGTTTGGTAAAGGTCTGTGGCGGTTTTAGAAACAATCTTGTGTTTTTACACTAGTTAAAGTGCTTTCACAGTTTACAGTAAAACACAACAGGGGACATGTGGCAGAATGAAGATTAAAGAAGATTAAGTCCTAAGTAGCAGGAAGGTGGAAGACACTGTAGATTTTAACTCACTAGAATACCTTACACACTCTGTGCAATTCAAATGAAGAAGAAATATGCTCTTCCTCTTCCTTCCTATCAGCTCGGTCAGTGGCATCTGAATCAGACCTTCCCCTCTCTCTGATTCTCTTTGATAAAGGAAGAAACGGCGCTAATCTCTGCATGCTAACTCTCACACTTTCATGTATTATTTAGTGGTGGCTTTTTATCACTGAAGTGCTTGTACTAACTTTTGTGGAGCAGACCAGGATTAATAAAGTGCTCTAATGTCTTTTTGAACACGGTATGAGTTCCTGTTTGTGTAGCTTCAGACCCTGTGTTTGCACAGTAGAACTGATACAGTAGGGAGCTGTAACAGAATAAAATTTTTCATTTTCAAGAAGTGGAAAAAAGGAAATGTGTTTCTTCTAGGCTTAAATAATGTGAGTCAGTTGTGTTATACAAGTACACTGCTGCTCCTCTGCAGATTGGCTCTTACAGCAGAATGCAGCTAGTTTTTAGATGTCAGCACCTGAGGATCCTACAGTGGGCAGGCAGAGAGAGTCATAATGAGATCATAGTCATAATGAGATTTATCAAGAGTGGCCACTTTGTATGCAGTGCAGCCTCAGACGCAGGCTCTCTGAAAATCCGCACTTTTTTTTTTAATAGATTGTGTAATGGATAGTATAAAACGATTTCATTGTAGAATAAATCATACGTCAAAATACTACCTATACGAGACTATCATGTGACAAGGAACATGAACAATTTGGATGTAGCATGCTCCGCTTCCTCAAATCTGCAGATAAATGTAGAACTTAATGGTGTACATGATAATTTATTAGTAGGTTTAAAATATTCATAAATATCGAATTAATCATTTATAACACATCTTTAAATTAACGGGTGTCCTTGAAGTTCTACTTACAATGAATTGCCTCCACGGACTGAGTCCCCTGTGGCAATTTTATATGTGCTACTAACAAATTTCAGCTCCAAATATTTTGTGCATATTTGAGTGAAAATTGCATGATGTCTTTAACAAGAAGATCGAGTTTCACTGGAGTGTCTTAAAAACATCCAAACAGCACATTTCAGTCTGCTAAACTAAATGTGAGCCAGTAAAGGCCAGAGATGGTAAGAGTTAAACAGGTTTGTTGTTGCTGTGAGTTGACCTGTTTCTTGACCTCGTCTGAGACTACAGTGATAACTGCAGTCCCTCCTGGGTTAAACCAGACTTACACAGTAACTAAAACAACAAAAGCTAAGCACTTAAAGTTTTCTTTTCTGATGAAGACGAGAATAGGCTAATCGAATCGAATCGAAAATCGAATAGTCCAAATCCAAAGTCTAATATCATATTCTGCAATTACAGGGGTGGAAAGTAACTCCATGCGCTCTTGTTACAGGACATGAGTGCATGCTTCACTGTAATGGTACTTTTTTTTTTTTTTGAGTATATTGAAATCATAGTACTTTTAGATGATCTTTTGTGTACATTTAATATACGAAGTAAAAAAGTAATGAAGCATTTAACCCCAGAAGACAATTAAAAGACAGTATGTGCAAGTTTCAAATCATTTTTTGAGATAATTTTTGAGATCCAATCAAAATAAAGTAGTTTCCTGTCGAAAGTCTACACTTCAGGCACCAAATGTCTGAGATAGTGGAGATAGATGAGTATCTTTGGCCCAATTTATCAGGTATCTTCAGTTTTAAATGCTTCAAAGGAAGCAGCGCGATAACGATCTGCAAATTATGCAAACCAAAACCCGCTGAGATATCGGCATTTCACAGCTCAACATCCAACCTGCGGAAACACGTACAGGTAAGCCATTAGCTAGCTGAGTGAACTAGACTAGCTAGGCAGATCTTTTGATGTTTTACATTATGAAAGCTCTGTATTAAACTTGAGATGTAACTTCGATGTTCGGCACCTACTACCACAGTAAACACTGTGGAGAAAAAACAGTGAAGAGTTTTGTGTGTGTATTTCACACAACTGATCATAGATAACAAGTTTGCTGTGAAGGCAGTGTTCTGTTCTGTACTGGGTTTGCCCTAACCCTTAAGGGAACAAAGAAAATGTTGAAGCTGCACTACAGTTTGCTCCATCAATTCAATTTTATTTGTATAGCGCTTTTAACAATGGATATTGTCACAAAGCAGATTTACAGAAACATATAAATTCAGGATTTAAATTTTAAATTTATAAATTTATCCCTCACCCCATCACTCTCATGTTTGCCCAGTGTGCCAAAAAGTTAATGCCTACCGGAATGTTCCTGCCCTCTTACAAACGTAATCCCTTGTGCTTTCCTGTAAGACACAAGAGTTATCAGAGACAACAGCTGTTAGGGGTAGTGTGGGCTTTTGTGCTGGCAGGACGTTTCTGGAAGGAAGTAAGATTTTGGCACCACGGTCCATCTTTCAGAAAGAAAATCAGCGAGCATCTGTATGCTCTTATCAAACAGTCTCATCTATGATACCACCATTTACCGTGGACCTGGAATCTGAAATGAATCATCACCTCAGAAGAGTTGATTTTCTGGAAGAGTTTGGCAGAAATTCTCTCCCCATAGCAGTTGTGTTTCAGAGCACTCAAAAATTGCCACAACATTGGAGTAACTTTTCTTAACCAATGCTTTCATGGCATAACAATTACAGGTATAGCTGACACTTACCCAAACATGCATGCATAGGACAGGGCAATGGGTTACACTCCAAACAATATAGGCCTTCAAACCTAGTTTTCACAATAACAGTTCTTTGCCTCCACACCAAAAGTCATTACTCAGAGTCAAAGTTCAGAAGACCAGCTGCTGTGATCTGAGATCCCTCACAGCACTGCTGAGGGCAAAGAATAAGCAGGCCTGTGATTTAGCTTCTGGGGAACATGCCTAGGAGCACTGCATGGCATGGATGATTTAAGCAGTGCTTAAAAACAGGATATCCAAAAAGCCCTTGAAACATGCATACATATAGATAGGCAGGCAGATAGATAGATAGATAGATAGATAGTCTTATGTTCCTATCTTCCTATGGAGTGCTCCTGAAAAGAACATTCATGTGGTTTGGCTTCTTATGGACATACACACTATCATGGCAGCATTCACATCTGATTTTAGTCTCCATCACCAAAAGACATGTATAGAAGAACAGCACTGCAGTGTCAGTAGTCACGTGATTAATTATCCAGACCACAAAACAAATGTTCACAAACAGAATATGACATTTTACAGTGTAATTTTAAAGACACTGAATAAGGGACACCTTTAACGGGAATGTACAAAAAGTTCAATCAGTCCGACAGCCATTCAGATTGCATTAGACAACGACAAAGTTGAAAGAACACTCATTCCCCGATGACAGAGGCACTTTGCGGTAGCCATGCTCCCAAAGATAGTAGCCTTCACCTACAAAGATTATGTTGTTTGCCACAACAAAATGGTTGCAACATGTAGACCCTGTGGTACAAGAATATCAGACACAAAAGTAACAACTTCAAATTTTGTTTGGCATTTGAAGTTTGCACAAAGCAAATCCCAGTGCAAAGCCAACTTGAACTGAGATAGATGGGTATGCTTAGTGAAAATAATTTACACCTCATCTCATATGAAATTGAACTTAAATATTAAGTTATTTTTTATAGTCAAAGTTATGTGTTTTTAAAAAAAATCCCCATACATTTCCATGGAATTATAAAGTTTGTCTAGAAAGTGGTCAACACTAATTTTAAAAAAGCCTGCACAATTTGTATAAATTTACCGTACAAACTTTACTCTGGTCTTAAATTTGGCAACGAGCACATTGTCTTGTTTAAGACACAAAACGTAATGTTTAAGGATGTGTAACTTGACTTGGACTTATCAGTCTTGACTGGCCGGACTTGAATGCCAAGACTTGAGACATACTTGTGACCTGCAAAACAATGACATGGTCCCACCTCTGTCGTATGTTCAAAAACATACCTTAAAAACATACAGTCACCAAATCCAGACTGGAACTGTGTCCCTGTAGACTGTCTGAAAACTATTTGAAATGTGTGTCAGAATTTGTAGCTCCATTATATCTGGGTGCGCTCTTAGAAAAAAAGAGAAATAAGGGGGAAAAAAAAATCATCAAGGGCTTCTTTGAGTAGTTAAGGGGTTTTACCTTCTTAAAAATGTTTAGTTTGCAACCCTTTCTGACTAGGCACCTTTAGCTAGCTCATAGCTGCAAAACAGACTTACAGTCAACTAGAGAATTATTCTCCAGAATTATTATATTGAGTAATAACATTATAGAAAGATAGATAGATAGATAGATAGATAAGAAATCCAATTTCTATTAATATGCAAACCTGAATCACCCCCAACCCTCTTTTCATGGCAAAAAGGTTTAATAACAGAACACAAGCACCATTTTGCACTGAGAGAAGCTAACATCATCTATGGATCTATGTTTAAGCATCAGGTTGATGGAGTGCCAACGGTTCAATGACAGCTTGTGGCAGATGTGTCAGAATGGTGAGTGTAGTTATCGACTTATGTTTTCTATATATCAATTGCTAATTATAACATCAATTGGCCAGTGGCTAGTCACTTAGTTATTTAGCTAACTATCAACTTCATCATTGGATTCATGATGGATATATTACAATAGAAATGGATTTTGCATGTATGATCCTCACGTTACACTCTAGGGTGTTCAATTTTTAGGGGTAACTTGTGAGCTGTGTATAAAGTATAAAACAGAATTTGTGGCCACCCACTTCTTATATGCATGTTATCCTACGATAGTGTGAACTACACAAAATATTGCAATACAGTTTGACAGAACACTTCTCTGACTGTGAAGCTAAGGCAGCAGCCTTAACAAGCTATTGTTTCATAACCTATGCAGTGCGTTTGTATAGAGCACATGTTCCAACCCGGGTCCTGGCTCTTCTTCTGTCCTGCACATTTTAGAGTTTTCTCTGCTCTGACACACCTGAATTCAACTAAATCAGCTAACTAACAGACCTTCCTGAGATGAAGTGGGTGTGTTGGGAGCAGGGAAAACACGAACAGGGGATACCCATTAGAAACCCATTTGCAGTTCAGCCAATGAACAACAATTAATTTTGTGTCAACGGACCTCAATATGCTATGTACAAGCATGCATGCATGAAAACACAAGATCCTATTAAGTAACATGAAGCTACTATTTAACTATTTAAAACCTGAAGGTTGTTTTTCTAGCTCAGGGTTTCCCAACCAGGGGGTTGGAATTTACAGGGAGTTTGTGAGACTGTGATGGAAACGTCAATGAGACGATAAGATAAATTTTAACAGTATATATATTTTTACAAGTAAAGAATGAAATTATTTAAAACCATTAATACTGTAACATTTCATTGTAACCTTATAAGTAAAAAGTGATAGAAGTTGATTGAATTACTTTTGGTACATGTCATGAGTTCTTAGCATGTCAGAGTTAAACATAAATTATTAGCGTTAGTTAGCTAAATCATTCTTTGTGGCTAAAAGCATCTTCATCTTTAGAAATCCTTAAAATCACTTGAAATGGACAGATACATAGTCAGTAAAAGCAAATGACAAGAGCACAAATCTCCAAAGTGGGAAACTTTCTGTAACTACACCGAGGAATATTTAGTATTTGGATTTAGGTGCATTGACAGTGACAAGGCCAAATCCTTTTCCAAGTGTGTCATGTTTGAAGCAGCTTTCTAATGAAAGTATGAAGCCAGCGTTCTTAAAAAGACATTTGGAAGCAAAAAATGAAAACCCATCAAATCAAACAAGGCAAGGTTGCATAGATTTAAAAAAAATCAACAAAAGCAGTAAATGAGTAAAACAAAACTTTTTCAACAAGCAAAAGGTTCACTTAACATTAACCTGTAACATCTCCAGGGTGTTGAGGCAAATAATTCAGGTTGAAGGGGCTCAACTGACAAAAAAGTTTGGGAACCCCTGATCTAACTAAACAAGCAACAGGGATTAGCCACATAGTGCCTGCTCAACCAGAGCCCCATCACATATCATCCGTTGAACAAATGTTAATCTTTTTCTGTTTAATTTTTTATGTTGTATTTTCTGTTGAAGTACATTGTACCTTGTTTGAGCATCCAACAATTTAAAAAAAATTACAGAGATAAGCAAATGTTCCACTGATTTGCTCACCCTTCTGGATGTTGCACAATCATGCAAGCACCCCATTAGCTCCATAGTTATTATTTCATTTAAAAGTCAAAACTGAGAGAGTCCCATTGGAGCAGGACTCACTCGGCCCCATGGTCCTTCTATGAACACCCCCAGTGGAGGAGGAGTAGCGGACAGGACAGTTAATGACAGGATCGGCATGGCTGCCATTTTTTCGCCAAATTAGGCTAGTTTAAAAATACTCCTCGGCCACCAACATCTTGTATTATAGAAAATAATCATAATTAAATCTAATAAATTTCCACAAACAAAGACAAAATTTCTATTGTAAGATATATTGCAAAGATTGGGAGAGGCAGAGAGGAATTATGGTGGGTGTCTTACATTAGAAATGCGTGCGTACCACAATGCAAAATGTATGCAAAAGCAGAGAAAAAGAAGAAAAATGTGTCTCCTTTTACAATTCCCAAATTTTTTGGGCTAGTTTCAGGTCTTTTGTGGGGTTTTTTTTAGAGATAGTTCGGCTGGAAACTTTGTTGAAACCCTGGGTAATGATATTAGCTCAAGGCGACAGGGAGTATAGCTGCTGCATCAAACACAACTGAACAGAGAAGCGTCTGAAAACACTCAAAACAAGCTGCTAGATTGTATGCTGCATGCTAGTACTGTGTCACAAACATGCCTGGAGCTACAGGTGATAGCTAGCAGCAAGACAACGTTCAGTTATTAAAAGTTGTGTTTTCACTTTACCCCACTATGCTAGTTAGCGGTATATAATGTAATTTTGGTTCACATATTTAGCATTTGTTTCATATACTCACCTGTAATTTGCACGGCCTGCATTTGCATGCTGACTCCCCTGATAGGCTCCTATATTTTATGACACAGCCCCTCAACACTTGCCTCTCATGTTCTCAGACCTAACTTTGAAAGCTCAGTGAAGTTTTCAAGCTTGACTCAAGTGAGAGCTGTCACGGCTGACTGGTAGAGTTTTTGAATGTATACATCATACACAATCTCAAATAAACCAATCGTCATTACGTTCCAATCTTAGAAAGGAGACGGGAGTCACACATACCCAATAGTAGACAGCTAGCCAGCTCATGTTAGCTAATTAGCTAAAAGCCAGGCTGGAGAACACGATTTGGCTCAGATATGAAATACACAGAAAACACTGATCAGGTAATAATAATATACACATCAGAGATGACCAGACACATGAGTTTTTTTTTCCATCACTCTGTCTAGCTAGTATTTAAACCCATAACAGTCTCTTCGACAACATCTTTAAGTTTTTAAACTCTGAGTTTTTCAGTCCTCGATCCATTAATAAATGGAAACAACAGCCCCAAATGTCCTTAAACTAATGTCCTTCATCTTACCTTGAATCAGATGTCCTTATATGGCAATCTAGAGATGAAGTATTTAGTACAATGTGGAAAAAAATCATCTGTCAAGAATTTAGATGTGTTGTGAATTGGCTCTAAGCACATTCTCAAAGAGAGTGAAGGAGAGAGAGAGAGAGAGAGAGAGAGAGAGAGAACATTTCTCTTCAACTGTCAATCTGTCAAAGCACATGAAGACTGCATTTATCATATCAGTGCTGTGTGACGGATTTTCATCTGAAAGACAGCAACAGTCTACATCTTATTTATCTGTAATACTTATGTCTCTAGTTCCCAGTCATTTTTTTATTTTGGAAAAATTAAAAAAACATACATCAAGGTCTTTCTTAGATTTTCAATGCTTAACCACTCTCAATTTACTGCAGGACCTCCAGCTCAAACCTATACAATTCAGTTATGAATAAAGTGAAGGAAGCAGGTAGGCAAATGTGAATATTTGTATGTTATGTGGTAGTGAGGTGAAAAGAACAGCAGCCTGCATTTACTATGGACACAAACAGGAGACTCGAGCAATTCAAGAAAACAAGCCTACGATTTATCGTCTTTCTCAGAGTTAGACAGAAAGTAGATGTATGCGCTTCTATGAAGGACAGAATGGGGCTAACGCAGGAACGTATGCATGTGTGTGCAGGTGTGAGATGAAGCACTAGGGCGGGGTTTGAGCTGACCAGGCAGGTTAACAGTGCAGGGAAGACATGCCTGGCACCAGTGAGTTGCACTAATACACTTGGCAGCCAATTTTGGGTCAAAGCTTAATACTCTATGGGGTAGAAGGACACTGAGTAATCTGTATTCAGTCTTGACTTTGTCCACAACTGATACGCAACATTAGCCACTAACTCACTCTATAGACTAGTGTCCTTCAGTTTATATTACTTTATGTTAATAGAAAAAAATTACATACAACATCATTTGTCATTGTTAGTTGGGGCTGTAGACGGCTGATTTATATGCATGTGTTTACGGTAGAGGGGGCGGAGGTAAGGCGGGGCAAGTGGGGTGAGGTGTCTTTTCAGAATTTATTGATCTTTGATCCAGCCCCCACCTTCCACCACCTCTCCTGCCCAGGGTCTCCTGATTAAATCACCAAAAGGCTTTGGAACTCGGTTACACTAGTGGGAACTAGAGCAAACGCTAGTATTTACAGTACACACTCCACTAAAAAGCTGAGGTTATCACACCAGTAGGGTCCTTTTGATTAACTTTTGATTAACTGATCAACACAAATATTTTATTCTCAAAGCCACTTCTAAGATCTACAGGATAATTTAAAGGATCATTTGTAACAGAAGAGGTCTTTACCTATGAATCCTGTGTCCTGCATCTAGGCTCCTGCTGCCTGAAAGCCTGTCTGATACACTGTACAGCCTTTCTGATTGTCCATCCCGCTCACACAATATACACATGCCTAAGTTAGATGACACACACCTCCACTCTAGCCACAGTGCTGGCCCTGAGACAGACAGACAGGTTGGTCAGACAGCCAAATCAGTGATCAATACAGTCTTTGTGCCGGTGTGTCTACACACACAGAGTGAGACTGCAGGAGCCGTCTGGTGCCATCGCACACTAAAGTTTCTTCTTAAAACACACCGATAAGTTGGGAGTCTTAATACCATTCCATCATTGAGATTTCTTCTATTTTTCAATTTATTTAATGAGTTCATTTGTTAATCTTGGTTATCACATACACCAAGCAGACACGACTAAAGTGTAGAACAACAGCTGATATATTCAAGTAGACATCGGAACAGAATGTTTTTATTTAAGACTCTTCTGTTAATTAACTGTCTCTAAATGCTCCTACATTAATTACAAAAGGCTTTGCACAGCATTGTGCTGAAATAACATTCCTAATGAGAGCTCATCCATGCTAATTGGATTTATTGTGTCATTATTTTCCCACTCTCTGTAGTTTTAACCTTTAATTTCAAACCAATTACATATACATTACGGTGTATATTTAATGTGCTTTGTACACTTAAAACAGTAAGATGTCTGAATTACCAGGATTCAAATATTTCTATAGTCATATCTTGTCTTAAAATATCCCCCAGATAACAAAGACACATTGTCCTTTTTGTATGGATTGGAAAAACTGACTCCAAACAAACAAAAAAAAAGCAGTTATCTAGCATAAGTAGCTGTACAGACAGAGCGCCTGTTAGTCCAGTCCAGAGAGCACCCACTTGAATCAACCCTCTCCAGAGGGCACAGGCTTCTATAAACACTGGCCTAGTAGCGTATATCCACATATTCTTCGCTCAGCACTCAAAGATGCAAGCTTTATAGCTCTGACTATGGATGTATAGATTGATATTTGTAAAACCAATGGAGTGCTAAATCGCTTTGGTATTTCTGTAGATGTTGGGAATTAATGCCTGCCTCTAACAATCACATGTACAAAGTGTGTAATCATATCAAGTCCATCATAATAGTGTAGTGCAAATTACACTACAAAGAGACAGAGAGAGAGAGAGCGAGAGAGAGAGACCGATTAGATTAGTCTTACAGGTTATAGTAAAACAGTCTGCAGCCTTCAAATGATGTGACTTGTGAGGTCAAGGCTAAACCGTCGAGCCCTGACCTTACTCTCCTTTCCAGTGTACAGCAGTCTGACATTTTCAGGTCACTCAGTGAAAACAGCATGGTCTCTGTTGTCTGCTAATTATTTAGTTAAGGTAACCTACAGTCAGAGACGATGGCATCGTCTCTCCCTCACACACCCACACACATACAGATCTCCCAGTGGGGGTGAAGGGTGAAGGACAGTTACGGTGTTAGGAGAGGAGAAGGCATCTAGTTAATAATTCAGTGTGGGGAGCCGGCTGGGGCCTGGGGAGAAAGGGCAAGGAGAGCTTGTCAAAGAGTCAATCAAAAAGACCCTGAACACACTGAGGTAAGGTCCAGCCACCCAGGTCATGAGCTGCTTGTCCACCACAAAACCCACACACACTCTGACTTTCAGCAGGGGGGCAAAAGAAAGGTAGAGAAAAAGAGAGATTTTATATATATATATATATATATATATATATATATATATATATATATATATATATATATATATACATACATGCAGTAGAAAAAATAAACACCTGCGTGCTTTGGGGGTTTGACTACATTTGCACAAGCAATCACAATCACACCCTCCCTTCCCATGTCTTTGCCACCACAATTTAGCCATATTAGAATCAGTTTTCCCAGAGGGCATTTTGCATGAAGCTATGAGAACAAGCAGTGGGCTAAAAGGCTCTGCTCCTGATGATGAAAGCTTTGTTGAGAAGCAAATGCCTTGGTTATGCACAAAAACAATTAGAAGGAAATAATTAGGCTTCAGATAAACAATGAGACAACTGCAGTGACAGAGGGTCAGCTGAGGTCTGAATATCTCCCTCACTCAAATCCTAACACCAAATAGAAGCTAAGCAAATAGCCTAAAACTATACTACTGTTTTGACAGTGTTTCTTTGGAAATTCATATCCAATGTTTTCTATTTCACATCACAATTTCATCTTTCTCAGTGTGTAAAAGAGCAGAGAGAAGTGAGAGAAGTGAGAGTGATAAAAGAGGAGAGCAATACTTTCCTTATCATTAATTGGTGTGAAGTGGATGAAAGTTACAAAAAATTGCAGTTAATCCAACAATATATTAAATAACCATATTCAAAGTTTAACTGAAATATCTAGGTAACAATTTATGTGCAAAATTATGTTGTATCATTTTAAATCAGTATCAGGCAATCTGTACACCATCTGTACTCTGTAACTGGAGTATGTCCAAACTTGTTACTACTTCATGGAAGTCAGCAGTGCAAGTATAGTGATTATTAGATGTTTGTGGATTTCCATTGACTGGAATGTCACATCTATGTGCAAAAGCACTATATATGCTATACAATATCCTTGTCACTGACCTAGCACCATGCCCACAAAATCCCCTCCCACTATCCTCTCTATAAAATTTTCCACTCCAAATACATGCAAACGTCCTCCTCAAGCCTTTTCTACCATCTGCATCCTCAGCTGCCAAATACTTTGCCACCTTCTTTGAATCTAAAGCCAGCTCCTAAACCCCATCCCCAGACATCTCCTCTAGACCATCTCCCCCTCACTCACCTCTGCACTCACAATATCAATACATTCATCCCATTACGATCAGAGAACTAAAGACCTGCCTCCCTTGTCTCCAGTTTTCATTGAGCGCACTGTCTTCAACTAAACAACTTCTTTTCTTTCACAGAATGACCGGTTTGATACCAACCAGTCTGACTGCTGACAAGGCTTTGGTTCTTACACTGCTGGATCTATCTGCCTCTTTTATTTATTCCATTTTCTCCCAATTTGGTCATTTGTTAATTCGTATCCACTACTTAGCTCTCCCTTATCGCATGACAGCTACCAACTGGCAGAGTAACATCCTTCCTTTGAGATTTGGTTAGCATCTCTCTAATCAGCAGGGGAGAGAATAGTGTCATCCTTAAAGCAATTTTGCTCTCTTGGACTCATGGCCTTGAACAGCTATGGCATCTTCAGGATTCAAACTCATGCTCTCCCAATAATATGACCTCTCAGGAGCCCCATCAGCCTTTTACATGAACACGAACTATCAGATTCATCTGACCATCATCTCCAACCTTGCCTTAGCAGGAACTGCACTTCAAGTCCTACTTCTCAAAAGATTCTTCAGGTTATTGTGGAGGGGCAAGATGTCCATGCTGCATCAGTTGAAAACTGGTTCACCTCAAAGGATCTCTGACCCTCTCTTCCCAAACACTAACACTGAATGCTAACAAATCTCATAATCCAATACAACATTGCTGTCAAGCTTGAATCATTGTCACTACTGCCATCAAGGTCATCAAATGTTGCCCCATGGTAACAGACACCCTTCATGGTGATATCCCGATCTTGCAGGTTTGTTCAGCTTAATATAAGAACAGAACTTGGAATATGTTACACCACCTCATGCATGTTATATGACACAACTCCTCATGTTCCTGGTACATGTCACAGGTCATGTCCACCACATCTGGCTGACACTTTGATCCAAAGTGACTTACACTTGAGACAGGATACAACTGAGCAGTTGAGGGTTAAGGAGCTTGCCCAAGGTCCCAACAGTGACAGCTTGGTCTTGCTGAGATGTGAACTCATGACATTCTGATCAGTAGTCCAGTAGCTCAGTTCCTACTACAACAGCCCAATGTCACAGCACCACCTTTGCCACTTTCTGTTAGTCAGCCTGTAGATGATTCTACACCCTATGGCAATACCACCCTCTTCACTGGCTCCCTGTAAAGTATGTGATAAAGTCCTTTATGCTTGCCTACAGAGAACTGCTTGCTTTGTGACAAGTGTAACATGTATTGCTTTTGTGCCCTCAAACATCTAGATGCCTGGATTGTATACTGTCTCAAGTCACTGTAGATAAAAGCATCTGCAGAATGAATAAATATAATGTGAATGTAATATCATATCACAGCTGATTAATATAATGTATTATAATTTCTAGCTCTTGCACACAATCACACAAGTCTGTCCCCTGTAGTTTCCCAAGTTTGTACACCCTGTAATCTGAGCTTCACTACTGCTTTTGGGACATCATATGTCACATTCTCTTCCTAGAGCCATCCTTCTAATATTCATACTCAGCACAAGTAGTCAGGAGGCAAAGCCGGCAAATATACTGGTAATACAGTAAATACTTTCACTTAGAAACAGAGTTTCAGTGTCAAACAGCTCAGGACAGTGTGAATACAGTTAATCTATTAGAACGGTATGACTAGAGTAACTCCATTAGAACAGTGGGAGTATAGGCAGTCTATTAGAGTGCAAGCACAGAGAGGGTGTCAGTGATGAATGGTTCAAATGCAGTGAGGGAGATAGAGAGGGAACTGTGTGCTTATCGAGCCTGTTGGGCCCTGGATTTACAGGCACCCCATGACCTGGATCCAGTTTGAGTCTAATGACCTTCAGCCCTCTCTTAGATGCACACACTCACACACTCACACACTCACACACACACAAACACTAAGAGGCAGTCTGATTCCTACATTGGAGTTAATGGTGTTTTTTTCCAGGTGAGTGAGTTGCCATTTCTTGTTGAGAGGAATTAAGATGTTAGGCTAAATGATGAGCACAGCACTGTTAACTGCCTCTTCTCCCACACACACATGGACCATCCAACTGGAACAATAATTGGCAAACCCACACAGATCACAGATCGATATGTTTAGAGAGCAAGGGTGTAACGATATACGGTATGATAGTATAGCATGGGGAGGAAATCTAAAATAATGGTATATCATTGCTTGTTATACTAGTATTGCTGGCATTAACAGTTGTCATTTGTTAAAAGTTCACATGTGATTTATTTACTTATCACAACCAGTCCATTCAAAAAAATCGCTGTGGACAGACTTCCAATAGTTATCAGCATGTTTTAACAGCAATATTGAATTCAGTGCCTTTCTTCACATTAGTTCTCCAACAACTATCAGGTAAATATAAGTCTAATAAAAGCAAGAAACTGTGCCTTTGCTATAGTAAGTCAAATCCATAATGCACATATAAGGTTGTAATTAAAGACATACAACAGAGTCACCATTACTTAATGATTTTAAAAAGAAGATCTATGAAGTATAATGACAGAAACGAATAACTCCACAGAAGAAGCTATTAAAGTAAACAGTAATGATAATACTTTTATTTCCCTGTTTAGGCAGAAAAAAAACCCACTGAAATCAATCTGTGCAGCGTTTTGGAGCAGAGCGAAGCGTGTCGTATAGAACATGTCAGGCTCTGAAATGAAGCCGTTTGAGTGCATACTCTTTTTCCCGCTGGCTGCACAGCTCGCTCCGGCTCAGCGCAGACACTCAATAGCCACAAAATGAACGGCCTTGTTTTGCAGCAGCCAGAGCCGCAGGCTTGAGCAACCCCCATATCGGGACAATAACACAAACATGTCATTATCAGCGCTAAAGATATGATTAAAAGAGCGCTCAGGCTCCATGCAGCCCAGTGCTACGAAAAAGATCCTCAATCCCAGTGGCAATTTAACATGGGGCTTGGGGAGTCCATCTCTCTGCCACTCAACGAACACAAGTCTGGCTATCAAAAAGAGTCGGAGGTACGGCGAAAAGGAGAGAGAGGGAATAAAACCGAACGAAACAAGCAATGGAGAGGCACCATGGGGAGAGCTGGTTGTTGAGAGAGGTAATAAAGCACTCATTCCTGGTCTCTCCCTCCATCCGCCCCCACTTGGGACTCAGGGCTGGAGAGCAATAAGAGAGAGGGATAAAAAGAGAGAAAATGAAAGCCTTTTTCTGAAAGAGTGGGCGAACAGAACGTGTACACACAGATGCTGGCTCACACACAGATACACTGGGCTCCCCAGTCCTGAAATGAGATAGGAGCCTCCTCTTGAGGCATGGCTAGATAGAGTGGAGGAGTGCACACAGAAATGAAGGCAAACTAAAGAAAGCCATCATATCACTCCCTCTAACCCATGGCGGAACCCTGTGGCCCAGTGAGGTAAAGCCGTTTAAACTCCCAGCCCTCCCATACTCCCTTTCCATCTATCCCAGCTTCCACCACATTCCCAAATTCCCATTGCTCCTCTCGACTTCTTGGAAGACTGCTCCCCATTTGCTGCCTCTCTCCTCCTCGTCTTTATTAAAAACAAACAATCCAGGGCAGCCAATTCGCTTCTGCTCAACTGCAAAAAGCCCTGGATTTTGAAATGCAGTGTGGAAATGTGTTCATGTTTCATTGTAAATTTATGAAGTCTCTGAGCATGCCACCCCTCTCTGGGGTGGGGTGGGGGGTGGGGGTGGTAAATGAAAGGAGCAGGCAGTCCAGATTAATATCATTTCACAGTGCTCCAATTGCACCAACACTTTAGAGTACAAAAAAGCAGGGGGCGGGGGGTGGTCAGGGTGAGGATTCTGTTGCCTTTGATTCTCTGGGACTTGTATGGGAGAGGACTGTGATGTCGTGTAAAGATTGTAAACGCATACTGAGCACCTCTTCATTAATTTATGTGAAGGGAAGGCAGCTATCATGTCTTATTAGAGCAGCTTGGGACATGGTGGTAGAGAGGTGAATAGAGATCGAGCACTGTCTTTGACTTCGTCTCGACAGGTCTGTTCTAATACATGGCAGGGGCAAGTGTGCAAATGCATATGGATCTAGCTTTTACCAAAACTCTGCTTCGATTTCCTACCTCCATTTTGGTCTATTTTCAAATTTGTACACAAAACGCAAATGGAAAATCTATAATAAGAACTTCAACCCTACGTTCACACTAGCAAGTGATAGATAGGTGTTCTTTGTCTTTAAATTCTATGCAAATTAGGTATGGCCCGGTAAAGTGACAAATCCAAATCATTAGCTTAAATGATTCCACAGACCAATCCTATGGTGCATGTGGTCCAATCCCCCCCCCCACTCACAACTTTATTTCCCACCTAAACTTAGCTCCAATTTACTGTTTTACGTGCAAAAATGGAAAAAAAAATTAGAACCATGGTTTCGTCTGATCTTGTCATATTCAACCTATCCTTAAACGTGTATAGAAACATTAGGAAGAAAAACAAAGCTTGGAAGGAAGTAGCAGAGATCGTTGGTGCCTCTGGGGAGTGTATGTAGCTAACAGATTTAGCTTGCTTCTCTAATCTGCCAACGAAGCTAATACGAAGCATAGCATGTAATGTAAATCAAACAAACTGATCACACTGATTAGTGCACCATTTACTTATGTTTAATGAGTTAGCTTTAGAAGCAATATAGCTACTACCATTTCTTATCAGACAGCTGTCCCATGCATACCCACAAGTGACAACAGACGTGTGTTATTATGTAGTGACAACAGTTGTGGTCACTACACACCCACAAGAGACAAACTACAAGCCACACAAGTGACTTGTCTCTTGTTAGTGTGAACGCAAGGTAAGGCACCCTTGATGTGAAAGATATGTATATTTATGTTTACAAAATAATCAAATTCATCACAAGAATTTATAAGAACTAAAAAGATTCTTAACTGTTACAGATTTATTATACTTTAGCACAAAGCATCTGGGTTAGTCTGAAGAAGCACTTCAACCAACTGGTTCAGTTAACTCTCCCACAGAAGTAATGCAGTCAGTGCCCCTGCACTCTCCAGTGTGCGGAGCTGTTAATTAAATCTATTCTAGGTCACAAGATAAATGGCTGTGACTCTAAAGTGTTAGCCCCACACCAGCAAAGAAAAAATAATAGTGCTTTTCACCAGATTTGATGGATTTAAATGAAAAGCGTCATTAATAAAGTCAAACAGTTGAGGGTAAAAGCACACTATTAATAACAGTGTTTTATGACTGCAAGGAATATTGTACATAATAACACACGTCTGTACTTACAAAGGGGAGGGGTTTGGGGAAAGCCAAGGCTACTGAACAGGAGTATACAGAAGCATGAGGAGCATGATGTACAACACCTGTGGGCTACTTTATCATGCTTAAACTGTCTGAACACACAGACTGAAGTGGAAGTGTGTCCTAGTCTAGTCAAAACCTAGGGAACATTAACAGGTTTACAGTTAGAGACATGTGAAGTTACCTATAGACTAGTCGGCTTGATTTTATATAGATTTAGCATTAAACAATACTGGCTTCCAAAATAATTATTCATTCTGAAATTATATTCAAAAGAAGTAATGCTTTAAAGCATCTAGATAAAGCTGGAACAACGTCTAATGAGTAGGGAGAGAATGAGCAAGAAATGGCCAGAGAGGAGGAAGCCTGATACATTTTAATAGAAAAACAGTATATCAGTTTAAACAGCTCCAGTGTCACCCCATCACCCTGCCTAAACCTGCCGGCATGCCACCCAGCCAATCAAAGCTCTCCAACAATTCATTTAAATAAGAGAGGACTTGGCCGGGGGGAGAGTAAATGATGAGGCGACATGTTACGCTGATTTATATCTGGAGGCAATAAAAGAAGCATTTCTGTTCCTGCCTGTTTAATATGCGAATATGCAGGGCTTCTCCGTCCTGACAGCCCGTCATTAATAAAACCCTTGTAAGTGAGCAAAGATAGCAATATTTCATCTTTATGAAAATACATGATGATAGTTTTACACTGTATAATTTTGAAACTGGTGCCAATGTGCCCTCACAGGCCCAGGGAGAGTGTGATCCCACAGCCATAAGTCAGACAGAGGGACCGGCCCTGGCGTCTTCGCCTGCAGAAAGTACTAGCCTGCCAACTCAAGAGATAGACCTGCTCAAATCTGGACACTCACTCATCTACTGGCCCCCTGCATTAGGATGTAAACAGAGAACACTGGAATTAAGCACCATAAATCTTTGCAATGCAATTGCACTAAATGTTTAAAATATCAATGCATGCTAGAGCTTTTGAATTAGGAGCATTACATAGGCTCAGGCTGAAAAGACACGAGCGTTCTTTAACCTTACCAACAAGCTTTTTTTTAATATTATGACAGCTCTGAGAACGCTTGCCATGGCTTTTAGTCTGATGTCAAGGAGATGTGCCATTTGAGAGTGGGTCCCAAGTCTACCATTATAAGCTGTAACTGAGCCCAGGCTCTGTGTGTGGGAGGACACCCCCTTAGGATAATCAGTATTGTCAGCTGCAAACTTGGCTTCTATAACAAAATGCATTTAAACACAGACAAATAACGAAGGCTTAGCCAAAAACAAAGCCATCCATTTTCTTATAGTGGAATACCCCAATTTATGGAGCTCACCGTATCCGAGTCCAGAGTGGGGGTAGGATGTAATCAAAATCTCACACTATTTTAAATACAAAATTGGGACATCAAAGCAAAACTGATTCAGAAATTATTAGGCAGATGGAAGACAAGCAGAAAAAGATTGATAAAATGTTAATTAGTCTTGGCTAGTTGGGTCAGACTAATGAAAAAGCCATTTTTGGTTAGGGGTGTGAATGTGTCCTACACATTTCTAGTTGAGCTGTCCATGCTAAAGTGCTCCATTATCCTACCAGCAAAAGAACTACCAATAAAATTCAATTGTTTTCAGTTTTATTGTGTTTAGTTTAGTGTGAGAATGGCAGCTCATGGTAAAAAGACTTAATACAAACCAAATTTTCTAATCTTTATTATAAAATTAGAAAACGATTTGCATTTATAGTATCATTAATGTGCAGTTACAACAGTTAAAATGAGTGGGACTGATCAGTGATTGGTGGACAAGCTCTGTTCTCTCTCTATCACACACACACACACACACACACACACACAAAACAAGGAGTATTAGCAAGTACAGAATAGTGGTCTTTGTTGCAGAACCAGGTTTTGGAACCAAGATAGGCGAAGAGCCTCATCACAAGCAATGATGCTTAAAGATTGAATTTAATCAGACACAAGAAAAAACACACCACTCATCACTTCAGAGCAAAATAAATAAGGATTATTATGAGGATAATAATAGCTTGGCTGCAGGGGAGAAGCTGCCATTCTACCTGATGGAAACACTCTTCATATAGGGCATGAATAATCAGTAAACATGAAGAGAGCAGTTTTTTTATACACATACAGTCATGTCCTGCTCTAAGGCAGACAAGGAACATGTTGGCCTAATATTAAAACATATGTTTATCTATTGAAGACATGACACCCTCAGCCAAAACTGGAAGTCTGGGACAAAGGTGCAGGTCTCAGTAAGGAAAGGTATAGGTTCTACACTACGAAAGTGTGCCTGGAAAAGTACTATAACACCAACCATTACCTTTTCCAGCTTGTAAGGGTCATAATATTTCTTGTCTATTTACATTTTCTATACGTCACAGAACACAAATTGCAAAACAGTTTCCCAGTTTTATTCAGGTGTTTTACAACTTCTCATACCATACTTAGCAGAGAATTAGTCTTCTGTCTTTCTTAAGATACGAGGCTGATTGTACTCTGGAAGTGACTCACACAGAGCTAATAAATGGATGGCAGCAGTTTCATTGGCAGCTCTTGGTGAGGTGTAATGAAGAGAGAGAGGGGTCTGATGAATTCACTGGGCCATGGAGAAACGTCAGTTCATTCATTAGGAAAAGCTCCACCTTGCCCTCTGCTATTGAGCCATGGTTTCCGCTTCATATAGACAGTGGCATTTATGCCATGTGCAAACTCAACATGGGACACTTCAGCAACAGGGAGTCAGTAGGTACCTATATATTAGCCCAACTGCCATTTTACATGGTAAATATTGAAGAGATTTTTTTTTTAAACAAATCATATTTATCTCAACAAGCGGTCTGTTGCATCTTTCAATGCATGCAAATGTACAAAATCTGAGTACCTTGCCTGCTGTGTGTGTGTGTGTGTGTGTGTGTGTGTGTGTGTGTGTGTGTGTGTTTAGGAGCCTGGAGCCGATGGGTATTAGGCAGATGAAGTCATACAGGAAATCAATGCACTATTGAGAGCAGAAAAATGCAGCGCCTGAGGATAGGCATATGCAGCATTATAAATGAATGTGCATATAGAGACAGCTTCTAATGAGGCATTAGGGAGAAAGAAACAGAAAGAGCAAAAGAGGAGACAGAGAGAGAAGGAGAGACAAATACTTGTGTAGTTTTAGACCCGAGCACAATTCTCATTTACTGTAAATATTCATCAAATACATCCATTCATTCATTGATCATCAGTAACTGCTTTATCGTGGTCAGGGCCAGGGGGAATTCAGAGCCCATCCCAAACACTGAGCACAAGACAGGAATTTGGCATGAACATCACCGTAGCAATGGGTCAAAAACCATAAATGCTACAGCTAAACTGTAAATGTTGGCAGGTCTATCTCATAGTTGGTTTACAAATGTTTGGGAATCCCCCAGCAGGACCTGGAATCTGGGGAATTCATCATGAATATGTTACCAGTCCATCACAGGGTACCATGCACACTCCTTCACACTTAGGGGCAATTTAACATAGCCAATCCACCAAGTGGATGTTTTTGGGAGGTGGAAGATAATTGGAGAACTCAGAGGAAACCCATATGGACACAGTGAGAACATTCAAAGAGCCACAAAGTCAGTAACCTGAGCTCAGGATAGAGCCGGGGACCCTATAGCTGTGAGACAGCAATGATACCTGCTGTGCCCCCATGCCACAGCAATGAATACAGCATAATATTTTTAAAAAACTGGACTGAAAAATTATAATTGATCTGGTCATGGTTAAAGGGCTTTTGTTCTTTAAAGGGCTATGTCATCAGGAGCTTAATGCTCCTAGTAAGGTCACCCTTAGTAAGCATATCTGAGGGGAGATGTCCAGCAAAGAGTGATCCTAGAGATCTCATGGAAAGTAGAAAAAAGACTAAGTATACCAGAATAGGGTTACCAGGACCCACCCCTGGAGCCAGCCCTGTGGATAGTAGTAGTAGCCGCAGGCCACCCACATAACTCGGTTGGGCTCAGCCCGAAATGGCAACATGGAGCTATCTTGTGGGCTCACCACTTGCAAGATGAAGGGTGGGCATTAGGTGCAATGTCAGTAGGGTGGTAGTCATGTGGTGGACAAACTAGACCCTTGCAATGGAATGTGGAACATCTCTTTTTTTCTGACAGGGAAAGAGCCTGATTTAGCATGTGAAATGGAAAGATATAGACTATATATAATAAGCCTTACATCCAGATATAGTTCAGGCTCATATACAAAACTGGGAATGAAGGAGATACTTGAAGGGGAGTGATTGGGAGGAACAGTTTCCTGGATCTGAACCTGTTATTAGACTTCTGCGCATGCCATGGATTGTCAATAACATTTTGTTCATACACAAGGTTGCTCATAAGAGGACTCGGTAACAAAACACCTTGGTTCAAAATTGATTAATAATGTGATTGCATCGTTAGACATGTTTTGGACACTCGGGTAAAGAGAGGATTAGAGTTGTCAACTGATGAACACATATTGGTTAGTTGGGATTTTCTCAAAGTGTGCTGGTCAGATTTACCTGGTAAATCCAGGAGAGCTTTCTGGGTTGTTTGGGAGCATCAGAAGCTTAGGTGAGAGACAATTTTAACTCCCACATCAGAGTGAGGTCAGGTACACTGAGTCTGACTGGACCATGTTCAAGTTGAAGAAGGAGGCCTTCGGATTAATGCTCATGGAAAGCTCTTCTGTTTCAGTTGAGAGGTATAGCTGAGCCAAAAGGGCTGCAGCAAAAGCAGTTGCAGTAGTGAAGGCTTGGGCATGGGAGGAGTTTGGAGAAGCCATGAAAAAAGACTTTCAAGTGACCTCAAAGATGTTCTCGTAAACCATTTGGCCCCTCAAAAGAAGGAGACAAGACCATGCACCATGCTGGGAAGTGCTGACCTCTTCTGGGAATATTGTTGAGCAATGGAAGGAGCACTCTGAGCAACTCAGGGGACAAGACCTCCCTTCAGAAGGCAGTGCCCTAAATCTCTGGTGTTTTGGAGTCCACCTATGTGGCTGAGGTTATTATATCGTTTAGAAACCTTAGTGGCAAGGCTGCAGGGATGGATGAGATTTGGCCAAATATGTTGAAAACACTGGGCAATGTTGGGGTTGTGTGGTTTTCAGGTGTTTCCTGTATCACCATAGCAACAGATTAAAAACTGTAAATGCTACAGCTAATTTGTAAAGGTTGGCAGGTGTGTCTCATAGTTGGTTTGGGAATGTCTGGGAATTCCCCAGCAGGACCTGGAATCTGTGGGTGGGGACAGAGAACTTTAAGGTAACCTTGTGAGCCTGCTGCCACTACAACCCCCACAAGCACAAAGAGAAGGAAAACGAATGAATGATGAATAGAGCATTATTGCAGTAGAACCTGATTTGCCTTTATTTGATGCATAGATATTTAAGCTGTTGCCTGCTTTGTGAATCATCTTAATTAAATCAAACAAATATTTTCATTACCTTTAAAAAACAAAGTGTTTTCACAATAAACATTTTGAAAAGACAGTTTACAACTATGCCTAGAAATGTATCAGGGCTATAATTCTTGCACTGCTGGTGCCAGAGACAGCAGGGCTTTGGAAGCTCTACTGAAAGGCATTTCAAGAATGTGTGTGCAGTGAGTGACTCCCTTAAGGCCTACTCCATAAGGGAGCAACACCATTCTACCACTCTCTATGCTAATTGTTCACACTTGTGTATGTTATTATATTCTATTCCAGAAGTGATAGAAAGATGAAGTCTTTAATTATTCATGGTTCCTTCACACTGTGGCCAGACTGACAAAAATAGACCAGATCACACAACTGTACCATCAGATCTACTTTGTTATAAAGTGGTATTCTAACACTCTCTAAAGGACCCCTGGGAGGAGTAGGGCATAGGAACATACATGAGGGTGGATCAGCAACAGTCTGGGCCTGGGAGTTGATTTGATGATGGACAGAAGCGTACTGGGATTAAAGGACAGTGTTTGGTCTAGTACACATGTGTGCAGACAGAGAAATGTGCTTCTACAGCCATGTCTCAAAGGCATACAATGTCATTGGGCATTCCTATCACACATTTCAGCAAGGAGAAAGCCATTATAATCAAAAACACGGTTCAAGGATACAGCTCCCATTCCCAATAGTGAGCTACTGCATTGACACCATGATGTCCCCTTCTATACGCAGACACAAACACATACACACCACCAGCAGCATTGGGTTTAACATAATCCAGACATAATGGTTCTACCCAGTGCCTCATTTGAAAACCTAAAGCGGGATGATAGGATGTGAATATTTTCTGCAAATTTACCTCAGAATTACCTGTGCAACAGGGTCACTTATCCATTAAGTCAAACAAATACTTGCTGCCTTTTGCTAGCGCAAGCACTTTACTTTTCCATCTCTTGTACAAGGGTAGTGACAAGATAGAAATGGGGGGTGGGTGGGCAAGCATAGATTTCAGCCATATAAAAGAGCCTTCGAACCTTAATTGGTTCACACTAGCTTTGTGTAAAGAATATGATGTTAAATAGTCAGGGAGGTAAAAAGCTTATGCTATGGTCTTGCCTGTCCTTTGTTCAGTAATGGCTAAATATTTAATGTTCTGGGGGTCCTGAGATAAAAGGTAACATGTTGTCAGTATCACTGGAATAACTTCAAAGGGTGTAAATTATGCATTTCCTTTAGCTTTACAAAAAAGAAATCAAAGAAGGTAATGATGATTAAAGTTTGGAGGGCTACATACGCAATGGCGCCAAAGGAAAAGAAAGAGCTGAAGGGTCCTGGTGTGGAAAGGTTAATCTATTTTGATTGTGCTTTATCTTATTAGACCTTCATTGTTTTAATTCAATCTGTTCCGCCATTCGTATATGGTGCAGGAGTTATTGAGATGGAGATTTACAAAGCAGGAAGGCAGGAGGCCATTAAATCACACAAGCAATTAAAAGAACAACATGACTTTGATGAGCACTCCTACTAAAGTGGGCCACGGTGAGCTGGCCGTGAAAGTCGAGCTGTTAACTGTGGTTTTAATTGAAGTTGAATTGGTGCTGGGTTTAAGTGTAGCTCCACATCAGGGGCATTGAAATCTGAGGGATGAGGAAGGAGCAGCGAAGGCTCATCATACCTCCACCAATTCACCATGAACTGACATATGGTGATCATTACAAACCTTTCAGCTCCCATGCTCACGTTCAACTCTAAATAATGGCCTCTGCAATTTACTGTTTAAAATTACAGGACAAGCCAACTGGTCAAAGTTTGGATGACCTTACCCATAAAAATCTTGACTACACTCTTGCGTTCACCTTGAGGTATAAAGACTTAGTTGTTTATATACAAAAGTTTGTGGATGCCTGACAATCACCCCCATATGTGCTCGTTGAACATCCCATTCCAAAGTTAGTCCTTCCTTTGCTGCTTTAACAGCCCCCGCTCTTCTGGGAAGGCTTTCCATTAGATTATGTTCCGTGGCTGTGAGAATTTCTGCCCATTCACCCACGAGAGCATTAGTGAGGTCAGGCACTGATGTCAGGTGAGGGGAGCCTGGTGCACAGTCTGCATTCCAGTTCATCCCAAAGGTGTTCAGTGGGGTTGGGGTCAGGGCTCTTTGCAGTCCACTCAAGTTCTTCTGCTCCAGCCTTGCTAAACTACGTCTTCGTGCTCACTTTGTGCACGGGGGCATTGTCATGCTGGAACATATTTGGGCCCCTTAGTTTCAGTGAAGGGAACTCTTACTTCTACAGCATACAAAGACATTCTAGACAATTGTGTGCTTTCAACTTTGTGGCAACAGTTTGAGAAAGGCCCACATATGGGTGTGATGGTCAGGTGTTCTCATAATTTCAGCCATATAGTGTATCTTTCACTGAGCTTCTTTCATGAGTCCTCATGTACAATTGTAGACAGTGTTTCATAAAGATTAAAATACATCACAGAGCAAGCATGAGTCTTCTTACAGACAGCTATTCTATCATTCAGTTAACACATGCTCCAGATGTTCATAAGCATCCCAGCACCGCAAAAACTCACACATATTTCTAGAAGAAGCTGAGAGTTCAAACTAAGAACCTGCATATGCCAGAACATGAAGCTCCACTGCCAACTCCTGTATATGAAAATGTGAAAGTGAGAAAAAGATAGATAGAACAAATGTGAAGGAAAGAGAAAGTGTGACTTGCAGGTTATGAGTGTGTGCTCGTGCACTGGAGGTCTCCAGTGTGACGTTAGGTACTATGATCCTGTAGTATCTATCAGCGCTCCATAAAGAAAGTCACCACCATTAGCATGGTGTCAAGTGGCCCTAATAGTCCGATTTCATTAGAGTCAATGGCGGTGAGAGGAGCCATTTGGAAAAGTCAGACAGCCAGCGCAGCGCCATCCTGCTGTAAATTGCAGACTGGAGCTACTCCGTCAATGGAGCCACACGCAGGACACGGTGAGAAGATGGGCCATTTGACCTAGCATGAAATTCCCTCCCCACCTATAATCAGGAACCCACACAGCACTTTGTGGACCACTCTGTCTCATTTTGATGATGTCATTTCAAGACAGCCCTCAATACTAGGTGAGACGTGACACACTGCAGAAGCAGTGGGGTGAAATACTAAATTACTCTGCTATTTCATTACCCTTTTGGCTGAACATAAGGCTATGGATGATAGCACAGTGACATATTAGTTCACAATTAAGAAAGGGAAAAAAACTACATCAGCAAAAACAAATATAAATCCTAGAAAATAAATCCTGGATGGGGTATCCAGGACAATAAGTAGAAGATAAGGGTACATATAATAAACACACAAATTTGTGTAATAGTAAATAAGTCACTGAAGATACTTATACATGTACTTCTTCTGTTTAGATTAGTAAACTATTTCTATCCAACAATTGACAAAGCTCTGTCTGTTGTTCATCCCATTGATCAAACTTGTTTGAATGTCGATGGGCTGTGTGCAAATATATGTGACAAAGTGCGTGTGAATGGCTTTGTGCTCTGCTCGAGTATATTGACTGGCTGCTGTATAGACAGAAGCAGAGACAGATGCTCCTCTAATGTAATAGTTCCCCTGACATAATCAGAGAAATGAGTAAGTTCAAGTAAGAAAAATGAACCATACAGAGCAACTCAGCTCTTCAACCACACAGAGTTTCTTAGGCAGACAGGTAGAGTAGCATTCTGACTCGGTATACGCACCAAAATCTCCATTCTAATAAGGGTAAAAAGAACTAATGGATCAAGAATCATCTGTGGAAAAATTATTAAGAATAATTGTTACAGGGAAACAAAAATAAAATTAAGCAAATGAGGGCAGGAGACATGAACAGAATGCAGTACGTGTGTAACAGCAGGCACAGAACAGCTTTAAAGAAAGGGCTTTCTGGAGAAGCACGCCCTCTCATCTCCTCATCTACCTCTGTACAGATTATTTCTATGCAAATGCTGGCAGGCAATGAATTAAATCCAAAACCGTTTGTAAATTCCAGTGAATTCCAATTTCGATTCAAGTGAAAACTGCACAAGTCTGCAGCCAGGCAACGTGCCACAGCATAAATATTCACCTTTATTTACTGTGCACCACAAAAAGATACAGCTCCATGTGAGTGTCTATAAATGAGTAAAACATGCAAAGATCATAAATAAGATTTATACAATTAAATAGAGCTTTGCAAATGCATATAATACTGTATATATCAGCTTAGCAGTCCAGTTTTCATCTGCTCAAAAACAAACAATGCTTTATTAAACAGAGCAGATTCATTACTGCAAGATATCTGGTTATGGCCTTTGGTACTTTCATTTTTCCTTCCGATTTTAATCTGGAGCCTGTATACAGCTTTGATTTTTATAACCCTTTTTTCCCCAGAATTGACCATTCTGTAAGTGGACCCATATTATCACTAAATGGCACAGTAATTAGTAGCACATTCCATTACATAATTTTCTACATTTATCTATAAGAATGAAAAAAGTGAAGAACAGAGAAACAGTCTCTTGCTAGGTCTGTTTTACATGAATAAACCGGGGCTGTAAGACATTTATTTAAATATGCAGTGTGATTAGACACATGATTAAATCAGAGAGATGTCAGATGTACGGCAAAAATGGAAATGTCCGGACCTGTTTAAATATGCATCAAACATGATCTTAAATCACCACTAACGTCAAAGCGCTTTCATTTTTATAAATAGAGGATTTTTCATGAAGTGTGTGTGTGTGTGTGTGTGTGTGTGAGAGGGAGAGAGAGAGGATTTTGACAGAGTTGATTTTGATTATTATGTTAGTACTCTGCTTCATTACCAACATGAAACAAATCTTTCACATCATTTTGAAAGATAAAAGGTAACAAATAACTACAATTACCACGGCAAGAAACAGTCATCTTCATCATAATCATGTTGTACTGTATCTCATTAAAAAAACACCCTTTGTGTTTGGTTAAGAAAAAACATAATAAAAAAATAAAGCGAATAAGTTTAGTGAAGGTGGCTTGTGGTTTTGCCGTGCTGTGCAGGTGTGTGTGCTTTGTGAGGGAGGAGACTGCAGATGTACAGAATTAAGTGCCAACTCAAAGAAAACTACTTCCGTAAGCACTCGCAAAGTCAAATGTTGCATCATTTGTGTCTGCCACAAAAGATCTGAGCACTTTTTTTTCTAAAAAATGCTAAAGTGTACACATGCATGTACAATAACTGTGGCACGCTCGAGTGGGCAAGCAGGTCAAGCGCTCAGGGTGAGCGCAGATTGAGAACCTGCTGCCTGGCCGTGGCACAAAAGTCACAAGGCAGAGGGATGCGCCAGATAGAGGTAACTGCTTTAACACACAAAATATACAGCGAAATGTGATGTTGCTGAATTGGTACCTTCAGATTAAAAAAAGTCTTCATCATTTTATCATAATGTACCAATATAAAGAAATCACAACAAGCAGACTTTTATATTAAAGGCAATCAAAATGACTGGCATTTCAAATTAATCAAAAGTGACAGACATTTTCTGGTACAATTCAAGGAATAAGAAAAACAGCAAAGCGTGCAGTGATTCTCAAGGCACAGACACATACCTCATGCCCTTTTTAAAATACCAAAATTAATTTTATAGACCCAAGTAATACCCCCCATAAAGCATTTAACACGGTATGCTTGCTTTTTCCAAACTTCCAACAAAGAAATGCATTGCAAGCTTTCCTGCTGAATTAATCTTTGCCACAACAATCTTAAAAAAAAAACATAATATAAGTAAACCAGAGCAACAAAACAAAGAGTAGATGGACTAGCTTCAGAAACCATTTCAAGAGTCTCGCAATCAGTCAGTAAAATTTTGCAAGGGGAATTTCTAAAATACACAGCCGGTGCTTGGTGGCACAATAGAATTTGTTTGTCATTTGCATATGTATAGCATAAACACTGAGAGGAAGGACAGGGCTGGTTTTCAAAAGAAATCAAACACACAAATAGTAAAAAGAATCAAGAGAAAGAGGAAAGGGAGAGGGGAGAAGAATCCTCTGTAAACTATGAGCATTGTATACATGTTCAAGAGAAGTAATAAGCTATGCAAATCTCTCCTTCTCTCTCACTCGCTTTCTCTCTTTGTCACAAACATCCACACACTGACTTCCTCGACTAAATTGATTTCTGGTTTTATGGTGGAAGATTAGAGACAAGAGTTGAATAAAGCACAGGAAAAAAGATGTTTGGTTTTCAAAGCTCCAAGTTTAATATTAAACTGTGTAATAATTTAGACAACACACGATTTCCTTTCCTCTGTCTGTCTTAGCACCTTGAAGCCACACTACTGTATTGTTTAATTTTGAGAATGTGTGTGTGTGTGTGGTTCGAGGGCCAGAGGTGATGGCAGCTTTGACAGCTATACCTGTCACTCTAAAGGAACACCAGATAACCTTCTGTCCTAACAGAGTCCTTTCAATAGTCTTCCATTTTCTCTTCTCTAACACACACTCATGCTTTTATAGACGTGCGAAAGAGGGAGAAATCCTCTCCTCCATTCAGCAGTGCATAGTCACACTGCGTTGTGCCTCAAACACATGAAAAGCAATTAAATTGATTCTTTTTCACCTTTTTTTTCCTATTTTCTCCCGACCAAGTCTGGGCAGAGTGAGTATTCAAGCCCAATCTAACCTTCGTTTGTGTACTTCCTATCTGGAAGAGGAGCTCTAAAAGAGGAGGTAAAAGGATCTTTATCAGTGTGTGAATTAATGCTCAAAGTCCTCCATTTGGAAAGTATATAAGGCCAATCCATTAAAAAGGGCTGAAAAAGGGGCCTGGCAAAGGGACACCTTGAAAATGAAGAGAGGACCTTGCAGCTCCACGTGGAAACTCCCTACTGCTGAACCAGCAGTCTTCAGGGTGAGAGAGAGAGAGAGAGAGAGAGAGGGAGAGAAAGAGAGAGAGAGAGAGAGAGAGAATGACAGAGAGAGAGAGAGAGAGAGAGAGAGAATGAGAAAGAAAGATCACAATCACACTAGCACAGAACTGAACAATTATCTCCTAAGTAAAGGTCATTTGCGTCAGTGTAACAGTAAAACTGGGGGATGAACTCACCACTGATATTTACTGAGTACTTGCATGATATTTCATGGATGGCCAAAAAAAGGGGTACAATATTTTTTTTCTTATCAAATGTAGTGTATATACAGTATATATATATATGTGTGTGTGTGTGTGTGTGTGTGTGTGCACACAGTATATATAGTTTTAGGACATTTTATTGTGTTACAGATTAAGAGTTTTAATGACAAATTGAAAACATGTTTAGAAATTTTTGCAAAGTTATTAAAAATCAAAAATTGAAATCTCTCATTTAGATAAATATTCAGACCCTTTATTCAGTACTTTGTAGAAGCACCTATGGCAGCAGTTACAGCTTTGTGACTTGTTGGGTAAGCCTCTACAGGCTTTGCACACATGGATTTGGGCAAATTTTCCCATTCTCAAGCTCAATCAGACTCAATGGGGTATACTCACTGCCTAATTTATTAGGAACATCTGCACACTGAATCCAATCAGCCAAACTGCACAGGTTAATTTTCAACTGTCCAGTTCTGAGGAGCCTGTGACTACTGTAGCCTCAGATTCAGGTTCCTGGAGTCAAGACAAGTCAAATCAATTGGTTTTAGTCTCATCTCAACCATATTCAACTAATTAATACACAGTGAAATGAGACAACGTTCCTCCAGGACCATGGTGCTACGTAAAACAACACATTACTACATAAAGTGCATGTGCAAACATGTTTAAACAGCACAAGACAGTACAATGACTACCAAAACAGGACAACAGGCGCAGTAAGATACAGTGCAGCGCCGACTAGTACACAGTTCTAGTAAGAAAGTGAATAAGATATAACAGTAGTTGCTGTAAATGTAAACATAACATGCTAGGATATATTATTCAGCAGATAAGCTTATACTATATATGGATATAGCAGTTATTGTAGTAGCAGCCAGGTAGAGAGTATAAGTAGTGACAAAAAATTATATACAATATTTTATAAATACTGTAGCAGCAAAAATGCAGGTAGTAAATAAATACAGAGATGTGCAAAACTTGCGAAGAGAGTGGGATGGTGCTCAGTTGAGTATGTGTGTTGTCACATGATTGTGTTGCTGCCACATGATTGGCTGATTGCATAACTGTATGAACGTGCAGGTGTTCCTATTAAAGTTGCCAGTGAGTGTATTATATGTACATAAAAGAACATATTTTTAATATATTGTTTTGTTGTTAATTACTGCGCTTTGTGTACATTCGAAAAATAGAACACACATGAACATACACACAGAGAGAAACAGAAAGGTTTTCTTTCTCCGTGGTTCATTAATCTTGCTGTAAGGCCTGTCCTCAGTGGGGTTAGCCCAGGTGAGTGAGGAATGGCTGGGGCAGGAGCTGAGGCGAGTCCTGAGTCTGATGGAGGCCTGCACGAGCAATACCTAGGGGCAGAGGGTCACAGGCTGGGTCAGGCCTGAGCGCCCCGTTGGGGGAAAATGAAAAAGAAGCCTGGCCCAGACAAGGCAGGATTAAGCTAGGAGGCTAAATTAAGAGGCACTGAAACACACATCACCAGGAGCACGAGCCTGACAGGATGATGTAAAAGGGAGTTAAAGCATATACGTGACCTTCAGAAGACCTCTTAAAACCCACTGACCAGAGAGTGTAAGACAGCACAAAAAGACACTTTTGCAGTTAAAAATGTTTTAAAGTAGACAACACTTACATACTCAAGGAACTGGCCACTGTACATTCATTGAGCCATATTTCATTCTGTGTGTGGGACACCATTCAGTTGTGACCTCACCATTATCAAGGGCAAAACAGGCAAAGAGAGTGAGACAAAAGGAGAGAGTCTCCCCCAGGTAGCTCAAGTTTTTCACGCTTAGCTTCTCTCTTTCGCTACAGAACAACGAGCGTCTCTGTCTTTTTGTCTTCCATAGTTCATCCTTCGTTCAAAGCTGTACTCCTGGAGCCTCTCACACTCAACCAGACTCCCGTCATTCTATTCACTTCTTCTCCAATTAAAAGTGCTCAAAGACTGATCCCTCCTTGTATTTCTTGTTCTTCTCATATTTAGTTTTCCGTTTTTTGTTGTCTAAAAGGCTATACATTATTTTCTATGTTGGGACGGAGTGAGAACAGTTGGACAACAGGGACTGGACATGTCTCCCGGGCTCTCATGGAGGGGAAAAAAAGAAGCATGGTGTCAGTGTATGCACTAGAGAGCAGAGGATCGTACGCAATAGGAGTGATTTTCATTCACTGCACTCTCTCACACAGTAACCAAATGTGACATATTATAACATATTTTGGCTCTTAGTAATTATAAATAGTTGCAACTTCTTTTTGAAAAACTAGAAGAGTCAAAATATTTTCTTTTGTGAGGACTGGGTGAGTGTGAGGACATATGGTGCTACTCTATCACTGTGTTGCTATTTAGTCCTCTCTGGTCTACACAAAGGACTAAAAACATGGCCACGTGTACGGCTGGGCGATATGACGATATAATATTGATACTGTAATAAATTGTCATAATACACTTTTCTGAGATATCATGGATATTGTAATATCTTTTTTATTTGAAATCATTTTAAATAATTATAAACTGACTGGGAGCAAAATTTAGTACTTCATCTTTATAATTGTAAAATGTTAAAATTTTCACAGTTTTTTAAAAATGTTTTCTCCTTTCAGTGTTAAATATTTGTATTTTTTTAATTAATAAAACTGCTATTTTCAAAAATACAAAAATAAAAATACATCTGTATTGCTACTAGTACGGTATTGCAAACCAATATATTGTGATACATACAGTGTATCATAAAAACGTCTCTGTGATATTTCTGTCATATTGCCCACTCCTAATGCACACTGTAGAAATATGGAGATAGGAGCAGTGTGGAGTTTAAAGGGATGACAAATCACCCCCTTAATCTAAGTGCAATCACTCTTGCACTCTAGTACAGTATGCACTTTGTAACAAGTGTACACTTCACCAGATAGACGCTGTCTCCTGCCATGGTTTCAGCACGGCAGCACAGGAGAGTGAGGCAAAGTGATAAATGGCAAGAACAAGCAAGAGAGTGCATTACAGCCGGTTACATCTTTTTCTTTATGCTCCTTTTTCTGTTCCCTCGAGATGCATGGACACACTCCTCACTAATACACTCCTCATACACTGTTTATCTTCCTTACCATACCAATCGGAGAGGGTTTAGGTGTCTCAAAGCCACATGTTTTACGTATATTACTTATACTACAGACACACAGAGGGAGATAATCTTCTGATCACCAACACAAGGAAGCATATGCATCTGTGTGCACTGACATGCTCATATACACACATTCTTCCTCTCTACAATCACACTTCTTTACTATAGAGAAAGTGTTAAAGATGTTTTGAAAAGACTCTTTAGGACTTCAGTAACGCACCAATCGAAAAAAATTACACAGCCATAGTACAGAAGGAAACATACTTCAACCCAGGTTAGTAAGTAATAAAATGTTCATACATACACACACGCACACACGCACGCACGCTAAAGAGCACTTCCTCTCTTGTGCATATGCTGTTTGAAGAATCAAATCCTCCTCATTACAGCACGTGTGTGTGTCTTAGGCCAGGATATCCCACTCTCGCTGCATCATACTGACTGTGCTGCTCATGTCTTATGCATGAGGGCACGTCTGCGGACAGCTGCAGAGCGGTCCAGAGCCCTACACACTTTCATATTCTAATGCGTAGAACGGAGAAGGGGAAATTGCATTTCTAAAGCTCCTGTACTACAGGGCATTGGGCCCAATGCAGCCAAAACATAAACATGCTCGCTGGTCAAAGCTCCACCGCCACAGAGCTGAAATAACATACATACAAAATAGTGGGTTAAATAGGACAGCATGGCAGACTTTGAGTGGGATAAAAGCTTGCTGAGGACAGCAATAAAATAAAGCAAAAGGGATTTCAGACATATTGAAAGAGGCTGGGAGGGAAAGAGGTAAGGGAGGGGATACAAGAAACATCACAAAACAACAAGTCTGGACTGACCATTGTCATTTAACAAATTATACAAAAGTCTGTTATACACTGTACAACCAAAAGTTTGTGGACACCTGACCATCACACCCATATGTGCTTTTTGAACATCCCTTTCCACATTTAGTCACCTTAACTGTTATAAAGGGGCAATGGAAGCTCAGTGGTTAAGATGGTGGACTACTGATCAGAAGATAGAGAGTTCAATCCCAGCACCAACAAGCTGCCACTGTGGGCCCTTGAGTAAGGCCCTTAACCCTCAGCTGCTCAGTTGTATAAATGAGCTAAAATGCAAGTCACTCTGGATAAGGGCCAAATGCCATAAAAGAAATGTAAATAATAACCTCCACTCTTCTGGGAAGGCTTTCCACTAGAAGTGTGGCTGTAGGGATTTGTGCTCATTCAGCCACAAGAGCATTAGTGAGGTCAGGCACTGAGGAGTTCTTGCTCATCCCAAAGGTGTTCAGTGGGGTTGAGGTCCTCATGGATCTCGCCTTGTGCACAGGGGTGCTCCAACAGGCTTGGGCTTAGTTCCAGTGAAGAGAAATTGTAATACAACAGCAGACAATGACATACTAAACAATTGTGTGCTTCCAACTTTGTGGTAACAGTTTGGGGGAAGAACCACATATGGGTGTGATGGTAAGGTGTATGATAACATCATATTTCTTTCACCAAATCTGTATAATTTCACAGACCTGAGATTGCTGCACCAAGCTGTGTCGAGTCATTAACCACACTTTAATAAATACAAAAATTTAATGTATTAGAACGGATGACATAAGACATGCATTCATTATTATTCAACCAGGAGCTAACTGTAATATAGCATTGAGTAATATTATACCCTACAATGTTTTATAGTGAATGCCTAGATCCAGAGCAAACTACAAAAACTACACATAACTACACAACTTCACATAGATGCTTGAAACAAAGTTCATTTCTTTGCTTCATTTTGCTTTCTTTGCTTTACATCATGACTGCGATGACCTAGCCATGATGTTATATGTGATAACACAATCTCAGTTAGTGCCTGTCTTCATCACTTAAGAGTCTGTATATGTGGAACACTGGTAAAACAAGGTAAGGACTTTATGTCTTATTGTGGATCATGGCTTATATATTTTATCAAATCTTACAAGGCAAATGAATGTGTGCTTAACATCTTCACATTGCACTTAACTGCACTGACCCTGCACACACTCTATCTCCTGCTGTCAGTATGCTTCATGATTAGGCAAAATGCCTAAAACAACACTGAAACTGTCACAATAAAATAATATCTACACCCCTGGGCAAAAAAATGGGCCAAGACCAAACTGGCAAAATATTAAACTTTTATTGGGCTTAACAACAAATCACTGGTCAGGAAATTGGCCTTTATTAGAATTAGAATTAGGAAATGATTTAAATGATTTAAATGCTTAAGCCTTGTGGCCCTTGATGGGCTGCATCAGGTGTGGCAGATAACCAAATAATGACTAATCTTTTAAGAAAAAAAAACATCCCAGAAGATATTTTTGGAAAATTTTATACACCCAGATGTGTTAGTTTGATTTTACCTTTTCGTACAATTTCCCTGTTTCTAGGTTTCCCCCACACAGTTCACTGCAGCAAAATTAAACGAGCAAATGGTGGCACAGGAGGTCTCAGGAGTGCATTTGTTTAATTCTTGCTATTTTTCTGACCAATGATTTGTTGTAAAAGCTTAATATTTTAGCCCATTTGGGCTTGGCCCATTTTTTTGCCTAGGAGTGTATATGTATGTAGATAAACATTCTGCTAGTTCTGACAGAAGGCTAATGTATAGCGCTGCTTAAAAGGCTAGTTTAAAAAGCCTATGCTCATCTCCTGAATGTTAGTAATCAACTATTTTTGGGTGATTGTGAATACTCTTATGATCTATAGTAATACTTAAAATGATCTATAGTAATACTTGAAAAAATTCACAGGAACGCCATCAAACAAGGGATCGATGCTCAGAGCTACAGACAGACAAACACCTGCATAGTCTGAGACCAGTACAGATCCTCAGGGAAGACTATAACTACTACAACCTGCACTGTCTAGCTAAGTTACTCAGAAAATCAGGCAGGAGGAAGAGACGCATTAGCTAAAAACAATGTTACAAAACCACCAAACTCTTTCATTTGCATCATTTCATTAATTGAAAAATTGAAAAATGACACAGTTTATTCCTGTGAGCCATGAAGGATAAAAACAGAAACTGAAGTAAAGAATGGAGATTATAGCGGACAACTGTATCTCTTTCAGCATGCTGTGAGACAACACACCATTTTTTTTTTTTTTTTTACAAAAATATTAAATTTGGACAAAAAAATTATCTATTTAGTTTATGTGTAAATGGAACTAGGTGGCAGATGCAATATAAAAATATAGAGATAAAGTTTATTATATATATATTTTTCAATTTATCTTTCAGCTGTAAGAGGCAAACATGCAAGGATTAACACTAGATTATCTTTTACATTTCTGTCTAAACCAAAAGAAAGCCATAAACCCGTTCTGGTCTGTACTGCTGCTGCTGCAGAGTTCATTGTTCATATTAGCAAAAACAAACCTTTTAGACACATCGTGATAAACACAACTAATAAATTCTAAATGCCCAATTTTGTGGAATCATCTACATAAATGTTGCTGCCCATCTTTCCTCTCCATCGTGTATTCAGTGTAACACTGAGCACTACTGCTCTGTTCCTGCATTTCTAAAGAGGGGAACTATATTCCGCCCACGTTACAAAGGTCCATTATTGTAGTATCATATCACAGTAGGAATACAGTGTCAATAAAAGCAGACAGAGAGACTTATTCTCCTAGATAAATCCCTGCAATGGGAAATGATCTGCCTCTCCACAACACTGAGGTGAGTGCCAGAATAGAGGAGGGGAAAAAAACAACAGAGAAAGATCACAGAGTCGTTTATTTAACCTCTTGCGCATTCAGCGCTTAACTGCACCTTATACACAGATATATTAATATGGTATTATGCACAATAACAGTTTTATGGATTTTAAATGGCCATCATTTACCAACACTGCGCAGCTATCACATGGAAGGACAATTTTATAACCCCTAAATGTAAATCTTTCTCTTTTTCCCCATCATCTGGTAGGAGGTACAAAACATTAGAGACGTTTTATTGACGCACAAGTCTGACAGATGGATATGAATGATATCAAACAGAAAAAATCTTTAATGATGAAAAGATTTGCAACTAAAATCAATGATCAGTCTCACAGTAGGTTCATGTGGCATTATGGAAATGTATTTAGTGACTTGAGAGCGGCACACATATAAATAACCTGATTATATTCCCCTATGGGTTCATTTACAATGTTTCTGAAGACACAGAGGGACAGGGTAGACAACGTATGTGGGCAAAAATTAAATACCAACTTTTTTTAAATGACAGTGTTTTGCATTGTTTTACATTGTAGAAATTCATATAGCAGAAAAAAAGTACAGAAGTGACTACTCTTTTACCTTCACTAAGAAATCCAGATTCAATTAATATGCAAATTTAAAATATTCCCAATCCTACACACATCTACCCTCTTACCTGTGTAAACAAGTTTCACGTGTGGAATGCGTATATATTTTATGAAGCAAGAACAAATCAACTCCAATGAGATTTTCAGTTTTTTTCTGAAAAACAACTGCAGTGCCATTTTTCACGCTTTGGCAAGTCTGCACACTCAAAATTTCCAAAAAGGATTTGATCATGACAAAAGATGTCCTATTAATTAAGGTGACTTTAAATAGCTTTTTAAAATAGGTTTATTTTAGGAAATCCCAAAAACTCTTCCTAGACTTTTAGCTGGTTTGGCTTCAGATTTTGTGAAATCCCTTTGTTTTGGGTGACAATTGAGTTGAACTGTACAAGATTTCTATATTAACTGATCACTGCAGATTATTAAAAACCGGTTTCAAGCAGTAAACACAATGGTGGCATATAAAAACGTGAATTACTGAATCCATGGAGATGATTCAATATGCATAAGACAGAATACTACATGTACAAGGTGAATAGGTTGACAAAAAAGGTACAAGGACGAGTAGAATTGAGAGAAAAAATACAAGGCAATGTAAATGAAAGAAAAAAATGAAATTACATTTTTTGTGTTGTATGTCTACACAGAATTGGCGTAAAATATCAGCCTTACTCATATATTCAAACAAGGCAACTTTATATCAGCGCTACAGAACAAAGGAGTCTACACATCCTACATTATCCATTTGGCTCCATTTTAGGAGCAAACAAATCAATTCTCTCAAGAGCTTAATACCTCTGAAGGTAGAACAAGCCAAAGTGCTGGCCAGAATCAAGAAAGTATCCATTATTTCCCCAAAACAATAGCACGCTATCAGCACTGGACTTGTGGTAATTACATCATTAGCTAATTTCTCCCGGCGGGACACAGACACTGCGTTTGATGGAGACAATTTGACCGAGGAGGAAAGAAAGAAAAATCAACAGCTAAGCACAGACTATCTCCGCTACTGTCTGATCAATTAGCACGATGAAAACACAATGGATTTTACATTACCAGTCTAGCACTTGCTATTGGTTTACTTAATGTTTTGTTGGATGATATTCTCTGCACTCGGCTGATGGGACGGTGAAGAATCAATGAGAGAGAGATGGTCTCACCCAGTACTCAGAGAAGACTCAATCAGCCAGGACTAATAAGACACGCACATATGCGTACACACACACACACACACACACACACACACACACACACGTCTGTCTTACTTTCCTGAGGACCTTGAATTTCTTTCTTTCTTTCTTTCTTTCGTTCTTTCTTTTTGTTATTTACTTAACATAATGTTAATTATTTTTCTTATATTAAATTACTTATTTATATTAGAAATGTATTATTATTTTTAATAAGTGTTAATTAATACCATGCCTACACCTAAATTCTATATCCACTCCAACCATAACCTCAGTTTTTTAAAATAAAATCTGCAGATTTGCAAAAAAAAAAACAAACCTGTGTTCCTCACTGGGTTAAGATAAACGTCCCCACAATGTCACATATTCCAGTCCTTGTGGGAAAATTTGGTCCCCACCAATATATAAAAACATGCTCACACACACACAAACACAAACACAAAGGTGAAAAACTAGCCTTTCTGACTCTTTAAACTCCTTCTTCTTGCATTTTCTCACATTTTCTCCACACAGCACAAAGCTCTTATGGAATTTATAAATGTGCATTGTTGTGTGTGTGCCCACCTATCTCTGATCCATAAGCACAGAGACAGCTGTGCTAAACCATCTCCTCTCTAAATGAGAGGAAATCCCTGACAGAGAAGGTAAAACGTCAAAGAAAGGAAACATCAACAGCCATAAACCCTACATTAAAATACAAAAACATGCAATCAGGTAAACCCTGGGAATTCCCCACTTCATTCACGCAAGGCTTATTTTAGATTAAGGCATTTAATTAGGAAAGACTGTGTGGCTAATAACTGAATATGGTTATATAAAGTCTCTGAAGCAGAGTCGCAGTAAAAGCTGTGCTTAGAGACGATGGAGATTCACTCACACACTCCCTACTCTCCCCCTGCTATTGCTTTTTAAAGTCATGTTACATTTAATACGAGTGGGGGCCATTATTGCTGTGTGACATGGCTCCCACCCCCTCACGGGCCCTGGGTAAAAGAATGCTTTTACATGACAATGAGGCTGACATGTTACAGTCAGAGGATCCATTATCATATGGAGCTGTGTGGAGATGATCAGTCGATGGCAGCCTTCTCCTGGCTACAGGATCAGGATGATAATGCATGTTTATTATGGCCTCTCTGCTGAACATGCACACGCACACACGCACACACACACACCCCTGCATCTTTATAGAATAAAAGCAGCTATGAAAGAGCCACTTGTATTAGTAAAGCACTTTTGCTGTTAAAAAAAAAGTGCCTCTCTCAATCATCATACACATACTCTCTCTCTCTCTCTCTCTCTCTCTCTCTCTCTCTCACACACACACACACACACACACACACATATATATGCACAAACAAACTAAACCTATCTATCACTACTGTAATTAACATGATGGAAAAAGACCGGACTGGCACAACCCCCACTTTGGCAGTGCGGCTAAAAAAAATGTCCATTTGAAAATGACCCAACATACCTTATACTGAATCATCAGATTTATGGCATATTAAAAACCATAGTGAAAGGTGGAAGAGGTGGAAAAGTTAAAACTTGTGTTTCAGCATAGTGCTAAATAGTACACTTACAGCTCTCTGTTTGCAGCTCTGTTCATTTCTACTCAGAGTTCTAAGAATAAACTCAATTTTAGGTCACATACAAACAAGTCTATTACTGTTCTATTAGCAATTTTACAACCAAGAACACTTATATTAGATGTAAACAACTGTATGCACATTTTGCAGTTGAACAGTTGCACAAATGAAACATAATGACATACTTACTCACACACATGTATATATGTATATACATATATATATATATATATATATATATATATATATATATATATATATATATACATACATACATACATACATATATATATATATATAGACATACATACATATATACACACACACACACATTCACATACAATGCCTTGCAAAAGTATTCTGGCCCTGACCAATTTTCTCATATTACTGAATCACAAATGTACATTGAAATTTCATTCTGTTTGAGATTTTATTTTAAAACAATGAAACTCTAAATCAGTTATAGTGAGGTGACATTGGATTTACACTGATCAGCCATAACATTATGACCACTGACAGGTGAAGTGAATAATATTGATTATCTCGTTACAATAGCACCTGTCAAGGGTTAAGATATATTAGGCAGCAAGTGACCAGTCGGTTCTCGAAGTTGATGTGTTGGAAACAGGAAAAATGGGCAAGCGTAAGGATTAGAGAGACTTTGTCAACAGCCAAATTGTGAAGGCTAGATAACTGGGTTAGAGCATCTTTAAACAGCAGATCTTGTGGGGTGTTCCCAGTATGCAGTGGTTAGTACCTACCAAAAGTGGTCCAAGGAAGGACAACCGGTGAACTAGCGACAGGGTCATGGGTGCCCAAGGCTCACTGATGTGCGTGGGGAGTGAAGGCTAGTCCGTCTGGTCTGATCCCACAGAAGAGCTACTGTAGCACAAATTGCTGAAAAGTTAAAGCTGGCTATGATAGAAAGGTGTCAGAACACACAGTGCATCGCAGCCACAGACCTGTCAGAGTCCCCATGCTGACCTCTGTCCATCGCGGAAAGTACCTACAATGGGCAGATGAGCATCAGAACTAGACCACGGAGCAATGGAAGAAGGTGGCCTGGTCCGATAAATCACATCTTCTTTTACATCATGTGGAAGGCCAGGTGCATGAGCATCGCTTACCTGGGGAAGAGATGGCATCAGCATGCACTATGGGAAGAACGCAAGCTGGCGGAGGCAGTGTGATGCTCTGGGCAATGTTCTGCTGGGAAACTTTGAGTCCTGGTATTCATGTGGATGCTATTTTGACACGTACCACCTACCTAAACATTGTTGCAGACCAGGTACACCCCTTCATGGCAATGGTATTCCCTAATGGAAGTGACCTCTTTCGGCAGGATAATGCGCCCTGCCACACTGTAAAAATTGTTCAGGAATGGTTCGAGGAACATGACAAAGAGTTCAAGGTGTTGACTTGGCCTCCAAATTCCCCAGATCTCAATCTAATTGAACATCTGTGGGGTGTGCTGGCCATCAAGTCCGATCCATGGAGGCCCCACCTCGCTACTTACATGACTTAAAGTATCTGCTGTTAACGTCTTTGTGCCAGATACCACAGCACACCTTCAGGGACCTTGTGGAGTCCATGCCTCGACGGGTCAGGGCTGTTTTGGCAGCAAAAGGGGGCCCAACACAATATTAGGCAGGTGGTCATAATGTTATGGCTGATCGGTGTATGTTGCGAAATATTGTTATGAAAAATAAAGAACTGAAATAACTTGCATACATAAGTATTCAAACCCCACACATTAATACTTGGTAGAGCCACCTTTTTATGTATGTACTATCTTTGCACACAGCGTTGGAGTAATTTTGGCCTGTTCGTCTTGGCAGATTTGCTCCAGGTTGTTCAGGTTGGTTTGGTGATGCCTGTGGACTGTGGTTTTCAAATAGTGTCACAGATTCTCAATGGGATTGAGATCAGGACTTTGACTGGGCCACTGTAGGACATTTATCTTTTGTTCTTGAGCCACTCCAGTGTTGCTTTGGCCTTGTGCTTGGGATTATTGTCCTGCCGAAAGGTGAAGTTCCTCCCAAGCTTCAGTTTTTTTTTTAGCATACTGAAGCAGGTGCTCTTGCAGTATTTCCCTATATTTTCCATTATTATTATCCATTCTTCCTTCAATCTTATCAAGATGCCTGGTCTCTGCTGATGAGAATCCCCACAGAATGATGCTGCAACCACCATACTTCACTGTAGGGATGGTGTGCCTTGAGGCATGGGAAGTTTTAGGTTTGCGTCAGACATAGCACTTTGAGTTTTGGCCAAAAAGCTCTATCTTGGTCTTATCTGACCACAAACCCTTTTCCCACATCGCAGCTGGGTCACGCTCATGCTTTCTGGCAAACTCCATACATGCTTTCAGATGGTACTTTTTGAGTAACGGCTTCTTTCTTGCCACCCTCCCATACAAACAAGTGTTATGCAGGGCTCTTGATATGGTTGACTGGTGCACCATTACTCCACTCCCAGCCACTGAACTCTGTAGGTCCTTCAAAGTGATTGTTGGCCTCTTTGTGGCTTCTCTCACAAGCCTTTTCTTTTCTTTCTTTCTTTTTTTTTTTTTTGAGGGGTGGCCTTTTCTTGGCAGTGCCTGGGTGGTGTGATGCAGTTTCCACTTCCTAATTATTGATCCAACTATGCTCACAGGGACATCCAAACACTTGGATATTATATTGTCCTTTCCCTAATCTATGCTTTTGTATTACTTTTTCTCTAACTTCAGCAGAATGCTCTTTGGTCTTCATTTTCCTTCAGATTCATAAGAGTAAATGGTAAAGGTAACTGTGTCCTCATTAGGGTAATTTCTTTAATTGGTGTAAACTGGGAGCTTCCACATCACAGGGGTTGAATACTTATGCAAAAAAGATGAAATTTCAGTGTATCATTTGTAATTCAGTAATATAAGAAAATTGGTCAGGGGTTTAAATACTTTTGGAAGGCACTATACATATACACATTTATATATATATATATATATATATATATATATATATATATATATATATATATATATATATATATATATAATTAAAAGTTCACATACTCTATCTGAGGACAAACATATATTCTATGTGTTTACAACATGCACCTCTGTTCAGCAGGCTGGTATTAGACTTCCTAATTGCCCCTGCTGTGTCTCTGGGAGCCTGGGATGAGGGGCTTGCAGGGCCTAATTGACCCTCTTGGTACTGTGGTGGAGCACTAAACGAAGGCAGGGTAAATAAGAATGAGAGGGATGATTAATAGTGTGGGGTTAGAGGACTGAGCACGGCCCGGAGAAGAGATGACCCAAGCCAGAAACCAGGGAGCATTAAGCCCTCCTTAGTGGACATGGAGTATCCACCCACCCATACAGAGCTCAGAGGCTGGAAGACTGGCCAGGCTGAGTCCGGTTAAAGGTTAGGAGTAAAAGGTGAAGCCTGAAGACTGAAGAAAGTGACCAGAAGGACAGAGAAGTAAGGAAGTATAGAACAGAAGGAAGTATAGAACAGAAGGAAGTGTTACAGAAACACAGGAGATAGCAAACTCAATGGAGTAAAAACAGTTACCACAGTGACAGCAGAGTTAGAGTCAGGAGAGAGAGAGAGAGAGAGAGAGAGAGATTAAAATGACATCATGCTAAATAAAATATGTCTGTCAATGGAGCAAACCAAAACAATAAACTACTGAACGTTACATACATATTACCCACATCCACACCAGCTATTTTGTGTAAAACTGGCAGTTTTTTTGCAACCATGATGAAATATGACAAAATCTATACATGCAGCTTTAATACTAAAATATGATTTAAAAAGAAATTCCTTTCCACACTGTTCAGGTTGTCATATAGATGTTTCTGTAATATTCACTATAAACAGCGATGTTCCAAATCTCTGACTTAGACAAACATTAGAATTGGTGTAATATATCATTAATTCATTTCCTATTTCCATTCATTTCCTGTTCTACACTATTCATTACACATGTATTTATTATCATTATACATTACTCATTATTCATTTGCAAGATAACAATGAATTACCTGATTAAGGCTTTGAAATGATATATTTATATACAAGACCTATACTAGTGGATGTAAGCACTATTAATTTTCTTAGTGCTATTACCTGGAAATTAGTAACAGTATACTAGTAAAGATATTGAAAGTGCCCCATTGTACCTACATGTGGCCAGTGAGAGTATGGTGAATGTAATGGCAGACCACATCCAGGCCTCATCTCACACCTCTCCAGCTCTTAAAAAAGGGGCAGGGCCTCATTTTTCATGCAAACTGTAATTTAGTAAGACTGCCTATTGATTCAGCACGGCTTGTCTCCCAAACAATGCCACTTCAATCAGTGCACTTGGAGGCTGCCCAGCCCGCTGCCAATAGCCGCACGGACTGATTTAAGAGATGGATAAAAAGTAGATACGTCGAATGGTCGCTCAGTGACTAATGGGGCTCCTCTGCTCAAGCTGGGACTATGCATCATGATTTAAGCAAAAGATCTGATGAGAAGATTAGGAAGGGAGGAAGCACGAGGCCATCGGGAATTTCAATACAGGAGGAAGAGGGAGAAGAGCAGAGGAAAGAGAAGAGTGATGTTGTGAAAAGGACAGGAGTAGTTTAAAGTGAGTGACATTGTCCAGCTTAGGTCTGGGAAATTATAGATTTTTCCAGGAATATTTTGAACTTATCTTCTAGTTCTATATGACTTTGCGTGGGAATGCATGAGATTTGCAATGAGCAGGGAGACCTTGGTTTCTCTGACAATAAGACAGTGACACTGTAGACCCTAGAGTAGTGGTAACAAACCGATTTATCCTGCTGCTAAAAACACAGTGCATTAGAAGAGTCACCAACCAATCATTATTGCCAAACTGCAACAGAGAATGGAAGAGACACACTTGCTCATGCTTTAAACTCAGTACAAACAAATGAAATCCATTTGATATGAATTATTACATAACTAAGAGTGAGCTCCCGAGTGGTGCAACACAAATGTGTTTGCCCTATCTTCAGTTCGAATCCTGACGATACCACAGTCATCCGTGGCTGGAGGCCAAGGGAGCAAAACTGGCTCTGCTCTCTGGATGGGAGGGATGGAATACTCTCTCCTGTCAATCACAGCGACACTAGCCAATTGCGGCCACCTGTGAATTCAGGTATGTGAAAGGGGGCAGATAGCGCTTCCCTCAGAGTATATTAAACAAAATGAGCAGCAGGTCAAAAATATGTGGGTGGCTGGCTTCACACTGGAGGAAGCACGTGTTAGCCTTCACCCTGCTTGGCTGGTAGAGGTCTTATGAGCTGGCTGGTGGGTGGGAACTGGCAAAATGGAAGAAATATTAGGAGGGAAAATAGACCTGGATAGACAAATAAAGCATGGATTTACTCCCAAAAGTGTTTTATAAAAAGGTGGGGAATAATATGATTTGGACATCTTATCAGGGCCAGGGTACAATATAAAAGTGTCATATTTAAAAATTCTCAGAGATTTACTCAACAGCAATGTTTACAAAATACATTTTCATTGAATGTTTGCATAAAACTACAGGGAATATGTGATAAGCAGATGTAGGTTTGTCTGCTATTTTATATCCCATTATAATTATATTATAATCATATACCAGCCACTGACATTGTCAAGAGGGAAAATGGATCTTGGCTTTGATTGAAAAGTCGTTTATTCCCTGTAATTTCCTCGTCTTCCCTTGTCCTTAAGCACAATAAATGAGGCTGCACTTGACAGAGCACCCAAATGAGCCCGGTCAAGTCCCTCGCTCAAGGTTAGTGCAGAGACCACAGATAAGCGGAGTGGAGAGGAGAGCCAGCCCAGTCCCCCGTGTCTCTGTTCAGCGCGCACACACACACACACACACACACACACACACACACACACACACACACACACACACACACAGGTGAAGGGATGAAGGAATAGTTTAATTAAACCTGAGAGCATGGTTGTTTTAACAAGATAAAGGGGATAAAACATCACATCATCAGAGTGCTGACAGAGAGACACTTCCAGAAAGAGAGAGAAAAGATATGTTTTTTTATTATTAAATATCTGCCTGAACTTTCTGTGCTGCATATCTTTTACTCTTAATCTCTAGTTATACATAAATTTCACAATATTATTCAGCTTCATCACCATTCTCAGAATCTCACAGCAGTAGATGAAGGCAGCGTGTGTTTCTTTCAAAGCAGCATGGTCTGCATTGCCTAAGCGCTTCAATGTGCTCAGAGGAGAGCACTAACCGCTCAACTCACAGTGCAGTTAGGGCTCACTCTAATGAATCATTACATCACTCCACCAAGGACAGAGAGTGACCCCTACTGTCCAAACCCTCCTCTCTGAGAGTCAGTCAATTTCCCTCACATCTAACCCCATTAATGGGCACATCAAATCAACTTAGATCAAATGTTCAGTACTTTCTTTTTTTTTTTTTTTTTTTAAATCAGAGTGCCACACAGGAGCGCATTTCTTACTAGTCTTGAAAAAGTACTACTAGGGTTCATGGAGCAGGAAATTATATGATAAAAACACCAAATTACAAAAAGATGGCAAGAATTAATCCAATAAAAAACTCCTCACAAAAATCTCTCTCACAATATCACCTCACATATTGAAGTCTAAATCTTAGAAATGATTAAAATATGATTTTACCTTCAGTTAAAAAAATTATCCTTGCCAGATTTAAGCTATCATGTCCCTTGCCATCTACAAATATCTCTGCGCTAGCTGTGAGTTTGCAGTGTTGTTTCGGCCACGTCTCTGATCAGTGGGAGCTGTTGCAGAGCATGTGTGTTTGTAGCACCATTAAAATGAAAAAGTAGCTCTTATGCCGAAGCTGCTGAAACGCCATTAGGAAATGGAGACAGATGCAGAGATGGACACTAAATCAGACAGAGACTAATCTACAGTCCACAGTGTTTGGAAACACTTTCTTTTCTTTTTCCTCTCTTCCCTCTCACACACACAATACCCACACACCCACACACACACAGGGCAGAGGTAAACAGATGTATGAAAATGTATGAAATATTTGAAAAGGGGTAAGTATTTGGAGCAGTTTAGGAAATAATTGGGTGTAAGTTACAAACACATAGCAGTGAAGAGCAAAGAAAGACGAGCGGAACAACACTGTGGAGAAGGGATTAAAACAGAAAACACAGCCTACCAATTTGAAAAATAGCATATAAAGGTATATCAATATAAGTGTGCATATAACAATTGAAAGCAGTGAATTAGATGATAAAAAAATGTTCTGTCCATTTCACATGTTCATGGTGTAACATAGCTTAATATAAAGCAATAGACCTGTGTAACCTTGTAAGCCTGATCAATGCTTATTTTAAATCCCATTGATTAACAGTTGTAATTATTGATTATGTCATGCAGCTTAGACAAAGCTGATGTGTCTGGAAGCGCACTCAGGTGTGGGCTATGCTGCGGGCACACACACACACTTGCACAAACACGAATGTCCTTCTCCCTGTAGCTTGCTCATCCCAACTATGTTCACTTCTGGTCAGATAACTGCACTCTGGCCTTACTCATCCACGAATCCTCCATTCCCAATTTCAGCCTCCTTTGTGAAGACCCAGGCCTGTCATGCTCAACACTCCAGTAATATTCAATTACTGTATGCACCACATTTCCTTCCAGCTCACAATTGATTTCTTTTAAAACGCTAGGCATCCTTCACTTGTGACGCGTCGCCTTGTTCCCGTGGTTCGGAAACATCCCAGTTAAATTACAATGCCATCTGCTTTCCGCCGCCGTGCCTGTTCCGCTCCTCCTCCTCCCCAGCCCAATCCTGTCATAATGAATATGCACTATCTCTCTCTGCCATCAAGCGCCTCGCCCTCCCATTTAATCTCATCTTAATCTCTCCCCATTGTAATTTCAAATTGTTTTGTGTTTTACGGCAAATTGAGGCGAGCGGGCCACCCGCATGGAGGCCGCACAGCGCTCCAGCAGAGAATGTTTTCATTTCCATTCACTGCTCCCTAAAAAAAGCACTTTTATTATTAACATGCTTATATAAATAAGAGAAACACACAGAGAGAATATTGCTCTGTTGCAGAGGGGGAGGTGACTAGAAGACAGGAGAGACAGTGTGGCTAAAACATTTCTACGTGGCAATGTAGACGGAAAGGGGTAAGAAAATACAAACGCAAACTAGTTAAAAAGTTCAGGCCAAGGATATGTTGAGTTGCTTACTAATAAAAGTTTTACGCATCAGACAGATATCGCCTGATCCAATGACTGTGATTACGTACAGTTACAGTGCAACAATATTCCAGCTTATATTAAATATATTAATAGCACTGGCTGTTTTTTGGCTTGCCAGTGCTTTAAATAACAATGTTTTGTTCTTGTTTTTTTTTTTTTTTTTTTGAACAATCGCAGTCTTTATTAGAGTTAGAGAGAGTCAACACTGCACAGTAGTAATAGGGGATTAGTGGGAAAAGTCAAAAGGCAAAGACATTAACAGAGATTGTTGGAAATGTGTAGCTGGTTTACGTTCAGTGTGCAGAGGAGACGGTTTATTTAGTAGCTTAATAACATATACAGAAGGACACAAACACGCCACCACATGAGAACGCTTCTGAAGTAGTCCAAAATGAGAAAATTTGTTTCGTATAAAAAAAAATAATAATAAAAAAATGCCCATTTCTATTCAATTAGGAGCTGAAGTGAATTAGATTCTTCCAGTGGCAAAGTAGGTGAATAATGTGGTTCAATTGTACATAAATTGATAATCATCACAATGATCTCTGGTTCTTTGTACAGAGAAGTGCAGATGGAATTCTAAGACGAGAGCAGAAAGAGAATGAGAGCGTAGTAAAGAGGAATAGAAAGCAAGACTGAGTGTGAGTGTGTGTTTGGTGTTTATCATGCAGTCCGTAGTCCTTGTGCCCTACCGTTGACAGTCTCTCTTGACAAAAGCCATCGTGCTCGAGCCACCAGTATCGAGTCCAGCTGAGGACAAATTTCAAGATGAACCAGAAATCAATTTGCCATCAAATTTTCATGCCTGTCCCACCCTCTCTGTGGCATTTTAATTACTGCAACCCTGGACCAGGGGTGCAGGAGATATTGACACTTAGCGCTTTACAATAAACTTTATTGGCAAGCTCTGCCTGATTGCTGTACTAAGGTAGAATAACAAGGGATATGGGTGGAGATGTCTTGGTGTGCTTGTATGTGAGCGTGTGTGTGTGTGTGTGTGTCTGTGTAATGTGTTCACGTGGCTAGCAGACAAAGAACACACTATAAAATGATCATCTTGCATTCAGGAGCTCATGACTGTAGCTGACTCTATTCAAGCAGAAGACATTAATAAAATGTGCATTAATGAAAAGCAAAGTGACAGCCCCAAGGACTGATGCTTAAACCCACACTAACACAACACATACCTTTACCCTTAATTCCTACATGCTTCACACATGCCTTGCGCTCCCTATACCTCATTCCTGCACATCGAAAAGTGTATAAAGTGCAGCTGATGTACACATCCGACTGAAGCTCAGCCCCTGGGCTCATATGATAGATGCAGGAATACGACAATTCTCCAGAAGAAACTGACATGGATGAATTGAATGTGAAAGAGATGAGAGATGGATAGACAGAGTGATGCAGCAAAGAAGAGATAGATTTCCTGTCATTAGTGATCTATGCGCAATCATCTATCTATTTTCGGCTGTACCGTTAATGGCTATTGGGTGCAATTAAGATCTTTACTGTTCTAAATCGCACTGATGAGACTGTGGATTTAATCCATTATTCCTCCACTGCGTGCAGGTGAAAAATCATTTCATATTTTTAAACAAAGAGTGAGTGGATTTCAGGTTTTTTTGTTCCTAACCTTTACAGTACTGACTAGGCATTTGCATATATTATAAGACACTACCATTACTGTATATTACTATATACTACTATATAAATAAACCACTCCCATCAATACAGAAATGTTTCATCAAAGGATAAAGTTGATCAATCAGAAGAACTTTGTACTGTTTTGCAGTGACCCTTCCCACCAGCATAAGAGCCACCTTTCCTTTTTTTATATTTATGTGTGTATTGTACAAAAGTTTAGGCACTTCTAAAGAAATGCTATAAAATAACAATGCCTTCAAAAAAATGATTAAAATTATTTTTAAGTATCAGCTTAACTATACTGATCACCAAACAGTAAAACAACCAATAAAAACTGAAATCAAAGCCTAATTTGGCTTTGTGTTTAAAATGGTATAAATTCTCCTAGCTTTACTGTTGTGCAAGAATACTTTTTCTAATGCTTTTTCTAAGAATACTGGCTGTTAGGTTTTTCCAGACTTCTTAGAGAACTTGCTACAGTTCTTCTGCTTCTACAAGTAAAATCTCTCTATTACACAATTGTTTATTACACAATATTATGCTATTACATCATAAAAATATTATGTAAAAATGTTTGAAAATGTTTTTTTCCCCCTCTGACAGCAAACACAGAAGGCATAAAATAGACATGTACTGATTTATAATTTTACAGGAGTTTAGAAATCACACTGTACAACTGAAATTCTAAAACCAGTCCAGTGGGTTAATGGAGATCTCCGACTGTATTTACACATATACATCTAGGTTATATACACTAAAACAAAAAAAAAAAGGAATTTCTTAGCAGTGAAAACACATTTTCTAAATTTCTAATAGAAGCCTAAAGTAACACGTTGAAACAATAAAACTGTACAAACACCAGAAACTGTACAAACACCAGAAATATCTTGTTTATCCAAACTATCCATATCATACACATAATCCGTTCCTAGGGGTTTCAACTATATTCAAATCTTAATTAAAATTAAAGTTGTTGTTATTATTATTATTATTATTATTATTATTATTACTGGTGGTGTTGTTCTTATTTAACTTTGAGTAAGCAGCAGAGAGCATTATAAAGGAAAAGGGAAAGAGATTTCAGGCAATGTTAGAATGTGAAATTCAAGAGGAAAAAAAAAAAAAACATATGCTCCAATTAATTCCTGAACAATAGCATCTCCAAAAACCTGCAGGGCAAATTCATTCTCACTCTGATAGAATAAAAGAGCTCCCTTTACATCTCCTGCAAAATTACCAGTCAATGTGCAAAATCAATTTGGCAAAAGAGAGACAAATAGAAAAGAAAAAAGCTCAATCAAGGATGTGTTCAACTTCCGGTTGGGGTTGTGAAGCTCTTGGCTGGAGTGTAAAGCTACTCCATACACCACTATATTCACTGGGCCAGGTATTGCATTGCGAAATCTCTATCTATGGCAAAAATATATAACCAGTCCAGTGAGTCAGTGAAGACCGCAGACCGCCTATATGTTTAATTCTTTCAAATAAAAAAAAATTAAACAGCACTCTTGTGTCTGTAACGAATAGTAGCTCATACATTACAGTAATTATACAGGCTGTTTGAAGAAAAGCATAATTTCAGCAAAAAACACTCATCCAGCTGAGTGCTATGCCTGTTCATTTAGTGGAGGGGTGCAGGAGAAAATGTACTTAAATACTATAGCTGAGGCAGCAATGAACTTGATTTATAGACACATCATATGTCATGAATGAAAATAGTTAAGGATGAAGAATTGCTTCTTGGTTCCAAACCTTTTTAAAACACCTTGTACACTGTAACTTTTTTAAACTTATTTTTTATTATTAAATCTGTCCATAACAGAATATTGTTTCTTCCAAATAAACCTGGCACAAAAGGGAGAATGGAGTAATATTTTACCTTACAAGCTTGGCTTATTATTTGTAATGGAATGTCATGAGTGGGCTACAGTTGAACCATGATGCCCCCTACTGGTAAATATTGGCACTCTGTTCATGAAAAGTGGATATCTGTGCATTTAAGATTTACTTAAAAATAATCATGCAGATTACTTCAAAATATTTCAAATATGAAGAAGAGAAAATGCATCCAGAAAAAGTCATGAAGATTGAAGAGATGTGTGAGAGCACTAGGGGAAATATGGGACATTCCCCAGGACAATATTAAAGTATTAAACAAGCTGTGCAATAAACATAAGGCTAACTTTATATCACAAAAACAACAAAAGGTAATAATTAATTAATAATCAAATATTATTTCTGTGTTGTACTGATTTAATTCTTACATGCTTGTATATCTTGCCATATCTGCCAGTGTTTTCCTCATTAGCTTCACACACAAGCACAGAAAGATCCCCTGGCTGCAGTCTGGCATGTGTAGAGGAGGCAGAGCAAACAGGACACAGACATTCCCACTACTGCATCACTCCCTCCAACCCATAGGAGCCCTCACCTTGAGAAAGCACTGACCTCTGAACAGCTCCAGAGCTATTAAATTAGAGAGATGGAGTTTTAGAAAGGTCACTCACCTCGTCTGAGATCTGTAATAACCTCCAGTGCCAAAGGTGGGCTAATCAAAACTCACACTCTTGTATTTTTTTCCTCTCTCTTTCTCTCTTCCCTTTCACATCTTTAAATAGCTGAACTGAAATCAAGCCATGCTTAATAACTATATGAAATCCAATGTGAACGGATTCTGCATCAAAGAATATCTGGCCTCTTTTTTTTTCTCTTTAATTAAACAAGTTTCCTAAAAACGTTCCCATAACTTCACCAGAAATATCTTTGATCTTCTCAACAAAGAAATGTCATAAAGCAGGAGGGAAAATTAGCTTTGAAAAGTAGTAGTTCTTTGCACCGTGTGCACATGAGAAAACTCTTAATTAAAGGTAAACACTTCATATGGACTTAATAAGTGTTTTTAAGTGAAAGAAAGGACAAAAGAAAGCACAATTCCACTACATACCCCAACAAACCTGTCTGGGGATTTCATGCTGTGGACTAAAAGTTTCATCTCTATCTCTAAAAGAATAATTAATTTCTTACCCAACATCAATATATATATATATATATATACAAATGTAGAAAATATTTCTTCTTCTCATTTTCACTGATTCAAGCTATCAACAAAATATGAAGAAAATATTAATGACCACTGTATCAGGGTGATTTCTGAGTAGTGAACTCATTAAGAGAGAGAACCTTAATTAAATTAATCCTAATTATGCTACAATTAGAATTTCATGACGTTGGCTAAGAATTTTTTTGGTACATGACTAATATCCAGCTGCCCTTAGACTTGGAGAATGTGTTTCAATATGTCTCTCTGCTGAGTTTGTCACTTTCAACTGCATGCAAAAAAATCTTTTACTTGCTATCCTTTACCTCTCACCAATATGAAGAAGATAGCGAGTAAGAGATTTTTTGCATGCAGTTGAAGGTGACACACTCAGCAGAGAGACATATTTAAACACATTCTCCAAGTCTAAGGGCAGCTGGATATTAGTCATGTACCAAAAAAAAATCATTCTTAGCCAAACACCTGAAATTCTAATTGTAGCATTATTAGGATTAATTTAATTGTAGCATTCTAAGGTATTTTGCTTTTTATTTTAGCGAAACATAACTGAAATATTACACGGTAACAAAAACATCACAGATTAACATTTATTTTCATAGTAACAAAGTGGCATTAAAGGTTCATTTATTTTTAAATTTTACTTTTAATTCTTCAGTCTGATTAGTCAGAAGGTGTGCATTATTTTCATAGTAGCAGTTCTGGCTGTAACATGAACAATAGGTTTATATTAATGCTTTTGTTCTCATACATTATTGTTTCTATAGTAACAGCTAATCTACACAATCTAAGACTAATAATAAACAGATATTTTTTTAAAAAATGGGTTGATTAATAAAGTAAAACAATCATTCATGTGGTGACATTTTTGTTAGGTGACATTTATTTAACATTTACTGCTGAGGGAATGACTGTTTATCGCAGCTATAACGTGGGTGAGAGCAGGGTCTAACTTGTCTCTCGGACATTCCATAACATTACTTCTAACAATAAACCATTAAAATGCATGACGTTTCATACATCCATAAATTAAAACATTGTAATCATTGTCAAATCACTGCGGTGACCATGCTGTTACGCAAAAATAAAGCACTTCGGAGGGTAGCGGCACTCCACTTGCGCGTCATGCCGTATCACACCCCCCCACGCATTTTCATACAACAGCATTCCTTACATAAAAAAATGGTAAGATGGAAGCTTTGTCAGTCACTGGACAATGCCACAAAATATTGTCAGGACACAGTTAATGAGATGTCTACAAGACATTCAGAGTTGCCACAGTGAATACAATTTCTCAGTTTCAGAACATTAAATGTTTTGCAAAGTATAACTACCACCCCAATACCATTTTGTTTGGCTTATTGTGATTAAAATGATAGAGGATCCCATTTAATCTGGCAGCACTCACCAATTGGCACTATTTTATGCATCTACAGGATAGTAGAAGAAACAGAAGAAAGTCACTACAGTTGAAATGATTTGTTATATTTCTATTGTTGTTATATTCTGGCACATTATTTAAATCTTTAAACAGTTTCTGAAACAGTCAAAACTTTTTGGTGTTCTTCATTGACCTTAAGTTTCTCTAACATTGTTTTAAGTAGTCAAACTTAACAGTTTAAAAAAACGTGCGTTTGTGTGTGTGTGAGTGTGTGTGTGTGTGTGTGTGTGTGTGTGTGTGTGTGTGTGTGTGTGTGTAAAACTGGTGCTGTAAGGGTAAGAGACCAGGTTTGAATGCAGCTAATCAGGTGTAAGTGTAATACCTAATCAATTCATGAATACATTAGAGCAGTCTAATGGCCCAGGTGGAGAGGCCCAGCACAAGATGCATTGCATAGATGATTGAGCAGAACATGGAACAGCTACACAATCAATAGCATATAGAGTAAGTGAACTCAAGGGGGATCACAAACAGCAATGAGCTGGCTTGAATTTATTGAGCCACACTATTAGAAGCTGAAAATATTCACACTTTTGCATTCCGAGTATGTAACTGCCCTTCTTTTGATACAGCAATGATGTAATATTAGATTGATATGATAAACTAAATACTGAAAGGGCAACCGTTTATCTCTTGTCCCTCCAATTACGAACGCTTGGATGTATATATTTATCATTCAGCATTGATGAACTGTATGTGCATTAAAAAAAGCATATATGAATATGTAAAAATGCTAACAATCGACTAGCTATCACATTAGAGAGGTCTGTGAAATGCAAGCAGCCCTGAGCTTACAAGCTTTCCTTCTCAGTTTATAAAAGTGTGAGTGTTTAAGGGTCAGAAAGTCAGCTCAGTGAATCATGTGCAGGTAACAGCAGTAACACATTCAGATCATTCTCAAAATTATGAACAGAACTAGGTATGTTTATCTCTCAAGCATGCCTCTGCTTTTCCAAATGATCCTTGATCTCCAAACCCAGTTTCAGTTAACATAGCTGGATAGATGTTTTTAATGCACAGTCACATGCTGCTGCTGATGAACCTCTTAAAAGATGATGAGCACTGGTAAAAGCTGTTTGTTCATCACTGGAGTGCATTTTTGATATTTCAGTGCACGATTGTAGTGGCACAACTGTAGTGCCACTATTAGTGCCACTATTGTAGTCATGGCCCTTTTTTTTTGACTCAGAGTGGTTATATTATAGGCTGGAGTGACCTGTTCTTATACCAAGAAGGCTTCAGCATGAGGTGGGTGATGAGGGAGGCACTGGGCAGACACTACATACAATATCTTTACTGAATTACACTGAGGTGCTTGAGTGTGGCGATGCATGGGCCTCAGGACACACCCGACCATTCCTTTTCTCATTCTCTTCTGATTATACATCTGTTTTTTTTTTCTCACCCACAGACAGAAATACAAAAGGAGGAAGAACATGACAATAAAATATTACCATCCGGCATTTATTGAGTGAGTGACTATGTTTAACTAAAACTGATGAAACTGTTGTGTTGGTGTGTATGTGTGTATATGCATGTGTGTGTGTTTGTGTGTGTGTGTGTGTGTGTGTGTGTGTGTGTGTGTGTGTGTGGCAAGAAGAGTGTGTATAAGTATGTGAAAAAGGGTCAGAGGTTAATCCCTATTGATTCAGCTCAGGTCTGCATACAGCGCCTCTGGGAGATGGCCACTTCAGTTGGCAATCAGCTAGCACAAATACACAATAAATCTTACTGTCCACAGCCTCTGATCACTAACGGCTTAGCACAGTCGTTAAAAAGAAACACAGAAAGTCTGCTTCCTAAAGGCTAACAGCTAATTCCACAAAATGCAGCCTGTCTTAAGACACCAGTGGAAAGGTCCTGAAAGCTGGCAAGTGCTGTTTACATTGTCAGTGTGTTACAGTAGATTTGTAACACAATGACACTATCGATATCTGTATATGTCTAATGCTCCAATAATCTATCTAACTGGAAGAAATTCCCACATGATCTGACTGTTTTTTAATCACACTCACAACTTTTGTTAGTGAATATGAATATGAACAATTTAGTGGCCTAATGTAATCCACCCCAATCCTGAACATGCAGTCACTAAATATACTGTAAATGCATCTTTCTTTATTTGTCCTGCTGACCATGTGCTCACACCAACAGAAAGTAAACACCTCCTACTTGTGTAACTTTTTCGTTGTGTACTACAGGATCCCAGTCGCAGTGCACACCTTTAGTCACAACACCTTTAATGCCCTGTGAACCTTTCTGGCAAGCTTCCAAAAAAAATTATATATATATATATATATATATATATATATATATATATATATATATATATATATATATATATATATACACATCTGTATTATCTGTATTTGTATCCATTTAGACATTTAGAACACATTCTCTGTTCATTCTGAATAACGTATTTGTATTTGGTTATATCCCTAATGTACATCTCTCACTGAAACAAAACTGCACAGCATAAGACACAATCTCCCAACAACCCACAGCAGTGACTAATCAATGGCTCACAATCAGGACATCAATCTCATATAATATCATTGGGCTAATCTTGTCAGACAATATCTAATTAACAATTATTCGCCCTCGTTACACATTAATTGCGCCTTTTTTTTTTTAAAAAAAGATATTTAATAAACAGTTTGGGTGAAGGCGATGGGGTCGTAGGAGGTCTTGACCTCTTGTTATGGCCGAGTCTGTCTGGAGAGATCCCAGACAATCATTACAAATGAAATGAGGCTGCAGAAGAACTGCACGCGCGCACACACACACACACACACACACACACACGCACACACGCACACACACGCACACACACACGCACACACACACGCACACACACTCTGAGGAACACGCTTACCCCCAGATCCACCACATACAACCACCAATTAGAAAAATGAATAGCACTATTCATATGGATGGTTATAACTTGCTGGATGATCAATGAGAAAAATATACAGCAGCATTTGTGATGAAACTGTGTAAGCATTTCGAGCAAAATGTGTATCCTCGCTACAGCTAGAGAAAATAATATAATAATATTTGCCAAATCAATAATAATTCTCTCCATTTTCCTCTCAATCTTTTCATCTCTCTCTGCCTCCGCCTTTCTCTCATTCTCCATCTTCACTCTCTTCATTTTCCTCTCTCTCTTTCTCTCTCTCTCTCTCTCTAATCCGATCATGCAGGGAATAAGTGTATGCACCATGAACACATTTAATTTTCCCAGTTGGTTTTCAGCAGGCCCAGAGGTGAGCTTTAATAAGGATCAATGGCACTTTATCTAGGACAGGACCCACTTCACAGCATGCAAATTAAACACCAACACTTACAAGAAAAAAAGAGAAAGAAATGGATTTAATTAAAAAAATGTAGAACCACAGGCTCTGGGAATTCAATTAAAGGATTTATGCAAAGGTTGGCTAGCTTTTTGTGTTGCAGTACTGCTTGTATAATGAGCTTTTCATATTAAAAATCAATAGGTAATCTAGGGTGGAAGATCGCCTGCTTACATACAGTTTTGAAATCAATTTGAAAAATAGTCCATCATTGCAGTGTCACAGTGCTCAAGAGTTGGGCAGCCAGTCTTATTCTGAAGTGGGGGGATCACACCCAGTCTGCTCTGCTATACAGAAAAAGCTAGAAGAAGGATTGGCTAAGGCTTGGGGAGGGGCAGGAACGCAAAGGAGTTATGGAAGTTGTTTCGATAAGGATTTCTGATATTTATGGTACTTATGGACATAATCACACTCAGTATCCCAATATATTATATAACTGTGACTTTTGTTTAAAGTGAAATAAGGAGCATTATTGATGCAGAAAAGAACATTTCCACTGTGGAATGATGACAGCCAGAAACAAAATTAGGATACATTTTACTTTACTAATTTTACTAGTGACAGCTCTGGAACCTGAAGAAAGTGATAAAGAGAATCTGTAATGCAGAGTTGGTCTGATTTCTTGCTGAACATGTTTAAGTTAGCTGCTGAAATGATAGCCAACCAATTTAGCTATGAATTTACAGCTAACGTTAAGTTGTTTTTGCTTAGATAGCTAATGTCAGTGCTACTAACGGCGCTGTTTTTGAAATTTCTTTCAAGTCCAGAGCACACCAGAGCACACCAGAGCACACCAGAGCACACCAGAGCACACCAGAGCACAGTGTTCATGGGGCTGGGGCCCTGAAGATTTTTTTCTTTTTCTTCATGTTTTGTCTTCAAAATATAAAGTGAAATAAAAACTGCTTGTTAATTATTACTAGCTATTGTTCTCTGACACTTTCCAGCATTTTCTTGTCCTTTCTGCAGACTTGCTGCGCTTCCAGAGAGTCTCCTGGATAACTACTCAGATGGCTAACTACACTATTAGCTTCAGGATTGATTTCCCACTTTCATTGTTAATGTTAAGCTAGAATCTTTCAGTTAGTATTCGGAAAGGTGCATAAAGGTTTCATTTTGCTAACACTAAGGAGACTACAATAACCGGGCAGTGGATAATTACGCCTTCTTAAGATATTTGGGACTTGTAGAGGATGAATCCTCATAGCAGAGTGGTGATGAGCACTACTTTCACTACAAAATGTGACTTAAAGCCATACTACTAAAATTTTCATTCCTTGATATAACACATTTCTACTATAGAACTCTCAAAAAAATCATCAAAAGTTACGTATTGCAGCTTTATATTATTATTATTATTATTATTATTATTATTATTACTACTACAATTGCATTTTTAATACTGTTTTAGTTTAAAGAGGCAATATACGCAATAACTACCTAATCACAATATCAGTAATAAACAGTGTAATTATTACAAAACAGACATTTAACAAATATAAAGGCAAAAATCAGAAATAAGAAAGAGAATAAATATATTAAGAAAAGAATATACTGAGAAAAGACAAAACACAGGGATTACATGAGCTGATATTTTAAAAAATGAATTAAATTTCTAGCATGTGAATTATCAATACATTGAAGAGAACAAAAGTTTTAGGAATTTGTTGAAATTCAATATTAGAATGTTTTTATTTGGTTTTCTTGTTAAAAATAACGCAGTCCTGTGTAATTAGGTTAAATTTAAACAGAATATCCAAAAGAAAATAAGTTACCAGCTTCCATCAACTACCTTTATGCAAATATTCTGAAAAGGGTGCAAAAACATGTAATCAAAAGAGCCAATGCAACACGGCACAGTGAAGCACAAACAGTCATGGAGAGACGGAAACACAACTGCTTTGTCATCAAGTATTTGAAAAATTGGTTTCCATGGCCCTTTATCACATCTCTTTATCCATATGCCAGCGCTTCATGCTCAAGTAAGATTAAAAAAAAATAAATGTAGAATTTCTGCCATTTCCATTGAGGCTTCTTACATGCAAATTTAAAATTCGCATTTAAAAAAAATAGTATGAAAAATACCCAGCCTAAACCACTATTGACAGACACTGTATATCAATATATGTCTTAAAGTGCTGTCTATTCAAAAACAAACAGTAAGCATTTTTATAAAATATAGAATATTAAGACATTACACAACCAAACGATGGAGGAGACTAGGTGTAAGATCCTAATTATCCTGTGTTATCTGCCCACCTGATGGGATACGTGCGAAACTAAATCACGTACAACTTTATCCAAATCCCTGAGCATTCTACTTCCATTTACACCGAGTCAGTTGGGCAGGCTGAGCTCATTTGATGAAGATAGCATTAGGTCTCAGATGGATGGGTTGCTGTGTGACTTTGACTGGGGGGTCAAACGGTGTGACATGACAGCCACTGGTCCTGCTTGAAAGCTGCCTGCCAGCCTCTGACGGCCTCCTTATCGATTCAGACACACTCGCGGCCACATCAACTAATCCACAAAAAACCATTTACTCAATTTCCCTCAGTGCAATGAGCCACACACTGAGGAGAGCTACTATGTGTGTGAGAGAGAGAAAACCACAGAGTGTACGTGTATATGCTTTGCTTTAATGAAATGGGAGCCTATATCTTGGTAGGCAATAATCCAGGTAATAGGTTTGCACTGGGACAAACATGTCAATAGAAGCAAATGGGGCTGTTACCTTTTAGGCATCAGATTGTCTTCCAGAGACTTAATAGACAGAAGAGAGACACACAAACAGTTACAATTATTATTGTTACTATTATTAATATTAATTTCTGTACTATTTCCATTCCTCTACATGGACGTTTGTTGATATAACCAAATGTGCTTGTTAATAACAGTTCTTCTCTTTCCTATGACGCTTTAGCCATACTGTAAATACATGCCAATAAAGCTTATTAAATTGGGGGGGGGGAGAGAGAGAGAGAGAGAGAGAGAGAGAGAGAGAGGACAGATTGAGAACAAGAGGCTACATATGGAGTTCGTAGTACCTCCTGCTCCACTTTTGCCTCTCTGGTGTTGACATGCATGATCTGAATTTACCACAGAGTAGGAAGTCATGCTGAAATAAACCACCACTGCCTGTCACTTATTCGGGAAAATAATGTGTGATTACCGTATTGTCAGAAAGAGACCTCCACAAATCACAAAGCCACAAAACATCAGGTGAGAAGAGGAGAATACGAGGACAAAGCAGTCTGTAGCTGTAGCAGTATTTCGACTGCTTTTCCTGAAGGCCCTAATCAACAATTATGAGTCTATTAGGGCTCCTGGCAGCTCACTAGGCCCTGTTGTGCTGGAGAGACTTCTGCTCCTCTCCTCTCTGCTCCAGTAAGCACCTGTCAGCTGAGCTGCATGTCACGGGCCCCTTTAAGCACCGAGGAACAACACCTGACCTTACTACCGCTAACTGGAAGAAGACATGCAAAGCGCCACCATCACTGCACACATCAGCGCAATGAAGCCAAGTCTCTTGGGGTGATAACGCTTCATTAAAAAAAAGGAGATGTGGAGAGACAGAAAGAGATAGACTGCACTAATAGAAGCAGGACCCTCGTTAGTTGGATATGAATAGAAATCCATCACTACAGTCTGCGTGATCTTCGTCCTCTCTTCCCTGCATGACCTCTCTGTCTTACTCTACCTACAGTACGCTGAGGGACAGGACACCAGGGAAAGGGCTTGAGAGACAGAGACAGGCAGTGAGAGAGAGAGAAAGATTTAAGCTCCCATAAGGAAGAAGTGAGACTACGTCTCTCAGCAGCCTGGTTAAATTACCTTGCAGGCAAGTGGCGAGACAAGTGCCAATGCACAGAGGAACTTGTTAAAGTCTCCCTTTAAGAGCAAACTGCTGGCTAATATACGACTATTGGGCCGTGGTCAAAAGTTCAGCCCGTGCATATGTAAAAAGGTAGCTAGAAGCCTGAGGCACAATCCTCGGGAAAATAATTGCCCTAAAATGCTGAAAGCATGCAGTCAGACGTGGGGCACGCTCCCTGTAAAGGGTCCACACGGTGGAGAGAGGAGAGGAGGGGAAGCTGATTGGACCACTGTGTTTCCAAATCCCCCTTTCACATCAGCCCTCTCTCCCAAAGCATCACACAGCCATTAGACGTGTGCCACCAAGGCCAGACATCTCAGAAATGTCATGCAAAACATGGTAAAACAGCTGTCTGACAACACAAACAAAAAGGTTATGGCTGTCAAATGGGAAATCCGTATGCACACGGAGGATAATATTGCAGTAAACACTTTTACTCTTTACCTAAATATTTGACCTTGAGCAAGGACACACAGTGATGATAATAATAATAATAATATTGTTGTTGTTGATGTATTTAAAGGGTTCATTCAAACTATTCCAGTGCTATTTACATAATAATTAATAATAATAATAATAATAATAACAATAATAATAATAATAAGAAGAAGAAGAAGAAGAAGAAGAAGTTTAATTCATAATAAATTTTTCTTAACACTTTAATGTTGTCCTATCAGTAAAAAGTAGAGATGGCTTTCCGATTCCGATACTGAAATTCTGAGATACTTATAACCATCCGATATTGTTCTCTTTAAAAATTACTAATCTTTAAAATATTTAAAACTTAAGCAGTTTTAAACACTTTCACACAAAAATCGCTTATATCACAATGAATATAATAAAGTTTAAAGTATAAATCTAGGCTTAATAAAATCAACCCTAACAAAAAAAGGCTCTTAGTGAATATTTCCAGTTCCAAAAATACATTTCTTTTCCAAATCTAATTCCAATCTTTGCCAATTGTTACCGGATTCCATATCTGATATGTTTTCTCTGATATCTGATCCACCTTTTCTGCTGGTATGGACCTGGATCGGTGCCATCTCTAGTAACAAGCAAAGGCTCCATAATGGTTCAGCCACATTTCCATATTAAGAAGCGGGCAGGCATTATTATAATCAGCACTGCCATTCTTTCATAGCTGTTAAGAACCATTTTCCCCTATCGAAATGACACCATCTTCATTCACTGTACAGATCTAACACAGTGTTAACGTACAACTCCGGGACAACCGACTCTACTTATAGATAAGATTAAAGAAAGCAATGGAAAAGGAGATAGTTATTAGCCTGATATAAAAAAAAACTGCAGTTCTGCTGTGTAGATGACTTTCTCAACTCAGCAAAAGCACATCTAAATCATATATCGTGATATCAAAGGATGTGCTGAATTTAGAAATGTAATCAAAATTATGTTTCTCTTCACAGGTTCCAGAAATAAAGGCAGCATTTCAGGGTGAGTACTTATGTCTACTCAGGATCACACATCTACTCAAGGAGATTTTCTTCTGCAGGAGCAGTACCTGGAATTTGCCAAGAAATGATTTTCAAAAAATAGACCCAACACAACTTCCTAGCTTTGTTTGACATGTAGAGGATTTGCTCAGAAAAGTATGCCCAATGTGTGTGGACCATCTGTAATGTACTCTGCGATCCACAAACTCTTCTTCTTTAAGCACACTTCATAGACTGTATCACAGGCTGCCCCCGTTCACATATTCGAATGCAACTGCTAAACAGGAGACATTATTCTATATCGGTCCAATATAAATCTTCCACAGCCTATTTTAAAAGACACGCTGCATTCGGGTCTAATATTGTTTTGAGCCTCTTCCTGCCAGCATTATGCTTATGTTTGCAACCTTGAACAGGTCTCTCAGGACCTCAGATGTGTTTGCAAGCAATTAAAAATTGTACCGTCTTCATATCAGCATAGCCAATAAATAAAACAATATCAGGTTTTATATTAAGGTCTTTGAGATCTACAGTTAGGGCAGGCCAGGGGAGAGAGGAGGAGGGAAATGCACTTGAACTAGGAAGATGGAGTTACGAGAAAACGTTTCGTTTTAGAAATGGGGTCATAATCATGTAAAAATTAACATCAGCAAAAGATGGTAATTATTATTGATGTCTTTTTTATGTGTTATGAGTTTTTATATCTACTAGTTTTTACTGTGTTATTTTCTTATTTAGTAATCTGATATTCCATCAGAGTTATTATTGTGATCCAGCTGACATGAGAAGATGATTTAATAATTTGGCATCGGCTATGAATCAATTGCTGCTTGCACTGCTATGGTTGAGGAGACCATATCTCATCAGATTTCCTTAAAGTATAATCTTGTTCACTAAATTTTCCTACACAACATACAAAGATTTTAAAAAAAAGGAGGGGAAAGCATGCATCACAAAAGTGGTCATATTTAAAACACAGCATACGTCAAATGCAATGTGCGGCCTAAAGCAAACGATGACAGGAAGAAAGGGCCAGAGGCGTATGAGCAGCAGATATGGGTTATGATTTATGATGATGTTCAGTTTTATAGTTTGGCTCTCTAAGTGTGTGTGACTTCCAGCTTCTGGCTAAAAGACGGTCCGCAGGAAGAGCTACTCAGTTGATTTATGCCACAATAAGCTATATGAGCCTGTCAGCTCCACACACACACACACACACACACACACACACACATTCACACATATACATGCACAGAGCTGGTCCAGGACACACCTCTGAAATCACATTGACTGCAACATAAACATAAAATTTAACAAAAAAAAAAAAAAGAAAGAGGAAAGAATAGCCTGTTTCAGCACAAATGCCAATGATATTTGTGTGTCACATATATACCTAACACTTAATATACCTGTGGCAACTTAAAGCTGCAGTATGTAACTTTTGTGTAGCATTAATGAATGTAGGAATTTTACTTGAGGTCAACTTTAAATGTCTAGAACTCTGTTTTTGGTCACCCTGAAAAAGCTACATTAGTATTCACCAAGTGATTCATCATTCATCTTCCACAGAAAAAAACGAATAAAACAAGCTGAGCTCTACTTGCTCACTGGTTACAATGCTTTCTGCATCCTCTGCAGCACCAGAGGATGTCATTCATGACACTGGGGGCATCACGCATACGATTCTTTGAGTAAGACTCTGAAAGACGAATTGAGAAATCTTTTAGATAGTATTCGATAAGCGTACCGGTCATGTTAACACACACAATGAAGTGTTTTCATAACACTTCTGTACAACTGAGGAGATTTCAATAATGACAGCAGATAATTACAGCCTCATAATCAAGACTTTGTGGAAGATGTCTCATTCACCAAGTCTTACATTGTCACTTGCAGCCATCAGATTAACCTGGGCAGGCAAGTGTTCTTCCATGACTTATTTGCCATCACATACTTCTACCATAGAGGTCTCTAGATTCCCCAATCCCCAAAAGTATGTGGATTAATCATGTTTCGGTGATTACAGCAAACTCAGAGGAGTAGCGAAGTAATGTTAAGGCATGCAAATATGTAGAGAAGCAGCCAGTCCTTACCATGGACTTGGTGAAGGGGCGTGCCAGATTGAAAAGGAAGGTCATGAGCCACCAGCTGCGGTGGATGGACGTATACATCATGTTCCCAGGGTGCACAGCATTGGAAGTGACCCCATGAGGAGAGAGGCGACGGTGCAGCTCATTGGAGAAAAGGATGTTGCAGAGCTTGGCTCTGTTGTAGGCCAGCATGGACCAGTACTCCTTCTGGGGTGGCGAGAGCAGAGACAAATCCACCTTTCCACAAGAGTCCACCAGATCTGTGAACCTACAGCAACAGAGACGAGACGAGACTGAAAATCTGTACAGGATGATTTGAATAGCCACCAGAATGACCATCTGAAACCTGTCACTATTCTCTAATATTTTTAAGTAATATTGCTGATTTCATACTAAAAGTGTAAAATGTGTGCTCCACTGTTTTGTTGATGTTTCTAACATAAACCCTTTCTAACTTTCACTCATTCAATCCTTGCTGATGATGGTGAAGGCCAATTTCGTCTTTACTGTGAAATACAGCACACTGTATTCAGGCTACAGGATACGACAAACATGGGCAGTTAAACCATGGAAATCATATAGTCAAGACTGCATGCGATGTTCACGTTACAAGCTTCTTTGCACAATTCCGCTCAGATCGGATCTGATCTTGACGGTTCACATTCATAACTGAGACTGTGATTTTAATGAGAACGCAGCTGTTCCCTGAAATGCCCCGTATGTGGATATTGAGTTCTCAAACAACTGTTTCACTACAGGACTCAGTTTTGGTAGGTTCTTGCTAGTTTTGTCGTCCTCCATTGTCATTTTTGCCAAGCTGCCAACACTGGATCATGGCAACAACAGTGATATTCACATAGCCGTTATATGTCACATGGCCACATATCAATTTGTAGGACCACTTACAAAAGTGGCTCAGGTCTTGAAAAGATTGGATTCTTGTGTCCACATTTTCCTGAAAAAAATCAGATCTGTGTCACATTAAGGCAGAAATCTGGATTTTTGTCACTTTAACCTGATAATGTGAACACAGTCCAAACCTCAGTTTCTATTAAACACCACACTAACAGAATTCTGTTTAACATTCAAAGTTAACATTGTGAAAGATCTTACAAAGCGTTAGAGAAAACCTGTACTGTCCTGTCCTGATTACGCTTAAAAAAAAAAAAAAAAAAACAGCCAGGACTAGTGTTTAAACAAAAAGCGAAAAAAAAAGCTTTGGCTAAGGCCTGTGCTTCCAGCACTGTTACAACCTGGCTTAGCTTAATGCAAATCAAAGCTGTGACATGATGTTGTTTAATTGGCTCCGAATGAGCTGTTAAACACCAGATGTTTGACAAGGCTTCATGAACACAAAGCTGTGTGTATATGTACGAGTGTGTGTGGTTAAAGCCTGGAGAGATGGTTTACTGTAAGAAATTCTCTCTCCCAAGGAGTTTATGTCTAATTGTTCCAGGCTCATCCCTCTCTCTCTAAACAGAGTCAACATTTACATTTTCACTAAAGCCATTATGCAGCAGCCAATCAAACCGTTCCATTCGCTGTTGACAAGCCCCATGTGCCCATGTTGGGCTGTGGTTTGGCATGTTATATCTCTGGTTAATTAACGAACAACAGCTGCATGCTGGTTCATTCCCGTACAAAACCTTCTCTGCTGCTTCAGGCCCAGAGCACCAGACTCGTGTACTGTAGTGACAAAGATACTCATTGAGGGACACTGAGTATCTACATTAAATTCAAACTCTATCCTTTAACACTAACAGAACCATCTCACACATATGCGCAGTCTCAGTTCTCCGATATAATTCTTTATGCAGGAAAAACAAGTCATTTCAGAGCTAAAGAAAGAGAAAGTTAGTATGTAATGACTACAGTGCAACAGAATCCTGGCTTACATTATGAGGACAGAGGAGTAAGTGTATTTGTAGCAGGATTTTCTTTCATTATACTATCAGTCTCCTCCTGTTTGAACGAGACCTGCTGCCCAGGTCCAGGGCCTGCCTGTCACTCTGTTCCCTAAGCCTTAGTGTAACACAGCAGATAAAGTCTTAAGTTTATTTTCCCAAAGCTCAATACCCTTTTCCTTCTCTGCTTCACTCACCTGTCTAACCAGGTCAAGGTTTTACTCAGTGCCTAAGTACCAAAATGTAATTTTCCCAAGGTCAAAAGTCAAACCACTGAAGTGAAAATGGCTCATATTAAAGCCTGTGAATCAGTGTGAGCAGTGCAGAGGAGATAGAGAAACAGAAAATCACAAGAACATTAAAAAACGTTTCTTTTGAATTACACTATGCTAGGGAAATGTCAGTACAGTAGTAGTGTGTGTATGTGTCTGAGCTCAATCAGCTCTAGTCTGTCAATATGAGGTTAGGGGATGAGTAATGGTAGGAGATTCTGGTGGGAAGGATAACCGTGAGGGTGAAACATTGTTATTTTCTGTTCCTAAACAGTAAAGAGTCAACCTCTGGACAACCTCTGTCCTCAACATGAGTCTCCTGCCATTATACTGACCTTTCTCAATCACCCTCAAGTGTTTCTTAAGATTGGTGTGCCTCACGTCCTCTTCCCTGCCCCACCAATACAGTGTGCTTATAGGAAACACCTCTCCACTCATGCCTTCCACCATCGTACCACAGATGTTCTAACCTAGTGCTTGAACGCTGAAGCATTTCAGTAGGTTAGATCAATCACTGCAATTCTATTCCAAATTAATCAACCTTTAGAGGCCCAGAAACAATATCATACTTCACCAGGAAGCTACATGTGACAAGCCTTTGTTAAAACGGACTAGCATAATATTAGTGTATGTTCAAGCTTGAAAATTGTAGATTAGAAGTCAGCTGTTAACTGTTTGCTGTTAACTGGAGTTGATAAATGTGAAATTATTAAATTAGCTAAATTGCTATTAAATTGCTGACCTACATGTATGTTTAGTTGCTGAGCCACCAGCAGTGTGTGTAAGTAAAACCACCAACCACTTTATATCTCCAAATCTCAATGTTTGTACTGACTTCTGCTTCACTCACCTGTCTGACTGAGTCAAGGTTTTACTCAGTACAAAAGCTTTGCAAATTATAAAAATATATTTGCAAAATGCCTTGGTAAAATGACTGAATGCGAAATGACACATATCAGATTATAAGTCATACATAATCATTTCTTTCCGTGTTGGATTTAAGGATTTAGCTTGTTTGGGCCATAAAACAGGGAAGAGAGGGTACAGGAAGTTCTGACCTGTGAGATTCGGAGGACAGCACTACCACACGGGCAGGAGCTGAACGCCGCAGCACGTTCTGCAGCAGCTGCACTAGGTAGAAGTGGCCCAGGTGGCAGATCTGGAAGGTAGACTCCAACCCGTCCTCCGTCAGACGCCATGGCTGCGTACACACCGCCGCATTACACACCAGGATGTGCAGGGGCCTACACACACAGAGACACAGCACACACCTTACAAGTTACATTTCCATTTACCTACTCGTCAGAGAAGTACGACATTTGTTTAAATTGTTCCTGACAACAATTTGAAAGGTGCAGTTGAAAAAAATAACCACATACCCTACATGAGAAGTAATGAGCTAAACAACATAACAGGTGGCAATTATATTTCACTATTTTCGTATCGTGATATTCACAGAACCCAGAGCTACCGGCCAAAAATAGCAAGTTTAAAAATAATCCAGTTCCCTGAAAACAGCACAGGATGTGCAGTGCTGTTCAGGCGGAAACAGAGAGAGGGAAAACAGCACAAGAGGGGAGAAAGGTGAAAGAGGTAGGACAATGGCTGTGAAAGGTGAGAGAGGAAGGCAGCGGGTGCGAGAAAGCAGCTAATGGTGTCAGCTGACATCTGGGCTGGAATCCAGCTGGAGCTGCAGCCACTCTGTAGGATCAGCTAAATCAGCTTGAAGAAAGGTGAGCGCTACTTCACAGAGGCATCTCAGGACAGCTCTTTTCCCCATATGTCCTCAGATGAGTACATTAATGTCTTAGAGTACAGGACTTGAAATACATACTTCATAATAGGGCTGCACAATTCTCAATGAAACCGAGGAATCACATTTTTTAGCTTAGAACTGATATGATTCTCAGTCATGATTCTTTTGACCATTTTGTAAGAAATAATATGCGTTTTTATAAAATTCTATCATTATGAAAGTGTTTAGGGCACATTTTGCAGAGCAAAGTTTCGCTTGGCTTACTAACATACCAGGACTGTCAGGTTTATCTCATAATGTGGGACAAGTTGGCTCAGATGTTCTATTTTAAATGAGGTCCAAGTGAAAGCTCGGCATCACATGATGCCCTGCTTATCACATCAAACTAGATCACAAAATGTCAACAATTCATTCAGAACATGCTTTGAGTAAATATTTATCATTAGATGAGGCAATTCTATATCGTCATTCACTAATGAGGCTAAAAACAAAAGTGCTGATCTCATTCGAAATGTGCCGTGAGCTGACTTGTTTGATAGACAGCTAAGATTCTCACAGGTTTGAACAACCACAAATGCTCAAAGGTTTTTGAAGGCTGTTTCGGGTTGTTCTCAGAATCACTCCTGTCAGCGCATAAACCAACAAATAACTACAACCAGGTCATCCCACATACGGGTCCATCGGTCAATCCTGAAAAAGCATTCTGAAAAGTCCAAATCGCTGGAAGATCCTTGCCTTTGACAGAGTCGCTCCACTGGTCTTGAACCCTTGGTGGCGCCGCAGAACAACCTGAATCCACCCCACCAATTTTTAATTTCTTCCATTAGAATTAATTATGAGAGCCAGAGGCAATTTGTGTACTCTGTGTTTAAAACTGCCTGCACTATTAATTAAAAACTGGTTGCTGGAAAATTAATGGAGGAATTGTTATTCGCCTACTATAATGAGCTTTCCCTATGACATTAAAAAAAGGAATGCGTGATGCGTTTCCCCCCAGGTTCAGAGAGGAAACACCGTAGTCTGTATCAGCGCAAGAGCAAGGGGATGTAAGAAGTGCGCACAGTACAGTGTCACAGTAAACCAAGCAATGCCTTGCAAATGACTGGTAAGATTCGCTTAAAGCATGATCAAGAATTCCTAAAATCAGCTCTGCTATTAATTCCTATAAGTGTGGCAGCCTGGGGAAACGCTTCACCTGGTAAAATCGTTACATTTTCTATTGTACATAGTTCCTAAAACTTCAGACTTTTCAAGATTCCATTCAGTGGATATCTGATTACAAAGTGAATTTATCAGGCATATGTACATTTCACTAAAGCACATAGCTGTCCAACAACCTCATCAACGCCTGACAATCACTGTGTGAGGAAATCACACTTAGCTAGCAAGGTTTTAGTCATGAATGGCAGACTGAATATTTTTATTTGTTAAACTTTCTCCTTACCCAACATGATCTTTGCAGGCTATACAGCCTAGGCAAGATTAAAAAGTAAATAAAACATTCCCATGACGTTTTGGTGGAACATACTATAATGGTTTCTTAAAGTTGAGCTGCCGAAGTGTAAGCACCCGATTTTTGTCTTTTTTTGTCTGTTTGCCAGAATTCAGCCACAGCCACAGCATCAGCATCCACAGTATTGCTAGACTGGATATAAGGGAAAGGCAGATAACTGTTAAACAGCATTAGGAATTTCTCTCTCTTTAAACCAGATTAACAGAAAGGGCACATATAGGTATATATACATATAAAGAGCGACTCGAAGGAGCAGCACCCCTCCTTAAATAAAACACGGCTCTCTGGAGGTGGGCACTCGCACCCACTGACTGACACGCATGCACAGATTCTACATGAGACTTAATGAAGCATGATGCCAGAGGAGGGGATGATTGGACTTCTCAGTGAATACTATTAAACTTTATGACTTTCACGCTTTGGTCGAAAGGCACGTAATGGAAGAAGAACATGTTTGCGATTACCACTGAACTGCAGAACGTTGATCCCATGGGCAGCACATACACAAGACAACAACAGCACCAGATACCATTCAGGAGAAGATGATTATATATTTATTTATTTTTTTCTAAATAAACCTTGATCTTAACATGAAATGCTTAACATGAATTTTTTTATTCACCATACTGGAGAGCAGCTTTTCCTGTCAGCATCTGTGTCAAAAGACAAGAGAAAAGAAAATGAAAGTCCTCTTAATGATGATGACAGGGAAAGGCTTCAGAGGGCAGGTAACAGGATCATGTCTGGTCCTACAGTAGAACAACCCCCACCCCGAGTTTCATATATGAGGTGGCTGATTGAATGAGCCTCGGCGGGAGAGAGGACCATGTATTGCTGTTTGCCCCATAAACTCAGGCTAATTCTCCTGGTGTGTGGCCTGTGATTTAACAACATGCCTTTACAGCGGTCTCACTCTCTTAATACAGCTCCCTGCCAGGTCTGTCCTCATAAGCAAAAAGCTAACAAACGGCTTTAATAGGCAAGCCCACATAATGTAAAAACTCCCTTTAAACTTATTAACGCGATCGAGGGGGTCTGCCGCAGATGTGCAATTTACATGCTGGGCTAGCGGGGGCGGTAACGAGGGAGCAGGGAGAAATAATCCTACATATTTACTTTAAAAGAACCCCCAGGGCATGACCTTTGACCTGAGAATAATCTCCACACATAAAAGAGCGATTACCTTTTCTCCCTCTACTCCGGCCACCTACTATTACGGAGCTCTGTTTATAGCCTACACAAAGGGCTGGTGTAACAGAGCACAGATTTAAAAGATACGCAGACGCACACACACACACACACACGCACACAATTTTTACAGTAAGGGCTAAATTAGATTGCATCCCTGACTTGGCAGTTGATATTCAGAGCTCATCAAGGTAATAATGTTACTATGGAGAGACATCTAACGCACAAGCAACGAGTGATATGGGGAGGAGTTTGTGCCCAAAAATGGAGGACATTCCACTGCATGTTTGAGACAATAAAACACCATGTGCAAGAAGCTTTACTAGAACAGTAATGATATTGTGCCAAAGTTAATTACGCAGAAGAAGAGAAAAAAAGAATATGCATAGATGTGTATATAATAAGCTTGTGGTATTGATTTTTTTTCCCCTGCTCGTGATTGACCATTTAAAAAAAAAAAACTCGCAATACATGATTTAATCATCTAGAACCGATAGCCTAAAAAGACAGGAAAGTGAGCATTTACACCATTTCAGCTTTAAATAGGGAAGCTGTAATAATACTAGCAACTGTATAGGGGGAAACTGCTGGGATTTTTAGGCAATTCCTCAGTAACATACATTAAACAGTAAAAAAAAAAAAAAAAAAAACATTTTCAATATAATCCTTTTACAAATTGGTTGTCTAATGTCCACATGGCCAACGTTTTTCACTGTTCTGCTGCTGCTCAAAAATATTTTCTAGCATACTCCAATGTTACATTTTGGAGCGCCTACACAAAATGCATAAAGGTAGGCAGGTCTAGTAACGTAATATAACCAGAGAAAACGTCACTGGATATCGTGGCAGTGTAATATCGTTAGGGGCGATTAAATCATTACATCATACAAGCCTAGTGTGTAATATACTGAGGAGAAGAAAGAGAACAAGAGAAAGAAATGTTTGAGAAAAGCACAGATTGCATTTCCATTTACTAGTACTGGGTGTAATTGCTGGAAGCAGAAATAGGGGGTGGGAGGCACCTTCACCAGCTGCCTGCTGCCATTCACACCTCAGCAGCTCCCTATTCTGATGCGAATTAATCTACTCTTCTTCCTCTGGGACACACACACACACACACACACACACACACACACACAAAAGCCCACCAATAATCTAGGAATAACTAACGAAGAAATACAACCTTGATAGAGAAGAAAAACGTTGCTCCCTCATTTGAAACCTGGGAACAGATCATGCTTGGGGGTTCAAGTGCAGTGGGCGTGGCTGACAAAGTACAATAGTTGAGCTACATAAACTAACACTAGTGCTTCTCTGAGGAGCAAAAATCGGACATCCTGAAACAGATATGGTCTCTGCCTTTGTGATAAATGAGTGTAATAAAGATCAAGCGAGAAAGAACATTTCTGTTCTATTCACTCATACATTTCATTTGGAATTCACCAAAGTAAAGAAGGCTCCATGCACATATGTGCAGTTCAGGTGAGCAGAGGAGGAACGTGAGCCCATGCTGGAGTGTACGAGTAAAGAGGAGGCTACTTTAAAGGGAAGTCAGTTGGGCCTGCAAGTGTGTAAGGCCATGTTTGAACCCCATCTCCACACTCACTGTGGGTCACTGGGCCAAGTAAATGATTTGGGTCCCAAATGGCCTTGGACTAATGGGTTAATCTTTCTCTCTTATTAAATGCCATCAGCTTCCATTAGAGCAGCCAGAGAGCTGATCTTAGTGGCGGGCTGTGGCAAAGAGAGGAAAGAAATTTGCAAGAGCCCAGGCTGTCGCTTCCTTCACTCAGCCATGACAGAGTAGAGAAAGCACACTAGTACAGGCACTAGTACAGACACATCCACCACAAAGAAGCTGTGGAATAACAGCACAGGATTTCATGACTAGTCAGTTTTTCATCAAGTACTATAAATTCAGCTCACCCCACATTCCATTCAAATCTCATTTTGGGTCACTTTCCACAACAGCATTCAGAGACGACAGAGAGTGCGCCAATCATAAATGATAACCAATACGGCCTCATTAGGGTTTGAAATGCACAGTGTGTATTGGGTGTGTGTGGTAAGATGATGAGGTGGGGGAGTGAGGAAGAGGCTTGGGGAGAGGGTGACGGTCACCTCAAGGCCGCTGGCTGCTGACCAAGCGGCTGCTGCAGGCGGCAGTGTCCTGCCTGAGGGGCTGCCTGGGGCCAGATGAGCACTGGAATCCCCTGAGAGACTGGAGAGAAAGATACCACCACCACAACTACCAAGCAGTCACCTCTACCACATTCTTTCTCTCTATGTTAGAGCTCTTGAGGAAGAAGAGTAAGAAAAATACAGAAGGTCTCCATGACAGAAACACCACAGTAAAGCAGGGATGGAATGTTCCCGGAAGCATCTGGAAAAGCTGAGGTGGCAGCTCGCTTGGCTGCAAAATGGCTCCTCCAGCATAATGCTATAGCACCAACAATGTCAGAGAAATATCATAACCCAGAGAACCATGGACTGGAATTCAATTCTCACACAAAAATATAAATAATATCTCTTCCATCATGTATATCTACAAATTCAGAGCACCCTGTATTTTTTACTGGTAACATGGTACAAAATACTTCACTTAGAGCTTATGAATGACAGATCCTGAACACTACAGGTCGCTATCTAGTGATGTAAATGACTAAAGATAAAAACTCACCAATATTATAATGTTTACAAAAAAACGAAAACAAAAAAACTCACAAAATTGTTTGTTCCATTTAGCTGAAAGCGAAAAAACAAGCATTGTGGGCTTTTTCTTTTCTTTACACAGTCTGTCTTTCAGAGCCAATGTCACTATTCCTTTGCCTTCCGTCATGTAATGTAACTTCATGAAAGCCTTGCCAGTAATTGATTTAACTGGGAGACTGTGAAGGACTTCAAAATCTGTGGAGATGAGATTGATGGAATTATGCAGTAAGGTTGAGATACTTATTTATTGACCAGGGAGTGGGGAGGGGAAGCTTATGATGAGAGAGGCTGGACCTTTTGGCCCTGTGCTGATTTGATAGCTCGGTAATGGAGTCAGGGAAAGGAAGCAAGTGAGTTTGGTGGGGTCAGACTCTAGCCCTGGACTCAGACCACTGCTCAAATGGAGCTAATGGCTCTCTGGAAAAGCCTGGCTAAGCCCCCAAGACCATTCTGTTTTATGTGCAGGACTCTCTTTAGGATGGAGGGATGCATTAATGCTTTTAATTTTTAAAAAAAATCAGCAAGACAATGTCCTGCTGATGACAAACAGAATGAGATCAAGATTCAAAAAAGACAGCAAGTTTAGACAGCTAGCTTCATCAAACTATGATAAGGTCGACAGAATACAAATCAAACTGTGTCCTATGAAAACTATGTGAACATCTTAATTATTATAGAACTGGGACAGATTTACTTACAGTTTCTTTGCTTTGAAAGCCTCTGCAAACTCTCGGACACTTCTCAATGATGCCAGGTCCAGTGTCATGGCTTCAACACGAGCTTTGTGCTGGATGGAGAGAGAGCACAGAAACATACTGCATCTTAAGCATCCATCAAAACATACAGCATCTTTATCATCCATCATTATATGCACTGAGCCATAGGCCACCGGTTACAGTTCCTCAGACATTTCCCACCTGTGCATTACTCTGGGTGGTATATGGCAGCGAGGCTTTAGCCACTGATATACTGACATGCCCACATTTAAATCAACTCTCCATCCGCTGCAGTAAATCAGGAATGCATTTCCACCAGGAAGAGTTGGACAGTCTGCGGCTGGATAGCATCTCCATAGGCTTTTTATGGCACTTTTATGATTCCCCACACTCACCATATTGAATCCATTCAGTATTTACATTAAGTGAGCAGTGAGGTCTTGCAGAAACCTGTGCTCTTATGAAGTCTGTAATGGCATATAGAATAGGCTCACAGGGATAAATAATGGATGAAAAAAGCAAAATCTGCAATAATGGTGCTGCTCAGCACTGGCTTTTAAGTTTACCTTTGATCGCTCTGTAACACAATCAATAAGAAGAAAGGTACATAAATCACTCCAAAAGATATAATCATACACTGACTGGTCACAGGTCAAACACAGGTCCCCTGAAATTTAAAAAAAAGAACTATGGATACATGCCACATACAGCTCACTTCTCAATACACCTTTTCTCTGAAAAGCTGGGATTTTCCATGGTCACTCCACTATATGTTAAGAAGCAACAGTGTACAGTAAAATACTGGTGCTTAATGATTTTTTTTGCTGAGATTTTTTCTCTAGTAACAGCCTGATCCCAGTTTAGCAGGTTCAGTCTTGACTCCAGTAGCATCTGTGATGTGGGAGTTGGTTGATGAATGAGCATCTGAACTCTGCTCATATTAGAGTGGGCTTAAGAGACACAGGGCATTTTAATCATGCCACATACAGTACAGTAGCAGGTTAACACAAAAAAATCCCCTAAGCTCAGCACTTCCTGCACATCAACGAGCCGTCTGTCAGCCAGTAACTAGCACTAATCAAGTACACTGCAATTATTCTTTATACCACCCTGTAAGTGTAGAGCGCCATGAGGACGCCAACACCATCATGTCTGGTCATACACGCAGGCTCCAGCCCTCATTAAAATATAAGCAGATACAAAATAGCTGTCCAGCAAATTTTCTATATAATTGCCTTATACAGTGCGTTATCAGATAACTCTTGACTGGAGCCCGGTACGGAGGTATCTAACACTCTCGACAGAATGTCAGATCTCACAATTCAGAGTCAGACAGGCAGCTGTCTCTCACTTTCTCTCGATGTTTGATTCATCTTCTAGCCGTACAAGTCTTTTTAGCTTTAGTCTGTGGTGCACCAGACTATGAGGACATTTGTTAGAGGACATTTATGAGCTTAAGATACTTATGAGGTGTTGAAATCCACAGACAGCATGAGGAACACAGGGCCGAGCTAACCCAGCCACATGCTTTGTGTTGACTGGATATCTTGAGTGTCTGCCAGGCTTAGAACATAATATTGCGCCATGGTCTCTATGGATACCCCAATCCGATACTAAGCTTTGGCATCAAGACCAATACTGACCTAAAATGGTAGAGTAGCATCAGAACTCTGATATTGTATAGTAAATGGAAAAAGTGAGATTGGTGCAGCCCATATTTACTAAAATACTGTGTAATTAAGGTGATATAAGCATGTGTGGCTGTGTGTATGTGTGTTAGTTTAAAAAAAAAAAAAAAAAAAAAAAAAAAGATACTGAAATGTTAGACACTTTAGACACTTAGCTGAAGTGTAGTGTAAATATGCTGATGGACATAAAAATGTTTAAAAGTCAAGCATCAAGCCTGAGGCCTCTTCGTGAACAAGAGTGACAGATTAAAAAAAGATCACCATTTGATCAGACTAATGACTGGAAAAAGAAATGTAGATGCAGTGTGTGTGACTTATTTTAAGTCAGGCTTCAGTAGCCATGCTTGTCAGGCCTTACTGTGTGAACACTGCAGCACAAGAAACAACAGCTGGTGAGAAACACACAGCACAGACATGAAGACTAATGACTAAATGACTAAGACAACTGTTTTCCATAAGCAGAGTGAGACATTGCAAAATGCACTGTATGAAACTGGGGCACAAATTTGGAATGAACGTTCATCTCCAGTTTCAATTTTCTGAATTTCAAGGATGTCTTTCAATAGCTTACTGGAAAAGAGAAAGGCACTTACCCAAAGCTCCCTCCCTACTTTTCACTTCGCTCTTTCTGTCCCTGTATGACTCCCTCCATCTCTCCATTTCTCTCTTTAACTCGCCACCACTATCCATTAGCTGAACCGATTAAGAATACATGCACTCCATGGTTTCCTTTTCCTTACAGTCTTTACAGAGCACAAGTAATCAACAGAGCACAGAACAGAGTAGCAGACTGTCATTGATAAATTACCTGTCCCCTCTGAAAACCATTTATCTATTTGGGGCCGTGTGTGATAGGGACCTTGTCAGTGCTGCGCACTCCGCTCTCCCTGCTTCTCCATTCAAAAACTAAATCATATGAAAAAGGCAATAGAACATTTCCATATGACAAATATGCACAGGTGGAGCTGCCAGCCTGCTCTACTGTGTTTGAGGTAGCGTGAAGCAAGTAGGGCCCACGGTCACATAGAGCAGACAAATGGCCCGGAGAAAGACCATTCTTCATCAAAGAGCACGAAAGAGCACGAGAGAGAGAGGAGCAAGAAAGAAGAGAAAAAACTAGACAGATGATAACTAAAAGACAGAGAAAAAGAAAGAGAAAGATGGAACAAAGAGACTACACTGGATTTCCTCTCCCTCTCTGGGATTGGGAATATGGAAGTTCTTCCAGCTGGGCCGTCCTGCTCAGTCCCACAGGAGCCCTGTCAACTCACATAACCACGAAAACGTGTTCCGCCTGCCGCTATCCGCCTCTACGCTGTCCATTAGTTATGCCTGCTATCTATTCTGGAGCATCGGTCTCCCATGTCTGCAGATTGCAAGACTAACAGTACATGACACTCAGAAATAAAGCAGATGTCTGGGAACAAGTGCTGGCAAAAGACTAGTTAGTCGCAAACACCACGTCCTGTATTCGCATGTCAGTGGTAGCACAATGTTTGAGTTTGATGGTTAAGCTACGAGTGAATTGGACCAACTGTACAGACACTTTGTCCAACAACGGTACTAAAACCTTCTCAACAGCATCAATGAAGGGAAATATTTGAAAATGGCATCGCACACTACACTAAGCCACATCACTCACAGTCATTTCATGATCATAAAACTAGCATACATTATGGCACTTGGCTTCAAAATAAGAAGCATTTACTGAGTGCTGCGTATCTCAACACTTTCCACACCACTACGGGAGGAGGCGGTAAATGTCTCCATATACTCCACCTTTAGACACAGCTCAGCTCAGAGGGAGATGAATTGGTTTGGTGGGAGTTAGCAGCTGAAATAGCACTCGCAAATTATTTGATAAATGCGAGATGGAGAGGCGACAAACAGGTTTATTTTTACAGTGATGGCACCGAAGGCCTCAGGGCGCTTCCCCTGTCTCCATTACCCCCACTGGAGGGCAGCGTGATTTATCATACACCTGATGAAGAGGAAAGGCGAGAGATGGGATGGGACTAGGACAGCAAACGAAGGAGGACTGAATTCGACGAGGTACCAACGTCCCTGCAGACAGCCAGCTCCAAAACAAATATGCTTTTTCATTAAGAATCGAGAAGACAGGGTGATTTCAAGACAGTCCTAAACAAGCAATCAAGGCAGATAAAAGAAAAGGAAGGGCAGACACATGCATACAATATACTCAGGAATATATGGATATATCCAACCTTTGCACAGGGATCAAAACTGGGAATTCCACTGATATACAAGATATTACTAACACAAAATAAGACAATAAGAAAAATTCAGCAGAACTATTTTCTTTCCATTTGTCCAATATTTATGGAAACAAAATATTAGTATCACATGTATAGAATGGCATTTCTGCAGCATTATCAATTTAAAAAACACAACCATGCATGAATGCCAGCTGCGTAGTCTATTACCACCCATAACAGTAGCGCGAACCTCCACTTCATCTGTAGTAATTGATATAATACTTAAACAAAAAGGAAAAATAAAAAAGGAACAAAAGAAAAAAAAAGAAGATGGCAGATGGGAACACAATGGATTCCCCCCAAAAAGAAAGAGTGAGCAGTCTGAACGCCTGCTTTCCTCTGCAGATTGAAGTCTTGTGATGAAAATAAAGTTTATTGCCTGGAAAGAGGAGGGAAAAAAGCATGTAGAAGCATTAAAGCGACAGAGGTGAACAATTAGACAGATGGCCAGGTTTCAGAGGAAGGAGCAAAAATAAAATGAGAGAGAGAGAGAGAGAGGAACACATGAACGGAATCATTCAGGAATTTTATGAGGAGTCTGACAAGCCCACATCTCTTCAAGGGCACAGCAGGAGAGAGCTCAGAGGCTTCCTCTGAGAAACTTTGTGCTAAATGCTGAGTGTGCATTCGTTGGAGGATACACAGAGAGCAAAGATCATCACCGGGCCAAAGACTCGGAGCATTACACTTAGCCCCTGATGGTGACCCCACAGCACTTAAAGTAAAAAAGGAGGTAGTGTATCTTCATACACTGCACTGCAGAAACTGTCAGATTGCACCGGGGTAATATGACCTTTTAAATATTTTAATGTAACATTTTCAGTTGCACCATCTGTGTATATATATTTGTATATATACACATATATATATATATATATATATATATATATATATATATATATATATATATATATATATATATATATATATACACACACATATATACACATATATATATATATATATATATATATTATATATATATATATACAGTGATCAGCCACACACTGATTATCTCATTACAATGGCACTTATCAAAGGGTGGGATACATTAGGCAGCAAGTGAACAGTCAGTTCTCAAAGTTGATGTGTTGGAAGCAGGAAAAATGGACAAGCATAAAGATCTGAGCGATTTTGACAAGGGCCAAATTGTGGTGGCTAGACGACTGGGTCGGAGCATCTCCAAAACTGCAGGTCTTGTGGGGAGTTCCCGGTATACAGTGGTTAGTACCTACCAAAAGTGGTCCAAGGGAGGAAAACTTGTGACCCGGCGACAGGGTCATGGGCGCACAAGGCTCACTGATGCGCGTGTGGAACGAAGGCTAGCCCGTCTGGTCCGATCCCACAGAAGAGCTACTGTAGGACAAATTGTTGAAAATGTTAATGCTGGTTATGATTAAAAAAAGTGTCAGAACACACAGTGCATTGCAGCTTGCTGCGTATGAGTCTGCATAGCTGCAGACCAGTCAGAGTGCCCAGGTCCTTGATCCCTGTCCACCACCGAAAGCACCTACAATGGACACGTGAGCATCAGAACTGGACCATGGAAGAAGGTGGCCTGGTCTGATGAATCATGTTTTCTTTTACATCATGTGGATGGCTGGGTGCGTCGCTTACCTGGGGAGAGATGGCACCAGACTGCACTATGGGAAGAAGGTAAGCCGGCAGAGGCAGTGTGATGCTCTGGAAAATGTTCTGCTGGGAAACCTTGGGTCCTGGCATAATTGTGGATGTTACTTTGACACGTACTGCCTCTACGGTATTCCCTAATGGCAGTGGCCTCTTTCAGCAGGATAATGTGCCCTGCCACAATGCAAAAATTGTTCAGGAATGGTTTGAAGAACATGACAAAGAGTTCAAGGTGTTGACCTGCCCTCCCAATTCCCCAGATCTCAATCCGATTGAGCATCTATGCAATGTGCTGGACAAACAAGTCCGAGCCATGGGTCCCCACCTCGCAACGTACAGGACTTAAAGGATCTGCTGCTAATATGCCACAGCACATTGGTGGTCTTGTGGAATCTATGCCTCGACGAGTCAGAGCTGTTTTGGCGGCGCAAGGAGGACCTACACAATATTAGGCTGGTGGTTTTAATGTTATCGCTGATATATATATATATATATATATATATATATATATATATATATATATATATATATATGCACATGCACACACATGTATGTAAACAGGGTGTCCCAAAAGTCTCCATACTCAGGGGAAATTAACACTTTTTAGCAAAATGTAACTTTATTTACAAAACATCCTCTACATGTGAATTTCTTTATACACACACAAGGAGTCGTCTCTCCCACCTTCGGCTCCCGGTTTGGCAACAGTGTCGTGTGTGATGAGCTTGCCATGTTTCCTGTTAAAGTCTATCGCAACCTTGCGTCAGCTTCCCAATCCAGTCATGAGAATGATTTCCATACGTTCCTCTTTTGTCAAAGGCTTTCTTAAAGGCTATCTATCTATATCTCTCTCTGTCTCTCTCTCATATATATATATATATATATATATATATCTCCCAACATCAGCCCTGATTACTAATAAAATCATCCACGAGTCATTCTTGTATATCTGTAATAAAATATTACATTTATTAATGGGAGAGTATACATATTTGGTCCTAAAGAGAGAAAAATAATTCACTTATCTTTGTAAGATCTTGGATATGCAAGAAAATGATTTTCACCAGATTATCCTGCCTGCTACATTACCATGTCTTTTTCTCTCTTTCCTCCTCCCTCTATTTTTGAAAAAAAAAAAAGAAGCAGCAAAAAATTTCAGTCACCTTGTGAAGACCTGACCACACAAAATTGGTCATCAACTTTTAAGACTATATTTTATCATGTTTTTTTTAAGCAGAAAAAAGGTGAGAAAAATGGTCAGTGCTCTTGCTCCATATATCATCCTGTCACAATTATGACATTCGTTCATAAATACCCACCAATCTCTTCTCCACCTGGCTGCTTCCGCTATTCAAGCCCTGTGGAAACAGCTAATTACTGCACCTTCTCTCTCTCTCTCTCTCTCTCTCTCTCTCTCTCTCTCTCTCTCTCTCTCTCTCTCTCTCTCAGCCCCTTTTCTGGCTCACTCTCATTTTTGGCTCTTTCTACTATTATCTCTCATTTGTACCTTCATCCTAAAGGAGTTGAGAATGGAGAAGAAGGAGTGGAGGCCGTTCAACATTCCAACACACATGTAACACACGCAACTGCACACAGATGCGTAAACTCACAAATACACACACACACACACACACACACACACACACACACACAGCAATTAATAAAGAGGCTGGTCCCTCCTGAGCACTGGGAGAAAGTGCCTGTTCAGCACATAGAAGGAGAATATGCAATTTCCCCAAGTTAAGTCTATATTAAATTGATTTCTTCTTTCGGAGATGGGCTGGGCTCTCTTTCTCTCCATCCCTAATGAAAGGCAGATAATCTACAGGTTTTCTCTCTCCTGAAATCAAGTTACAAATCAAGTACTGCAAGATATAGAGAAGAAGGGGGCAGAAAGACATGGAATGATTTTTCAGCTGAGAATGGGGGGGGTGAGGGGGAACGTGCACATACGTGTACACAAGCGTGCACACACACACACGCACACACATGCGCGCACACACACACACAGGAGTAAAGCAACAGGCTCAGTTCAACAGGAGTGATTAAAATGTGTTAATGATGAAACTTCTCATATTTGATACACAGTCTATGTGAGGTCTATGTATGAGAAGCACATTACACAGCAAATATGTGTGTGTGATTCAAGTGAGTGTGCGTCTCATATATTCTGAAAATGTCCATATTTGCTACAAACAATGGCACAAAAGGTCATTGCTGTTATAAAGTCATTTCAACTCAAGATTTCAAAAAAACAGAGGCACACTCAGAGTACTTACAAACACAAATGCACATTTAAAAAAGCCTCAAAAGTGATACACCATCAAACCATTCTCATGAAGGTTAAACGAGTACAAACATGCTGTATTCCCCTATTAATTCTGTAGAACCAAAGTGGAACAGCAGCAGTGCAGCTCTCGAAAAAAAAATACAAATAAATCCACTCACACTCAGACCACCCACAGGCCTGTTTTCTCTCCACCCTTCTCATCTTCCCTCTGTCCCTCTCTCTCTCTCGTTCCATCTAGCACTACAGGGGGAAATTAGATTTGCATCAGAAAGTGATGTAGATTGAAATAATGCATCTTTATCGCTGGAGATATTGAGATTTACTCCCAATTTTCCTCAGCCCTCGCGGAGATCTGCTCACCGTGCAAAAATTTACCAACACATCTGCCATGTTTTTCCGATATCCTAACAACTAGACATTAATGCAATACCTATTGCTCCCCAATATTTCAGAAGGAGAAATAAGCGCCACCAATTACATATTTACACTGGGTGTATTTTGCAATTCTGCAAGTTTTTTCTCACTCTCTCTGTATGTAATTTAGTGGACAGAAGAAGATTTAAGGACATTTCCATTGCCTATGTTAGATCTAAATGAAGTCTGTACAAGGTAAATCGCATTGTGCTTGAGCAAAACTTCATATTGTTAATGTCAGCAAAATGACTGCTCCTAGTGACACAAAATAATGAGTTTCCTTTTTTTGCCACGCTTCTTTCTTTATGACTGCATTGTTCCAAATCAAGTTTTATGTAATATCACTCCAACAACAATCTAAAGTTTTCTGGAAAAAAAAAAAAAAAATCCACACATCTCAACATCTACAGGGCTGAAACATGAAAAAGCAGCAGGTTGAACCCTTCAATTTGTCCTATTTCAATTAAGCTTTAAGTAATAAATACATGGAATAAGCTGGCAAAAGGAAAATAATATAATTGAATCAGAGAGAATATGAGCTGCTGGCAACTGAGCTTATAAATGCCTTATGTAGCTATTTTATTTATATTTCACAATTTACCAGCCAACAGAAAATATGTCATTAAAAAAAGATGCATATAAATTCAGCGATGTGTCAAAAAGCCCTGATTTAACTGAAACTGACAAATTCTTTTTAAACAATAACAAGTTAGTGATGTAATTAAATAAAATCAAATTATGTATAAATATTAGCTGTTTATATGAGATGAAAAATAAAACATTTTCATAAAATTATTTTATCTAGGTGTATTTTAGACATAGGATTAAAAATATAAAATAGTACATTTCACTTTAATACAGCACACAGCAAATATGCAAGTTGACAATTTATTCTATTTAAAATATGACTGAACTAAATCAAAATACAAACAAAAGCAAAAGCAAACAAAAAATATAAGCTGCTAATAAAAATGGGACCTCAGACTAAAACACTTCCTCGCAGTCTTGCATTCGACACCATCACTCCTGGCATAGTCACAGAGTTCATGAAGCAGTGTAACACATTTACTGTGCAAACCGAGGCAAGGTCATAGGTCAAGAAATCATAGCCTACAGTTGAAGGTTGTAAACAAATTGTGTTATTGCTTTATTCATGAAGCCTAATTCAATTTGGAGGAAGACGAGTCTTTCGACAGGACCTAGTGAGAGAGTAAGACAGGAGACATCGTCGGACACGGCGACACAGACATCTCATCTTGTTCATCTAAGCTGCAGCGGTAAGTACATTAAAATGAGCCTGCAGAGGCTTTGTGGATAATCAGACTCATGCCCCAAACATCATCAACACTTGCCTTCTATCTCTGGACTAATTAAATAATCTCTAGCGTAAATCAAGTTAGACTGTGGGACTGGTCGGGCTCTCTGGACAAGCCGTGCTTAAACTGAGAATGAAGAATTGAGGAGTTGCAGAGAGGAGAGGGGAGGAGAGGAGCGGAGAGGAGAGGAGGGAAGGGAAGAGAAGAGGAGATGGTAAAAGTGGTGAGGATAAACAAGGAGCAAAAAGGAGAGGATAGAGGATAGAGGAGAAAGTAAAAGAGGTGAGGATAACAGAGGAGAGGGGAGGAAAGGAGAGGAGGAGGACAAGAGAGGTCAGAAAAGGAGAGGAGAGGTGAGGTGAGAAGAGGAAGAATGGATAAAGGAAGAGATTAGAGGATAAAACAGGAGAGGAGAAGAGGAGAGGATATAAGAAGATATAAGAAGATAGAATAGGAGAGGAGAGGGTAAAAGAGGTGAGGATGAAAGGGGAGAGGATGAAAGGGGAGAGGAGAGGAAAGGGTAAAAGGGGTGGAGAGGGTAAACGAGGAGAGGAGAGATTAACATAGGAGAGGAGGAGAGATGAGAAGAGAGGAGAGATTAAGAGACAAGAAGAGAGGAGAGATTAAGAGAGGAGAAGAGCAATTAAGATTGAGAGAGGAGAGGAGAGATTTAGATTAAGAGAGGAGACAAAAGGAGAGGACAGACTTAGACAGGAGATGACATTAAGATTAAGAGAGGAGAGGAGAGATTAAGAAAGGGGAAGAAAGGGGAGGAGAGATTAAGAGACAAGAAGAGAGGAGAGATTAAGATTAAGTTTAAGAGAGGAGAAGCTAGGAGGAGAGAGATTAAGAGAGGAGAGGAGGGATTAAGACTAAGTTTAAAAGAGGAGAAGATAGGATGGGAGAGATTAAGAGAGAACAGAAGAGAAGAGGTAAAGAGAGATTAAGACTAAGTTTAAAAGAGGAGAAGATAGGACAGGAGAGATTAAGAGAGAACAGAAGAGGAGAGGTAAAGAGAGATTAAGACTAAGTTTAAAAGAGGGGAAATAGGACAGGAGAGATTAAGAGAGAACAGAAGAGGAGAGGTAAAGAGAGATTAAGATTAAGTTTAAGAGAGGGCAAGAGAGGAGAGATTAAGAGAGGAGCAGACCATTTGAATTGAATTGAAGTAGGTATATGAGAACACTGGACTAATTTTACACTCCCAACAAGACAGAAAATGTATAGCGACTGCATAAATAAACACCTTGTGGTGTATAAACAGTCTAATTTCTCATTCTGTATTATAGGAAACAACACATTTTCCTCATTAAGTTATAGGTATAAATGCTCTAAAGCATGAAATTACCCTTGAGCCTCCCTCTCTAAATAACCTGGTTTGCAAACAAATGATCCATGTAAAAGTAGTAAGATGCAGATTATTAAAATAATAGGAGGGACCGAAATTTGCATCCACAGAACTATTCAGCGTGCACACTGCAATTACTTCACTCATGCCTCTCCTCCCTCCTTCTTCCTTCTCAGTCCCACTGAGCAGAAAGACCACAATGCTCTTTCAATCATAAATGACAACAAACATCTCAGTTAAACCTACAAACATGTATTTCTCATAAATAAGAGTAATAATTCCTGGCTTATGATCTGAAAAAAAATTACCCAGACAACAACCTTAACTTTTACTTGACTTTTGAAATCGTGTGGCTTGGCTGACATCAAATGCATTCTCCTACATTTTCAGCTGAATGCCCTAATCTCTCCGTCTGTTGTTTCACAATCCTTCACTCTCTTTCCAGAATAAACATAAACTGCTAACTTTGTGTAGACACAAAAACAACCCCTTTACTCTCAAATGCCCACCAGCCCCCATGTTGGGTGACTCTCCCATATGGTCCAAATGGAGAGGAATGACTGTCCATCTATGCTAAGATCTGCATTATGTTTGAGTTATAGTCACCATTTGCAATTCAGAGTGGCTCTTTGGAGAGTTGACCACCTTGGTAACACCCCATCAGTGTAGAGGTACACAGTGCAATCAGAGAGATTTACCGTGCTGAGCGGAAGCTTCCGGAGAGCATGGGGTGCCGGAGTACAAGCCATTCCCAGACTCCCATTCTCAAAAAAAGCCCTACTGGGCCACATTCTAGTGGAGAATAGCTCCCACATTTAATGAGAAAGATCCAGAGTGAGAAGAGAGAGACAGAGAGAGAGAGAGAGAGTGAGAGAGAGAAAGAGACAGACAGACAGACAGACAGAGAAAGAGAGAGCAAGCACAACCAGACAGACAGATAGACAAAGAGAGAGAGAGAGAAACAGACAGACAGACAGACAGAGAGAGAGAGAGAGAGAGAAACAGACAGACAGACAGACAAAGAGTAAGAGGGTGAGGCAGACAGACACACAGACAGACAAAGAGAGAGAGAGTGAGAGAAAGAGCAAGAGAGAGAGAGAGAGAGAGAGAAGAGACAGACAGACAGGCAAATAGAGAGAAAGACAGAGAGCAACAGACAGACAGACAGAGAAAGAGAGAGCAAGCACAACCAGACAGACAGAGACAGAGACAGAGAGAGAAACAGACAGACAGACAGACAAAGAGTAAGAGGGTGAGGCAGAGAGAGAGAGAGAAAGAAAGAGAGAGAGAGAGAGAGAGAGAGAGAGAGAGAGAGACATGGATAAATTGCATTAAGCCCAAATATCAAAACTAATGTTGTTGTATCTGAAAGAATCATTTCATTTTCTATTAGTCTGTAGAAGAAACGGTTTTAACTGGATCTATTCTGATCACCTACTCAATAACACATAGCTGATATCACAGTACATGGAGACAAATGCAGGAGTGGTGCTCTCAGGCACAATAACAGCTGCAGTAAGCAGACAGCCAAGAAGTTTCTCATTCCAACGACATATTTAAAATACTATAAACATATAATACAGTATGTAAAATTATATTAACCTTAACCGACTGCAGTTACAAACTTAGTTACAAAGTCTGTAATTCATTCATGGATCATATAGTTTAAGATTTTAAGAAATATTAAGAAATAATCTGAAGAAATAAAAATGAATTTTCACACACAGGAAAAAAGTTTTAAAAAATTTAACAATTCCATGAAGGAGCCCAGGATTAAAATTTATCTGTTTTACTGAAACTACACTCAAAAAATGTCTTCTTAGCAAGTAAAAATATTTTGAATATAGTCAAATATATCTAGTATTTATTATATGATTGCAACAAACCAATTATAAGATTATTATTAAATGTCTAAAGTTTTACTAATTTCAAGCTTTAAACTTTCTTATTCTATTGGCAGTTAATTTTGCTTCTTTCTATAAATAAATGATAAATTATCTGCCAATAGAACAAGACTATTTGAAATTAGTAGAGTAGCGTAGAAATAGGCCTAATAATGTTATATTTGGTTTATTGTAATCTTATAACAGGAAATATAGGAGCCAAAACAGACTATGTGCAAGATATCTGCACTTGCTAAGACGTAATTTTTTGCAGTGTATGTACTCTTGTAGACATGACTCAACATACAGTGTTGGATCCAAATACTGTGAGATAAAACTAATTTTCGATTATCTTTCTATTCATATTTCAGAAGATTCTGTTAAATGTGTGGGAAGGGCGTTCTGATATTCGATTATTTTAAAAAATGACACGCTATTTATTACAACGGCATGTGTGAGGCAGAAGCCAAAAGTAAGCTGAAGAGAGATAAACAAAAAAAGAGGAGAACAAGCAGGGCTTTCCGATGGCTGGGGATCAGCTATTAGCCGAAAGAGAGAAAAATTGGGGCCTCTGAAACATTAATCAAACTCTTCACCTAGTGGGCAACCATATGGCGGAACAGCATGTGCATCGTGCAAACTTGCTGATCGCCAGTAACAGGGTGCAATTAATTCCGCTGGCTGCATCCAGCACAGGCCTACCAGTTTAGATCCCAGGGAGAGAGCGCTGAAAAAAAGTGCTGCTCTTCTCTTTCCTGCCCAAAAAACAGAGGGATCAAATTCAGAGTGATGAACGAGGGGGAGAATCGGGCCCTCGCTCATAGACTCAAGAGAGAATGACTGCACATGGATAGAGAGAGATCAGCAGAGGAAAGAAGAGAGTGGAGGAATAGAAGAAAGAAAAGGGAATGTCTCTAGACTTACGACTCATCCAATCACTGTACTTTAACATTAATATTCATGAGCAACACATAAAAAACATTTTTAACAAAGTTACTAATCACAACCCTGCTCACACACTAGTTTGTTTTGGTAGGCAGGACTTGAATTTCCCTGCAGCATTCCTGATCCCTTCTTTTCCATACATTCTCTTTCTCTTTCCTAATTTACTATTGACCCTCTTGGCCGGTTACTGTTCCGTCTTCACTTAGGAATTCTTGTCAAAAACTTCTGTTTTTCTTGTTCGGCAAAATTAGCATCTCTTTTATGCTCTTAATGAAGTGGAGGCTCCTTAACACATAACATGGAATATTTCAGTAGAGGAAATGAGATCCTGTTAGCTATTCCCCAGGTCCTTCGCCTCTCTCCGGCCCATACCAATATCTGAAATGACTTTGGGGATGTTTGCTTCATTAGAATACACCCCGCCTCCAAAGACTTATTGTTCATTTTCGACCATGTATTATGACCCTGGTGGGACACTGTTAATGAGAGGAACTCTGTGTATCTCAACTTCCTGGGTGGACAGCTCTGCATTTCCTTGCTTTTTGCTTATGTCCAGAAGGCTAGCACTGAATAATGAAGTGCATTCATCACAGGAACAACAACACTACCGTGTGTTCTCAACCACCACACACACACACACACACACACACACACACACACACACACACACACACACATTTGTACATACCTATAAATTACAAAAGTAATGTGCATGAAAAGAAACACATCTTTACATGCATATACAGTCTTTTACAAATTAACCTAGAGCCAAAACATTGTTACAGTGTGAGGGTGGTGTCGCCCTGCACCCCACAAAGCAATTGTCTTTATGGCTGCCACTGGGTTCAGTCATCAGTGGATTTATGATTATTTGAGACTGTGGGCCTTTGTGCTCAGCTGGGACCTAATGAAGTGCTATTCAGACAGCCTTGCCAGTGAGCTTGGTTTTGAGATTGGGTGCTGGTCAACTGTTTTCACTTGCTGAAGGCTTGTGAAGGCACCGAAGCACTGCTCTAACTGAGGCCTTCCCTGGCCCTTCCAAATCAGTGCTACTCTATTACTTTACGGAACATCATTCCATATTCCCCTCCCATCATGAAGCCACTTCTGAATGCTCACATAATAATCACATAATAATGGTCACATAATAATGTCCAGGGAAGTCTGCAATGAAATAGAGGATTCTTTGTGAGCATGTGTATTACATAGATTATATATACATACATACAATTTCTGTTAAGTGATACAGAGACCCCCAGAAGCCTTTTCATTTACAAATGGGCCTCGATCATAACTATGTCCCTTATAACCACCCCAGGTCATACACAAGCCCCTCAATGACCCTTAGCCTGACCCTTACTCCAACCCGTGAAACCGCCTACCACTATCATCTCTCTCTCTCTATCTCCAATGTTGGCCTAGAGTTTTTTCAGACAGTGAGAAAGTGAGAGCGAACGGCAACCATCATTAATCAATATGTTGGGCTTTATTTGTGATAATTCATCATGACACAATATTAATGGGTGGCTATGCCCTTCAGAGGTGAGCCTCATGCAAATGCAGAGGGGGAAGCAATTAACTTTCGAGCGACGCACAGATGATTATAAATGACAAGGATATGTCAATTACCGCAGCCAATAAAGGGAGACAGAGGCTGCGAGGGCAATCTATCCACTTTACAGCTCTTCCTCAGCCCATAGGCTCTATCTATACAGTGGAAGCGCTACTCTAAAAGAGCACTTCACTGAGGCCCGGATGATACGGCTGCTCAAAGACAACTTCTGATGAATTCAAATGCTTTGCTACCGGCGTGGATTGTTTCAGTGCCAGCTGACCAAATAGCAGGCTGTAATACAATCCATTTCTTTATCAGAAACATAATGCACTTTAAAAGGGATGATTTTTTATGAAGATGTAACAAAATTCCTCTATTAGGACACAGTATAAAAACTCTGCCCGCAAATACATTGTGTCAAGATGAACACACACCTAAAGCTAGTTTTACACTGTGTGATCGTAGTTGTCTTTTAAAATTGTACGAGATCCCAAAAAAGTCTTGGCCATATTCTATAACAGACTGTGCAATAGCATGTTCTGCATGCCAGATTATTCGTTGAAAAGATTCTTATCCTCTTAACGACTTACAATTAAAGAAAATTACTATGTTATGATTATGTCGTTAACCAGCACAATCTGTGCTTTTGTAGAAAATGGGGTCTCAGAAACAGAAACAAGCCCTTGCTATAATAGTAGCAATGTTATGCCTAGAGAAACACATTTTAAAATGTGAAGAAAAGGATCTGGAGCTGTTCATGTGTGGGTAAAAAAGGACAACATGAAATGCTCATTCTTCAAAAGTTTATGTACTGCCATTGCCACTAATGTATTTGTAGCTGTCCCATGAGTTTTGTCCTACTATTGGAGGCTTTTAGATGAATGTCGTTGCAGTGGTCACACTCAGATTTTAAATTTAAAAACTTCAGACACTGATGGAAATTTGTCACGTGCTGTCTTCGGTCACAGTGGCACTAAATCGGCCACTGGTGAGCACATCATATGATGCATCCTAAGACCAAAAATTGCACAGTGTAAACTTAAGACAGAGAAATAATGGAGTGTGTCTTAAAGTATGCCAGTGTTGTAGTGGAGGAAAAAAAAAGAGCTGTGAATGCTGTCACTGCACAGACACACTCTCTCCAGAGGACATGAATGTACTAAAATTTGAAGACAAATCACACAAATCAGCCCATTATGACAATACGCAATTTATTCAAAAAGGCATATTATGCAGGACTGCAGCACTGCGTAAGAGCAAACTATATGTCATGGCCTTGTGAAGAATTCGTACAAGCAGACAGACACTCACCCACAAGCCAGCCAAAGCTTCAGCTAGGAAGCCAAGAGTGAGGACAAATTAGCTTGGTTTATTTCAGGGCCAGGATGGAGAGCTCAGAGAGTGAAAGAGAAGCTCTCCCACCAGGCTGGCATCACTGAGAAATGGGAACGCCCATTAGCATGTGTCAAAGCCAGGAGAAGCGCAAGAGAAGAGCTAACTAACCTGTCGAAAGGAAATAACTCTACCAGTGCTATCTGAGGGAAGATACAGGAATCAGGTCAGAGGTTTTGTTCACTACAACACAACTGTATAAGATGTTCATAGAAGAGACAAGAGAGAAAATCCTTCACATTTTGCGCTTTCTTCTATTTAAACTTGGCAGTGTGACTATGCAGATTTTGTAATGTAATTGTTGAGTGAGAGTATTGAACATCATTGTCTCTTTGTAAGTTTAGCACCTGAGGCTCAGTACCTGCCTCTGCAGTGCAGCTGAACGAGAATGGGCTTATTCCTAGCCTTAGCCCAGAAAGGACAATCCTGGCTCACAGCCGTCTAATTTCCCAGCACTAAACAATCAACAACCACCAGGGGACCTGTACAGCACATTACAAGTTAAGCCCTCATTTTGTCGCCAGGGCACAGGGAGATAAAAAATAAAACGGAAAGGTGGAAAAGGAGGGGAAAAAATCTGAAACTTTCACTCTGCTTTGACCTGTGGCTGTACCAAAGGAGCAGTGAGGAAGCCCAGAGGTGTCAGAAGTATTTGGGTGGGTTTTCCTAGGAGCAAGTGTGGTTATTGTGTCTGAGGTCTGCTGGGGACAAGAGAGCAATATTGTTTTAATGTGTGTGTTAGTGGAGAGGGGAATGGATAGATTAAGACAGAGTCCCAGACCAGCAGGAGCCCAGCTCCCTGAGCACAGCTCTGCTAAGCTGCACTACATTTAAGAACCAGAACATGGTGGTGTGTGTGTGTGTGTGTGTGTGTGTGTGTGTGTGTGTGTGTGTTTTAAAGCAGTCACTAAAAGTAGTTACCACAATCAACGCTGCTAGTGAGTAGAATTTTCCCAGTTAAATACTATTCAATGTACAAATTTGTGTTCAGTTAATGTGTCTAAACAAAGCACGAGCAAACGAAAGCGTAAAACAATTACAGCACAATTCCTTTAAATAGGCTCAAGCTAAGGTATCATGAAGTAAATAGAAATGTAAATGTATTCTATGTAATCTCACGTTTATGGTTTACACGTGCAGTGATGATGCGCATACAGGGTGGGCTAAAACACCTGTGATTAATGACACCATGTCGTACAGCGGCACCAAACAACTTGTTTAAATTGTTCAACATGAATAATTTTAACAAACACACTGCTGTCCCATCAGAGGTACTCGATGATTCATTTGATAAGATATAATAAATGCAAGCTGAGAAAACTAAGCAAGGGTTTTATCCATAGCCGCCTTTCTCAAATTACATGGCAAAACACAACTTTTGCAATCACAGACAAAAGGCTTTTGTTCCATTTTAGCAAATTCCGTAATCTGACTGCAAAACCACAATCTCTCATATTGGGCGCTAGATCACAATTAGCATAATGCTTCTGAAAAGACGCTGATAAACTATAACAACCCAGAGATGTGCAGTGAGATTCATCATTAGACAGGTTAATCTTTTTTTTGCACCAAAGCACATACAAATGTTTTAATGCTTTCAGAATTACATCCTATCAGTTCTGGAATTCATCTGCCTCAATTTTCTAAACTTGCTTACTACACGTCTGATCAGCAACGCAAGCTTTCAGATTACTTACAAAGTGTAATGTAAGCTGATTTTTTTGGATTACTTTGGATTTCTGGATCTGGTTTCATTATGCTTTTGTAGAGAATAATACTCTTGTACCCTTTTAATAAAAGTACAAAAACAAAGAGGGACATGTATTGCAACAGCCAAGTATAAATTATTTATTACTCCGTAGCATTGTGCTGTTAGTGTCTATTGTTGGAGTGCTTGTACCTGGTAACTGAGCAGTGACAGTCGCCTGTTAACCTGCAAGTAGCCATGTTTTAATATGGTGCTGGATGAGGGTGGTTTGGCCAGGGCAGAGGTAAAGATTTCCCAGAACTCGGCAACAAGGGCAGGCAATCCAGTTTTTAAAAAAAAATTATGTATGTGGTACATTTGTTCATTCTTCCGATAACCTGGACTTGTCACGCAGTTGGTCATGGGGCAAGAGTCTTGAGGACAGTATACAGGCCCTGCCAGGTCACAAGGAACTTGCACATTGCATTCAGGTTGAGGAACAGGACCCTGTCTTTCGGCTGACACTCGTCTACTATAGGCCCTCTCCTGTGCACAGTGGGCCGTCATGTGGTCTATCATGATCATATGGATCCATTTGGCCCGTCATACATAGTCTTGAACACTTGTCTGAAGTGCTCAACAAATCGATGCTTTTAAGCTTGGTAAACCCAAGGAACCTACACAGGTGTGACATCAGCCAGAACACAAAGGGGCTGCCATGGAAGAGCTGTCATATGATTACCAGTATGTTTCTGGCCCACTCTGTTCCAAAGTTGTCCTTGTGTATCCATCTACTGAGATCCAATTTTAGCAAAAGATGCAGATATCAGCATTCAGTGAGGGCCAATTGAACATGTCCTGGAAGTACAATGGTGCTTTTCCGTCCCATATGGCAACCAAGGGGTGCGTGTGTTTCAGATGTATTGTCCCATAAATCATTGTGCGACAAAATATAAAACAAAATACCACCAGTGGTGAACAAAATACACACAGAGAAAAGGAATCAAGCACTGGAAACGGCCCTCATCTTGCAGACACAGATCAAGTTTGGACCAGGGCTGAAACTACGGCTACTGTTCAATCTTTCCACCATCAAATTAGAGGTACACTCAAGGACGCTTTACAATACACAATGTAAAAAGTAAAATGAACTGTAAGTGTTACTGAGCATCTTGCAGAAGCAGCCACAGTTCTTCTGGAGATTTTGACTGTCAAACTTGCGTCTTATTTTTGCAGCAAAACCCAGCAGCCTTCATTATGTTTTTTTGGTCTGAAAAGTGTCTCTTATGTAATATGCTGCTTTCTTTACTGAAACACAAACATTTTTCTGTAGCATTTAATTTTGTGCTGGAAAACTAATGTTTGGAAATCTAAAATGTTTTTGTACTAAATCAATAATGTAGAAGTCATAAAATACAAATTTATAACAAAGTTTGTACTAAAAAAAAATAGGGTGCCTAAGACTTTTGCACAGTGCTGTATGTTATAAGAGCTATAAGGTTCACCATATCAGCAATTATACATATTTCTTTGCTAAAGAATAATAAATTGAATAATAGGTTTTCCCAGGTTTTCCCAGCTTATCCTGGTCAGAGTCCATCCTGGGAAAAACCATAATCTACAAAGATATACTGATTGAACCTGTACTTGTACACCAAACAAATAATATTTGCAAGGTGGTGATGTGCATGGACACCACAGAAAGATGCAGACTGATTAGTCACTATCTAACTGCTTCATGATGGTTTTATTGAGCTGTGTTAATTATAGCTGACCCAATTTCAGCTGTCCCAATTCCCAGTTTCATTGACAGCTCATGGTTTTATATATAAGGATGGTAGTTTTCTTCATAAAAAATAAGCTCGCTGTTGTGACAGCAGCTACGGAATTCCAAAAGGGTCATATTTTGCTGTAAAACAAGCGTGATTAACTTTTATTGCTGTGACTTTTTAAAAAAATGCCTTTTCAGTCAGTTATGTATGCCTGGCTTAAAACACTGCAGAATTAAAAACACTATATTTTTCACCATTCGGGAATGAATTAAAAGCTTCTTCTGGTTGCCACTACACTAATATAAAATGCTATATATAAAATGGTAGACATTTTTTAAAGAGCTACATTAGCTCTATTCAGAGTCCATGAACTTTCTTAGAGTTATGTCTGTAATGAAATTTTGGAAACACTTTATTTGAAGGAACATCTATGAAGGTTAATGAAGGTTGTTGTTTTGTTCAATAAAACACAAACTAGACACTTGTAAAAGGTTTATTCACTCTGTATTAGGTTTATTAATTACGATATGTACTGCTGCATAACTACACATCTGTTAGCTGAAAATGAGTAATTTTTGCATGATTAGTTGTGATAATGTGTAATACATACTTTATTATACAAACTACTGAGGAAGAATAAATAACCTAAACTTGCAACCTAAAGGTCTAACATGAATATTTATGCTATTACTTCATGCTCAATAGTTTGTAATAATAATAGTTTTATTGTACATGATCACAACTATTAAAGCAATATTTATTAATTTATTCTTAATTATTTTACAAGTTAAATATTATTTTAAATATTATTAACAACACAGTGCTATTTATTACTATTTATTAAATATATTATTTATTAATATTGTCATCACTATATACTGTATCACTGCTATTATTTACTATACATCACAATTGTTCCATTTAATGCACCCTGAACTGCATCCAGCTGCTATTTCTACCTCCAGTGTAATGTAATGTAAAGTAAATTACAACCGAGCCTACCATTTCCGCTTAAGGAGCAATATTTGTATATTATGATGGTAAGTGTGTTGTGTTGTGTTGTCTGAGATGTGTGTGTTGAATGTATCGTGTTGTGACCAAACACCAAGAAAAATTCATAACACATATGTTATGTAAAACTGAGTAATTATTCAAAATGATTCTGAATAATTACTCAATTTTACATAACATATGTTTAGCTATGCAGCAATACATATCTTTATGAATAAAGACTAATACAGTACGTAATGAATAAACTCCGTCTAATTTGTGTTTTATCAAACAAACAACAAGACTCTCATTAACCTCTTTTTAAGTGTTCTTTAAAATAAAGTGTTACCGAAATATTTGCATTTCTTCATAATAAAAAGTTTTTTGTCTCAGAATGAGCAATGGTCAGAATTCCAGGCATTTCCTTTCTCTATTCAACCTTTAGCCACAATCAAGACCAGCATCCAGTGTAGCAGACAACTGGATGTTAGTTTGTTCCAGACCTGTTCAAACAACGATGCTCTGTGACCCAAGCTCAGTAGCTTACATGGACTGAGGCATATTCCCTACTTTTTCCCTTTCTCATGTTGTCTCATTATAGCAGGGGTGAAGGAGTTCTACTAACACTCCTGAGTGCACTCTTCTGGTACAGGAGCCTGAAACCTCAAACACTTGCTTTCTTCTTATGTATTCTTCCCCAAACTCTCATATAACCCCACTACAGAGTTTACCACCACTTACTTTTTGATTCTGCTACTGCTTTGCTGGAGCAAATGTCCATGTTTTCAGATGTTTGCTGCTGATTACTTTAGTTCACAGCACTCAGGAAAGCAATGAATTCTTGAAAATCTGTTTATTAACAGACTACTGTATCCAGAGAAGAAAGCAACTTCCCCCGTTAGTTATGAAGAGAGAGCACTGCTTGACTGAGCGCTTAGCACTGCACTGAGTGCTGCTTGTGGAAAGTTAAATATGATCACTTATCTAATTACAATGGCATGTCTGTCTGCCTCAATGTTAATGCACATTTTAAACATTACAAGGTTGATCTTTTCTCCAGTCACTCGGTCAGTAAACCTCTGCGGATCAGCAGGGTTCACCCTAATTGGTTCCAAAGCACATCCTAATAACACAACACCACTTTAGCTGCACCGGCCATGTTAATTTTCCTCTTGATTGGAAATAGAGTTCTGCAAAAACAATGAATAAATGGTAACATGAGGCTAGGTGGGCAATTAACATGATTACAAAGTGCCTCCTTAGCATTTTTGACACTAGGAAAAAGGCAAACATGCTCAAAATCAGGGGGAAAAAAGTTATTCTGGTCAACAGAGATAAGCCTTGATCAGAAATGTATTCCCTCCGAGACTCTACTAAACATCTCTCAGGGGATCATGAATCAGAATTAAGCAGAATTTTACAGGCAATCAAGAAAACTAAATCTCTCTCTCTCTCTCTCTCTCTCTGACACACACACTCTCGCTCTCTCTCATACACACACACACACACACACACACACACACATACACACATACACACATACACACATATACACACACACACACACAGAAACAAACACACCCTGACCCTAATTTATGGAGCCAGTTTCCCTTAAAATAACAGTGGTGTAATGCATCTTGCTTACTCATCCCTCTCACAGAAATGGCTCAAATGTAATTAACAAAAGCAAGTGTACACTCAGTGAAACAAAACTTCCTGGCTGAGACAGACACCAGCTTTCTAAATACTGTGCCAAATACATAAATATCATTATTATAGTACACCAAATGCCATTTTATTTCCAATTAGTAACCCATTTGTTTTTGCAACAGTACATAAATCAATAGCATTTTGCTTTAATGTATGCATCTCAATGAAAAAATTAATTACAAACCTATAAGGAAATAAACAATTAGTCCTATAATCTTTTATATGCATGCAATCTTAATGCCATTAATTTGAGTATGGAATAAAATCTACTGCATCTGTTCACAAGCCATTAACCCTTTAATTGTTTAACTTTTTTTGGTACATTTTTTGCTCTGGTTGACCAAATGATTCAGATATGAAAAAGAAGCAGTTAGTGATAGAATTCCATTTTGTCATGTAGTATTGTTGCAACAGTGCATGCATTTCTATGTGTATCATAAATGCATGTACACGTGAAATTCAAGTTGTGTTGTGTTGTGTGGTGTATAGTCGATTACTATGGGCTGTATTCAGAGTTGAGTTAAGCGTGTGTAGGGAAGATTTATCACTGAAATCAGTATTCAGACCTCAGGCATAACGACAGACATACGTGCTATTCAGATAGTTATGTGAGATTTGTGCACATGGGGTGGAGCCTAAAACAGAGGCGTGTCTCAGTTACACATGATTCTGACCATGGACTTTTCTTTTCTTTTGTGATACCAGCTAGAGTGAGGAAAAGTATTAAAACCAGCACTGATAGTTTGATGTAACCACAATGTCATGCTGCAGTGTATGTTTTGGGATGTAAATACACTCAAAAAAAAAAAAAAAAAAAAAAAAAAAAAAAAACAAGGAATGCCTTTACAATCCAATATTAAATACATATGACATATGACACTATTAATGAATTAATAGTACATTCTCTGTAAAGTCCAAGAAAAGTGTTTTACGTGCCTGGTGGAGATCGCATCTTAATCAGAGACACTGTTCTTCTTGTGAAGCAATTTTTTTATGGATACAATTATGAACTATACTTACTTAAAGTAAGCTGTAAGCATTACAGGTGAATGCTTGGTCACATGAGTTATTTCATGACCTCAGTTTAGTGTCTTCAGGCTTCATTATGTGTTTTGCACAGTTAAAAATAAAATGAGACTGCACTAGTGAAATAATGAGGCTGGAAGCCACACTGTTAAATGAAACCAAATTTGCAATCATTAATGTGATAATTGTAATAAAACTATATCTATACAAGCAGCAATATATTAGCAATATACTAGACTCCTATTATATGCTTATTTCAATGCTTGCTGTTGTCTCATTCATTTTAGCTTTTTTTTTTTCAATTTTTAAATTGTCTCTTGCTTTTATGAGGGTGAGAATGAAAATCTTGAAATGTGACATAAATTACAGAAACACTACATAAAAATTGTAGTTGTAAAAGTAAAAATGTACTGCTGGTTCATTCTTCTCAATAGTCCTTTCTACTGCTACCTTAAACCAGATATATATTTGTAACACCTACTCGCAATAAAAATTAAAAAAATTAATTGATTTAAAAAAAAAAAGGTTTTCATTTGACTCACCCATGTATGTTACATTATATTACAAAGTTGAAAGCAAAGGGGGAAAAATGCTATTTCTTACTTCAACAAGGGAGCCCTGGTGTCTAGCGTCTACAGCAGAGAAACAATTGGTCTGAGGACAGCATGGCCGCCATTCATCTAAATAGTACTGCAAGGCAAAGACCAGTCATAGCAAAAAACGCTCTGCAGGCTCACCTTCGTGGATAACGTGTTGTTGATAACCCGCTTCTGTAAGGCTCATAGCTTCAACAAGCATAGGGGAACTACCACTGACACTTCAGTCATCAGACATAGCTTTAAACTTGAAAAACAATAAAAATCAGCCTTGCACAGATCCAACAATGTGAACCAGTCCTGTCTTTGCACAGCACAAACTACATCTGACAGTCTCAGCATATAAAAAGAAAGGGCCTTTAGGAACCAATTCAACCCTGAAGTCTAGCGATTAAAACCACCACCCTTTTTCTAAATAAGGAATTATGTTGAGTAGAACCCCTTGTGTTGAACTGTGAGGCCTGCCTTTTCAGTCTAAACGTCTTGATTCAGAGCAGCAATTCTGAAATTAATAAAGTCGATGCATCCCTTGTGTCAGCATCAGTACACGTTTCCTCACAGTTCTGTGTGTCTGGTATTCTTACTTTCTGTATAACCCATCAGCTGTTTCGTTCTTAGCCCCCTTAAGTGGCCGCATCGCACACCATAAAGCTCAAACTGCGGAAAACCCCTTAAACACCACTAACAGTAGTCTAACAGTTAATGCAGTCTTAATGTAAATACTTAGCCTCTCTATTCTTAATAATATCAAAAGATGTGTGTTTGCCAAATTACCTCTTGTCAGTTCCATTTGTAATTACACAGATAAGGAGATGAGCCAAGAATGCGTTCGCAGTTCAAACTTACTGATATTATTCTATGATCATTTCTGAAGTAATAAACCGAATTCCTCTCATCAGTGACTGAACTTAAATGGCACTGATTCTAGTGCTCCGCTCTTCTCTGTGCCCCTGTACTGGAAGGAAAGATTTTGCATTTTACAATTCCTTTGCGAGCTGTGCCCTAATGTGAAGTTGAGCAACTGAAAGCTTTAACCTGAAGGTGACAGCCATAAGTACACGATTACAGCAAATCAGATTGTCATTTATGTGATCTGCTGCATTTCTCTAAAGCAAATCATATCATGCTGGGAATTCGAAAGGAAAAACGTGACCCAGGACTTAAAGATGACTGTGTGATTCTTCCTGATTTCCTGCCTTCACTCATACTGAGGATCTGGCAACTCTCACTACGTATAATCTCAGAGCATCTAGCAACTAGAGATGGTCATAGAGGTAGGCCGTTATACTAGCTGTTAAATCGGAGTCAGGTCTGAGCTCAGTGGCGTGTACGTTTCAGCTTGGGAGTCTGAACAGGCTGAATCCATGACAATGTTTTTACAGATTCAAGCTATGCTGTGATTAGTAAGCGTGTGTAGGGGGGTGTGGGGTGTGGTGTGGTGTGGTGGGGGATGTGTCTAGTAAGCACATTTGCATGAATAATACAGTGATCTGCAGAGAACTGTAAAGACCAAAGCAACCTGGCTCTACTCTAAAAATAAACTATTACGTCTTTCTACTGATCAGCAATGCTTCATTTGTAGAAATCAGCAGCACACACTTTCACACACACACACACACACACACACACAGAGTGAGGCAACATCAGCACTGTGACACCACACAAGAAACCCAAAACAACCAAAGATGCAAAATATCTACTGTGATGACAAGGGCACGCTGCCAACACAAACCGTCATATACCACCATAATGCTCAAACAAAATGAGTCGACATCTTTAATGCACACTTGCTTACAGATACAATCTGGCAAGTAATATTTATTTGCAGAACGCACAGCAATATACAAACTAAGCACAAAAACACCTCTAGATATAATTCCAGCTGACAGCTAAGTATTACTTAGCTAAGTACAAGTATTAAGTATTACAGCTAAGTACATATTGTGACTTTTTGCTTAGGAGACATCAAAATATGTTTATTTAAAAAATATAAAGCATGGGAAGACATGGAAAATTCATCAACCATTGTAGATTTCCTTCATCTTGTCCTTTACTGATTATTATTATATAACATTGCTAAAGTGTATGAGTACTTCTGCAGCCAGAAGTCACATCCACTCTAATGTTAGTGCTCTCATTACTCATGCCATGATATCAGAGATCCGGGAGTCAAATCAGATCTGGATTTTTAATCAGAAAATGAGAATCTTATCATGATCAACTCTATTTCTGAAATCCAGTCATTCTTCAAAATGATAGCAAGCGTGACAAATTTTTTTAAATAATTGTAATAACTGAAGGGTTTTTTTTATGTCACGACTTTGTAAATGTTTCTGCTGGTTCTAGTGTGTGGGTGTGTGTGTGTGTGTGTGTGTGTGTGTTGTCTTGGGCAAGTTACATTTACTAAAACATGGCTTGATTCAAGCTGTCAGAGCTGAAGAACTATACAGCATCAAGGAGTGTCTTTGTTCAATTAGATATTTCAAGCACTTTAAAGTGCTTTAGATTCCCCTGTAATCTATCGACATCCTGTAATTAATCAACTAATTCGCAGTCTCAGGACGGCTGTAATTACAGCACTGGTAATAGCTTATTCTTTACGCTCCAGCTCCTACATTTCATTTGTTTATTTTCCCACAGTCATAAATCTAAGGGAGCGTCAGGAGTGCCACAATATTAGTGCAATAATCAGAGTTAATTATCAGATGGCCATTCCGCTCTCCTTCCACTAATAACACAGGCTATCAAAGAGATCTGCTTCAGCACAGACTGGAAAAGACTCAAAATTGTTTCATCCTAACAGCTTCAGTAAGCTTAGAATGAATAACTAATAGGTTAAAGTAACAATATATAATAATTACTACTTATTGAGAAAATTCATTTAATAATTTGGACAATATTATTCAGCCTCAACCCCAAATAAATGGGTTTTCTGTTGATTTAAAATAAATAAGTTGCTTCTGTAGCTGCAAAACACCTTTCATATCAATTATAAATGATCATAGGACAATGCAGCCTTTCTTCTAGAACTGAATTTCATTCTGAGATACAGACCTGCATTTACACACTCACCCACTCCTCTAGGATCCGGTTAACTGCTTTACTGCTGCGAGCTTTGTTCCGGCAGGCTAAGATCACATGGGCACCATGAAGGGCAAACGACCTCGCTGTCTCAAAACCTGCAAAGTGTGTGTGTGTGTGTGTGAGAGAGAGAGAGAGAGAGAGAGATGATAAAATGAAAATTGAGTCCTCTTTTCCATATAACGCTGCAAAAATTATCGATGCTCTTCCTCGGTATTTGGGACTGAACAGAATGGAGAAGAGGAAAAGAAAGATGGACTAATATCTCCACATCACTTCCAGCTTTATGCCATTCGCCATCAACCTCCGATGAAATGATGGAGGCTGCAGAAGCTGGTATGTGCTTCTCCATTGCTAAGGTCTGAAGTAGGACCTTGGGCACTTGGCTAGAGATCCTGTCACTATAAGATGATTGTATAAACAGATAGGGATTATACAATGATCATAGCAATGAGATGTAAGAATGCAAAGGCACTAGAGCTGGGTTGTTAGTACAAGTAAGCATACTTCAAGAAACACTCATCATTCAGTGGCCTACTAGCACTACAGAGATGACCGGTAAGTAGAGATATGAGTACAACTTCAATTCCAAAATCTCAAGTCTAAAGCCATGTGAAAAGGTTATAACACTCCACTAAAATATTGAACTAATTACATGGGCATAAGAGGAAGATCATATTAAAATTTAACATACCAAAAAACAAAAAAAAGGTTATTTAAGGAGAGCCTTGGGCTATTGTTTGGGTTGTTTTGCTGACTTGTCACTTTACATTGTCCCTTTGATTACACAAAGTGTGTTTAAAGTTTTGTAAAGGGCATCAGCACTTTAGGAGGCACAATGGGCATCAGATTTAGAGGTTTGAAGAGCTGGAAATAGACAGAGTTGGAGACGATGGAAAACAGTGTAAGGTCTGACAATGATTAAGTTAAAGAGAAGGTCGTTTAGAATAAAGAAAGGCCCTCATGCAGCACACACATGTGATAGCTGCTTGCTCTGCTCCCTAAGACTGTGAAATAACCCCTGCCCATGTCACTTGTGAAACATATTACACTGTCATGGGCGAGAAAAGAGCTGACAGGCCAGCACAACTCAAACAGAAAACCGTTGCTCAATTCTTCTTCTTCTTCTTCTGCGCTCTCTCCCTCTCCCTTTCTCTCCCTTTCTCTCTCTCTCTCGAGCCTATAGAGGACATCTCTGGATATGACACCTGACAACTGCAATCTATTATGAATGACATCTCTTAAAATCTTTTTAGAGTTCATACATGAATTAGACACTAATACCATAAGCTTCCATGCGTGGGCCATTCAAGTAACCTTTGACATTAACTGCTCAATCAGACAATTCAGTGTCTCTGAGGTTATGAAAAATGGGAATGTTATTTTGAGCATGACAAAACCACACACTACACACTACACACACTCAGCTGATAAGCTGACCTTACACTTCTTTGTAAACGAAAAGAGGCTGACAGCGAGTCACCAAGATTCCAAACGACAGACCGTCTGTGCGATAGGTGGATTAAAATGAACTTTAATTCGATTAAGTTTTAATCTGATTTTCATTAAAAGGCAAACTAGACGCCCTAATTGTGAGATGAGTGCTAAAGAGTAATATCCATTAAAACTCAAAATTGGAGACGGATAAGAGCTCCTCTCTGACAAGTGAAGCATGGAATTAAATTATATGACACCTTATTAGGAGTAATGGAGAGAACAGTGTGCATCCCCATGGAGAGTTCTTATCCTAGAAAATGAAAACCAAAAAAAAAAAAAAAAGAAAGAAAAAGAAATGTGAATGCTTTCCTCATCAATAAATAACCATAAAAACCCAGAGCACATTTAAGAAATCAAAAAGAAAAATTAATACATTTTACTAGACTGTCAAAATTGAAAAAGGATATCGTGGAAAATAATGTTGTTGACCCTTTAAAACAAGTGTGGCAGCTGTTGGGCTTGAAACGTGAGTTAATTAACGCTGATATTTTCATAATGGGAAACAAATTAGAACATGTTTAACAACAGCCGCAACCTGGTGGGTGTTGTTTAAAGAAAACAATGATCCTCAACACTAATTTAGATATAAGAGAAACACGGTGCTCCCCTCCCACCACCATCGCACTGAGAAACAGGCAGATCATAGTCACGCTCGAGGTAGGAAAAACAGTATTGTGTTGTTTTACTGGCAGACTCTCAGCCCTGCTCACACAATACACAAGGCCAGATGTGCATTATCACCCAATGTTAGATATGCAAATGGGAGTCATGTACATCAGCCGGTGGTGGATTAAAAGCAGTAAAACAAGTGACAATTATAAGCTATTCAGTAGTAATTGCTTTTTCTGACATTAAGGGAGATTTGTACAAGTGGAATTGAGATGGATTTTGAGGTGGAGGCGTGGAAACGATAAAGGGATGAGATGTTTCAGAGACTGGCCCAAGGGTCAGACTATGCGTTTACTGCTGTGTCTGTTCCAGGCCATATCCTGGTCTGTACTGGGAGTGCTGTTTATACTGAAAGACAACCTGACCACTAACACAAATGATGTGGTTGCTGTCGCATATATTCCAAAGGTTTGCGTTCTATTTCTTCTTTTCTGTGAAGGACTCAACACCTTTGCTCACCAAACAGGATGTGACTCTTTCGTTTAATACGACTTAAAAAACGTGTCTGATTTAGTGTGCAACAGTGTCCGTCTTCCAAATAAATGCATCCTTATTGTGGGGACAAAACATTTTATGTTCCTGATCCTTGCAAAATGGAGAGTGACAGTACTTCCAGTGAAGATGAATATGCATCATAGTTGTCTTGATTTTGCAAAAACAGAGAAAGCATCTGAACCCACCTAATTTATTTAAAGCTGAAAGTACAGTGATCTTTAATGTCTCATTCCAGAACTGAAATCATACCATGATTGGCCTACATTAGTGACAGCAGTAAATTAAAGTCCAACCATTTGAATTGATTTATTTTGGGTTTTTTTTTAGTTCTTTAGATATTATATTCCTCACTCACATAAATACTTCAAGCCTACCAGCAGCCATTTTTATCCATAAACAATGCAGGTATAATCTGTTTCTATTGAATAATTTTTGTCAGTTTTTTTAATTCATATTAAAAAAAAAAAAAAACACACACATGAAAATATTTTATAGCTTTTATCTATAACAGATTTTAGATTTACAGAATACTGCTATAGATCTCCTGATAAAAAAAGAACAAAAAAAAAATATTGCAGTGAAGCACAGAATAAGAGAATGTGAAAAAGCTGTGGCATTTCCCTAAAAGACATCTTAACCTGTTCAGCTCTACTGACCCACTGCTTCACATTACAGTTCTCTTGCAACCAGTGATACAACACATTTTGCTCTGTATATCTGTTTTTTTTCATAGTAACCTACACTTAATCTATCTACTTAAATGAATTTTAATAAATATACTGGCTGATGTATAAAGGCCTAACCTAATAGACATCTGTAATTTACAGTGCATGGTCACACCTTTAGAAAAACGGTTCTTTAGATTTTTCTTTCGAAGTGTTTTTGTGTTTTCAAAGTGTTTTTTATTTCTTAAGAAAAGTGATCAAACTTTTTCCCTTGCTGACAGAGAAACACGTAGAGTTTTATGTAGAACTATTAATGGTTCCCCAGAGAAACAACCAAAGAACCCTTAATGGTTCTAGATTTGACCTTTGTGTACCATTCTGTACCTGTGTTTAAGTTACCTTATGCCTGTCCTATTCATTTACATGATGCTACGTGGGACACTGATGTAATGACGATATAGATTGCTGAAATATAAGATATAGTTTTTCAGAGCAGCAGGTGTTTGATATCTATTTTGGGATTAAAGTGTAAAGTCTGGTGCTACAGAACATCCATGATGAGCTCCAATTCCCTCCATTAATAACAGCGCACTTTCATTTTGGATCAGGAAGACATTGTCACAACCCAAAGTAAAATGTATGGATTGTAATTACTGGAGTTGGGGGGTGAGAAGTTCCACCTGAGCAGCCTCATGCAGTTCTATTACCCCCACCTCCCTGCTTCTCCTGCCCCCGACAGCCTTGTACAACCTCTCCTGCGCCACCTCCTACACTCCAGCCTTGACCCCAGCGGCTCTGGCCAACTCCCAGCGCAATTTTTCATCATGCCCTCCACTCTCGCCGGTCACCGTATCCCCACAGCATCCTCTCACACCAGTCCACTCTGTCACATCACACTGGGTCTGAATCTGAGCAGTGCTTTTTTTTTTTATTATTATTATTTACTGTCATCAACACACACACACACAAAGTGAAAAAGACAGAGAAATAGCCACACAAGTTTAATACTTCTGTTCTGGGACAGATATTATTGTTGTTATCATTACCTTCTTTTAAAAGCCTTTATGTCTTAAACACATGTGTATGCTAGTCCTTGCTCTCGCCTATTCAACTGCCTCGCAATGGTAATCATTATTGAACCTTTATTCGCCAGTTGTAATTTTCCTGCACGTTACATACGACAGTTTTGCCTGCTCCCAGAATTTTATCCAAGGTCAGTAAAGTTCAATAATTTGACTAACCGACCATATCTAGTATTCATTAAATAGCCAATAAACCGATTTATCAAAAAGGACATGAAATGCACATTAAAAACCCTCAAATTCCATTTCCTCAGTCAATTGTTATTAATAAAAAGTACACAGACTTAAGACCAAATTGAAATGAAAAGGGCAGGTTGAGTCAAAATGAAAAAAGAAATAAAACCAAACAACACATATAAGTATATATAAAATCTTTTTCTTTTCCGATTCTAAAACTGTAATCTTGAGTATCGGCTCATATCCATACATATCCAATACCTTCTTCCATTACAAAAATACTAACTTTTGGAACAATCTCTTAAACTGAAGCACTTTAAAAAATACAGGAAAAAATACATAGCTAGAAAACTTAAACTGCAGTTTTTTTTATTCAGTTAAACTTTTTCACACAAAAATCACATACACTGTAAGTATATTAACTATAATAATGTATAAAATTTTTTAAATCAATCTTATCAAAAATACATATTAAGTCTTTTTTACGTAAAGATTTTCAGCTCCAAACAAAGTTTTCCAAATCCATCTCCAATTCCTTTTTTTTTTCCCCCCATTTTCTAATTTTTTTTTTGCTCTGATATCTGAGCCACCATTTTTTTGCCTGTATCGGCACAATAGTGATTCTGGGTATCAGATTGTTGCTATCTCTACATAAAAGGAGTCCTAATCTCGTATGATAGCTGTAAATTTACATTTAACATTTATGACACTTGGCCGACGCCTTTATCCAGAGCGACTTTTAAATGTCTCATTTATATAACTGAGCAGTTGAGGGTTTAGGGCCTTGCTCAAGGGCCCCGCAGTGGCAGCTTGACAGTGCTGGGATTTGACCTCACAACCTTCCACTAAGAAGTCTTCTGGAGTTACCACTACCTTCGCTCTCCACAGAGCATCCACAGTCATAGACAATGAAAAGCAGGAAATGTAGGAAGTGAGCCGTGATTGATTTTAATGGCAGTTATACTGAATATCAGCTTCATTCTGAATCCTACCTCACAAAGTCATAGAATTTTTCTCCACCCAGAGTTATTTTTCCAGCTAATCACTATGCCAGGAGATAGAGACAGATGCCTAATCCAACAAGATACTAAAAGATACACCAATACAATCAAAAAAAATAAAATTTTTAAAAATCATGTGATTCTCTAGACACATACAGAGAATTCTCCAACATACAACACAAGAGGCAGATCACGAGACAGCACCAGAACTGTAACAGCTGAAAGCATAAGTGAGCACTTCTCAGTCAAACTCTACATAAAACAGGTTTGAATGTTACTACCCTTTTTTGGATCTGATTTTTTAAAAGTCTTATTCCTTTTTTTTTTTTTTTTTTTTTGCATGCTCCAGTAATCAGTTTTATATATATATATATATATATAAAAATAAAAGTCTATGAAACATTTAAGCTTCCTCTATTTTTCAGTTATTTTTTAAATCATGTCAATAACACTGGATTTTCTTAGACTGACAACCTGATCAAGTAAAATAACTACCGGACAAATCTGGCCATGTGTACGTACATCCATATCTACATTGCTATAAGACAGCAGGACAAACACAGTCTAATTAGACTGCCATGCGACATCCATCACCCTCAGAGAATAGCAACAGAGACACACCTGGACACTGTACAGATCTGGAGGGCAAACGACAATCCACCCAAAATAACATACTGCTCTTAAACAGCAGTTTTCATCATAATAGAGGCTGACATACTGTATAACTGTCCTTCCACCACCTCAAAAAAAAAAAAAAAAAAAAAAAAAAAGAGGAATGGGATGTGGATGCGGAAATCAGATGTGTGTATGTTTTTACTCTTATTTTCTTCCTTTATTCTATTTAAATAAAGTAAATTACAAGACCAAAAATTCTTTCATAGCAAACAAAAACAATAAGTAACCACTTGTACATTTAAATAACATAAAAAGTTGGTTCGATTAATTTTTTCTAATTATGTTGGCAAAATATTGGAGTTTAATTTATGACTGCATAAAGAGAGAAAAGAATCAGATCAGGATACGGTGACAGCAGTCCTTTTCATCCTCACACAGAAAGGACCAGAGTGCTGAACAGTAAATAACTTTTACTTGGTTCAATAGAATAGAATTAAGGAAAGCACCCCAGTTGCTAATGGGAATGAATGGGAGGCATCAGCTCAGGTCAAAAGTACTGCAAGATCAATGCAGAGGTACAGGTGTAGAGCAACACAAAAGACGGTGTGTGTGTGTATGTGTATGTGTGTGTGTGTGAGTGAGTGAGTGAGTGAGTGAGTGAGTGAGAGAGAGAGAGAGAGAGAGAATTCTTTTACCACGATTAACTGTAGTAGAGAGCAAAGTTTAAGAAAAGAGTGAGAGCCCCATAATGAGAAGAGTAATGGACTAATGGGATGCAGTGAACAGTGGTCTAATCAGGTAGAGGATGGAAATGCACTATGCCTTCTAACCACAATTACCATATCACATGGCTTATTATGGGAAAAATTATATTGGCTCTCAATGCATGAGGTAACTGGGGTCTGATATACATTTTCAATGCACTAAAACTGCCACAATAGAAACCACCAGAATAAATAAGGGAATAGAATTAAATAAATTATTCAAAAAACAAACACCCTAGGGTTAGACATATTAAAAGAGTAACTACAGTGTATATTCAGTAAAATCTTGAAACATTGAACTTCTTCCTATAAATAGAACAGGTAGAGTTTCCTCCTTACCGAGAGTTTAAGGATAATTAGCTTTGACAGGTAATTTGAAAGGAATCATTTATTTTAAATTCTCTTTAAAAACTAAAATTACAGAGGTTGTTGTCATGGCCACATTCAATAGCAAGAAAAGAGTGAGGTTTTAATGTCAGATCAGTCAGTAAATTAAATAATAATAATAATGATACTAATAATTGTGATGCTATTACTACTACTGCTATTACTGCAATTTAAACATCTGTGATAAAACCTAAATTTTTGATTTCCTACGTTAAATTACTGACTGTATATTAAAAACACAAAACTGGACTATCAATATCTATTATCTATTACTAGACTATCATTCTATTATTATTATTATTATTATTATTATTATTATTATTATTGCATAAATGCTGATAGTCCAGTGATTGAGAATAAATAAATAAATACAAAAACAATTTTAAAATGATCACCAGAAACTTCACTGAAACTGCATCTTTGCATCTAAGCTTCAGACTGAGGAAGAAGGGTTCCACTACCCTCTAGCGTTCGGAGAGAAAAAAAAATTACTGAATAGAGAACGTTATTAGCTTATCATGATTTATAATGAGCCTTTCCTATATAAATAAATATATTCTAAAATTATAATCATAAAAAAAGAAATGTGTATGGAAAAAACACTTTCACAAAACACTCCATATCTTTTGGTCTAAAAACATCAATATTAATTTCATTACAGCGCTCAGGGAAATAAAAAACCCACATTTTGCAGCATTCTCGGCATTCCATTTGAACACAGCATTAATGTTAATATCATTTATATTATTGAATTGTTTTATTTACAATTTAAATGTTTTTTTCTGTCTCAAGCAATCCTGTGAGATTTAAAGATTATGTAAAACACAGACAAGCAGACTACATATAAAGAGAACATAGCAAAGGCAAATCAGCTTAAAATACAACTTAAAATTTTAGATTTCTGTTTCTGAACTCAATAATTTCAGAACGATCAGTATAAAGAACATGTACAGCAGCTCAAAGCTAAACAAGGATAAGCGCTACCTTTCACACAGTTCTCAGTTCCTGAAGTTGCAAATTTGGGAAAACAATTACCATGTTTAACATAAATTAACATGTTGATTTCATCGCCGCATTCATCTCTGGCTGACTGACCCACTGCTGCTTGGAATAATTCACAATACAGTGACTGAGGAAATGCATCTGTCTTTACTTCATTATGTTACAAGCCGTGCATTAACGCAGCTCAAAGCCATCCTATTCTTCAGAGTTAATAATGACAACCAATTCAGCCTCACTGATAAACACTGATGCTCATGTGCAGCATTAATGGATGATTTGTGGGTTTTGTATGCATCATTCTGAAGGTAATGTAGACTAATGTCTCAGTTAGTGCTGAATCTCTGTAATAAACAGGTACACTGAGATCCAGCTATTATTGACAAGGCTACAGTGCCACCCTCTGTACATTAAGCGCAGTTACTTCACCTCTTTCTACAGTTCCTGCAAAAAGTGCACATGAGTTTTTTTGCAAATGTTTAGTTAATTATGACAAAATTAATA